>NC_051314.1:133286953-133598140 GCF_015220235.1 Choloepus didactylus
GGACAGCTGGTGACCAGTGTGGCTTTTAGGTTCGCAGCTGAGGCCCCGGGGCCACTAACCAAACCTGCCTGAAATAGTCACATGGGCTGGAGGTAAAACCGACCTTGGGGAAGTCAAACGGGTGAGGAGGGGGCTGCTCCCACCCCACTGACAGGCCCTCAGGAACCTCAAGGGCCCCGACAACTGGAGTCCGTAGCCAGGCCCCTGGGGGTTAGCGTATCCACACGGAGACTTCTAGAAGTCTGTGCAGCCATCCCCCCGCCCCCTTCTCTTCTGTCTTCTGGCCCTTCCGACTCCATGCAGGGACCTACAGTGCAGGGAGACGGCACACTTTGGACTGCGAGACCAAAAGGGGGAGAGCTGACAGGACATGCCAAAAACTCACAGTCAGATGCTGGTAAGGGTCACGGACGGGGCAACCGAGAAGAGACAGTGGAGAGAGACGTTTCTAAGACCTTGGGGAGACCTGATGGCGACTCAAGGAAGAGGGAGAAGAGCTTAGCAAGGGACCATCACAGAACCACAGGGGCACACACAGGAGACACAGAGCCCAGGGGAGTAACAGGGCCTCAGGGGCTGCAGGCAGCTGCCAGGCTGGGACCAGGCCAGAAATAACCTTGTTCCAGTCAACGGAGGGCCCAAGAGCCAGACCTCCCCGAAGCCCCACACAGTGTCGGGCACAGTACTTTGTGCAGTGCAGATCTGATATTGGGTAAAATGTCAAAGCTAAAGCCAGAGATTTTGTGTGTGTGTGTGTGTGTGTGTGTGTGTGTGTGTGTTTCAAAGCTAAAGCCAGAGATTCTGTGTGTGTGTCAAAGCTAAAGCCAGAGACTGTGTGTGTGTGTGTGTGTGTGTGTGTGTGTGTGTGTGTGTGTGTGAGAGAGAGAGAGAGAGAGAGAGAGAGAGTGAGTGAGATATTGACTGACTACAGCACATTAAATAGACTTGATCATGACCCACTGACGTGCTGGGAGAGGGGCAAGGGGTTCTTTTCCTAAAAGTCACGCTCTGCCTGACAGCGGATCTTCCCCATCCCATCTGCTCTGTTTCAAGGCACAGAGTCTGTGCTGAGGCTCGGAGCCCCTGGACCAATCTCTTCCATCCAGGCGCCGCTTCCTGGGCCTGACGGTGCCGGCGAATAGGCCACGGCGCAGGCAAGAGCAGTGTCACACTAATGAGGGACAGCGGCATGTCACACAACCAAAACGCACCCCAAATAAAGACGTATGCAGCTGCATAGATTAAAAAAAAAAAAACAAAAAACACAAAAACCTGTTTCCACTTTCTGGACAGTGCAACATACAGCCTTTAGCTCCTTTTCTGTAGACCACATTCTTATGTACCACTTCTGATGCACGGCACAAAGTGAGGTACAGTGTACTCAGAACTGAAATTAGGAAATGAGATTAGAAAAGAAGGATACTGGGTAAAGCAAGTGTTTAAAAAAAAATGGGAAAAAAAGGCATTGTCATCACAGGCAGAAGGCAGGCTGTGAAAGGGCCAAAGGCAGGGGAACGGATGACTGCTCTCCAGGGTTCCCGTTCTGCTCCAACATCTCCCTAAGGATGCCCGCTGCTTTTACAGTCAGAAAATACATATGATAAATACTATTTTAAAAAGAGCATACTGAGTGGAAAAACCAGCCAAACACGGGGAGTTCCAGCTGTGACTAGAATCTGAAATGCATGAGGGAGGTGGAGAGATGCTGATTTTGACGGTAACTTCTTTGCCTTTTACGGACATGTGAGAAATAGACGATTTGGTTCACTGGTTTGGTTCTCAGCACTCAGATGTTGCCAAACCCATGGCAAGGTGAGAGGTTTCCATCTCCTTCTAACAGGCACCACCGTCATCTCTCACCCTCACTGCTGAGCTATCCCAGAATCTGGTCCTGGCGGGAGGCTCAGGTCTCGACCCTCCTCCTGCACACCCTGCCTTCTTCCAATGCTCTGCAAGCTGACTTCATCTACCTTTACCGTGGCAGTGAGCTACCTCTTTTCCTCTGGATCAGCACTTCCTTTGGAAATGGGACCACCATCAGCTCTCCCTTAGCCCCCCCTCACCTTGATATCTGGGGCAGTGATGTGCATCACTGAGTTTCAAAAAGTAGCAGAACACTAAGCACTGTCCACCATTCTCCAGTGTGATGGATGAAATAAGCGAGGACAGTGCCTTATACTCTCAAACACCCTCACGCATGTTATTTCCTATGATCCTGGCAAAGGCGCTGGGCAGCTCCCTGGATGGGTGTTCTCACCCCCATTTTCAAATGAGGGGTTTGAGGCTTAAGGCAGTCAGATGTGGCAGCGCCCAGAGGAGATGTGGCAGCAGCCTTGCCTTCCTGCTCTGAGCTGACAGCAGGCCTCTCCAAAGGCCAGCAAGGCACACGGTGAACCCAACAAGCGGTGGCTACTCTCGTGGTGGCCAGAGGATGACCCTAAGCTGGCTCAGAGTAAGGAAGGAGAATGCCAGGCCCCTGGGGAGGCACAGCCATCCCCTCCTCCATAGTATCCCGCAGAGGCCCAGGCAGGAAAAGAGCAGCACCCAGGCCTCGCCTTCTGGTGGGGTGCCCTGCAGGCCACCACGTTGCCCTGGAACCGCTCGGCTACCTCCCTGTGGGGCCTGCCCAGGCCCCTGCGTGTGGTGGGATGGTTGGCAGGGCGGCAGGAGTGCCAGCCATCCGATCGCGACTCCCCCTTTCTCTACATTCATTCTTTCTGTATTTCCAGCTTCTCTCCACCTCCCTTTAAAGGCTTTGTCCAAGATACTGCCTCCTAAGACACAGCATTCCCCCCCACACCCCAAATCAGCTCATTGCATGAAACGTCAGGAGAGCTGGGGTAGAAACCACCCGTGAGATACTGCATGGTTTTCATCTGAAATGTAGACAAGCCCTACTTCAGTCCTTTCGGTTCTCAAGTCCCAGGAGCCCTCGCCCCGAGCCTGAACGGTACAGAAGGGCAGTGCCTTCCTCTCGAGGAGAGGTGAAGATGGGAAAATGTGTGGAGGGGTCCAGGCAGGGCCCAGCTCCACCAAGAATCCGACAAACACCAGGGACAACAGGGCTGTGGTGAGTCGGCTGGAGGCCCTGTACTTCCAATTCGGTCACTTGATTCTGCTGGTTGCATCCAACCCATGGGCTTCTACACTGGTGCTGATGTAAAAAACCATTCAATGTGTCTTATGAGGACCACAGGCTTATTTTAATAAGGACAATGTGAGAGGCTAATTGCTTATACAAGAAGCCTTTCCTGAGCACCTCCTGCATACGGGGGCTGTGCTCGCCACTCAGGGCCCCACATTCTTTAAGGGCCTAGGTTGGAAGCAAAACACAAGGGCAGCTGCTGCAGGAAAGCAAGTGGGTGGGCCAGTCTCAAGGATTCTTGAACAAAAAGAAAGGGGACAACTAAGGAACTGGTCTGGGACTGACAAGTAGCCCTGGGGATCTGCGTTCCCTCAGGGCCCACATCTATGTTATGCCAGTTCCCAGCTCCCTTGGCTGCACCAAGGAGCCATCACCAGAGACTGAAAGCAGGAGCCAGGGAGCCAGGAGGAGGGGCCTGCTGGGAGACGTCAGATCCCCAAGTCCCAGCCTGGAATGCCGCATTTCCCCATGTTTCCCAGACATCAGCGAATACCTTCCTTTTCTAAGCTGGAAACTGCCCCCACCCCCCTTTTGATACACAGCAGTTTGTTTTATGTCATGCACAAAAATCTTCTATGAAGTAGCCCAGGGTGAGACCACTTCCCTTTCAGCTGTACCTTAGGAAATCCCTGTATGTCAAAAGGTTCTTTTTGGTTTTGACTTTCACTGGGCCCCTGAACAACAGGCTCGCAGCCACATCGAGATGTCAGGGCTGCAGGGAGAGAGGCTCACATCCTCCACCGCGAGTCAAGGTTCCATCTTCCTCCACAAGACCAGCCTCGGTGGGCAACCCCTCGTCCTGCCCGGGGTAGGCTCTCACTTCTCACTCCTGCCTCGGGCAGCGACATCACCACATTCGCTGATAACTGGCCCAGGACCTTTTGTTCCCAGTCAATGCTGACGATCCTACCAGAACCCTTGCTTGTCTTTCCCTAAGAAAGAAGCACTCACAGCATTTTGTGTCATGCCTGTGCTCAATCTACCAGCTCAGACTTGCAGAGAGCACCACGCCCAGGGTTGGGAGAAGTTCTTGGTGGTCCCAGTATCAGGTATCATTTCTTTTCTTTTCCGCAATGTTCAAGCCATGTAGTCTGGAGCCAGGGCAGAATGACCGAGTGCTCTGTGGGCTAAGATTGTACTATTCTGACTCCCCAACCTGGGAAATCTATTTCAGTACCAGTGCCGTACCCCTGGCAATGCCAGGCTGAGGGGCCCACCCCCAAACCCGGGACAGGGTGGCAAGCACTGCGGCCCTAATGCAAACTCGAGGCAGCCGTTTTGCAATGCTGCAGAATGGTGAGCAGGCATCATGACAGGGAAGGAGGGCTCTGGACCAGAGGCTCAGTCTACATGCATGAGACAGGGCTGGGGGGATCCCTGTGCAATAAAAGCTCAGTGCAGAGTGCATCTCTAGACTGGAGGAAAATGGAGGCAAAAAAAAAAAAAAAAAAAAAATGCATGCAAGAATTGAGATCCAACCTCCCCCCACCCCCCACAGGAATGCTGAGGGAATTAAAAGATTTCCAAGTTCCTAAGCAAAAACAGCGCCAGGCTATTGCTCAGACTGTGCAGAAAAGCCCGAATCTAATAACATCACCTGGAGGGAAGCAAATGGAAGAGGGAGCTGCAGACACAGTCATTCCAGAGGGGGGAGCAGGAGGTCTGGGGTGCGGGCTTCTCTGTGCCTCCCACCCTGACTCACCAGCAACAATGCAACGGAAGGCCCCTTTCCAGTCCTATATGTGACATTCCTAAGCCATTTATGTGCTTTCAATTTCACTTAGAGACACACAAATCAAAAGGTGAGGATGTCAGGAACTGAAAATTAGGTGTAGGTTTCTTTTTTTCTTTTTTTTAAAATCTAAAAGTATTTAGAAGAAATGCAGCTTTCTCGTAAGGTTTATATTTCTTCTTGGGGAGCTGGGGTGGGACAAACCTCTTCAACGTCCTGGGGGAGGAGGAGCACCTGGGAGTGTGGTCATTTGCCCAAAAGTCATTCTGTGTCCTCTCTAATGGTTACTTTTGACATCACAAGGTACAGCGATGTGAGAAAGAGAAATCTCTATACTGTGGCTCAAAGAGACTTGTAACACAGCTTTGGAGCTCTTAAAGAGTAACCGAGGCACCAGTTTGCTGTGAAGCGCGCCGGGCAGGCTTCAGGAGTGTGGATCCTCTGAGCAGGATACGGATGTCCCACCACTCCAGGCACTGCTGGAGCGTCATCTCCGCCCCATGAGAAATAAGATGGGTCCTGCTGCCCAGCAATGGGGCTTGAGAAGTCTACTGGGGCTTTAAGAATAGTGGGGCAACCAGGCTATTTCAGACTCCAGATTTCAAAAAAGTATATATATATTTTAAATAATGTGTATTATGAAGTGCCCCAAGAATGAAATATCTGCAGAAACTGAAAAGGGGCATAATTCTGGCATCCTTGACTGCCTCCTGGGGCTCAGTGAAACAGGGCCTGGGTCCCTTGCTCTTTGTCTGTGGTCCATTACCTGCCTCCCTTGGGAATGGAATGCTCCTTTCATGCTTCATTAGTAGGGCACCTGGAGCCCGAATGTGGTGAGCAGAAAACCCCCAAGAGAAGTCCACATTTTACATAAACATTCTAATGGGCTGACAAAAGGGAAAGTGATAAGTTGAGCTGATGAGAACCAAGTGGCAGAGGCTGTGGGTGTCTGAGAGTGGGGAATTTTTATACTTTAGAAGACACAGTGAGTTTCTTTTTTCTACTTATTTCAGTTTCACCTAGAATTTGTCAGAATTCTATATTCAAAAGCTCCCAGCTGGAGTCCAAGGACCTAGAAATGAAAACAACCAACTATACTTTATCACTACAGTTGAATGCTGAGATGCACAGTGGGCATAACAACAATAAGAAAAAATCCCAACTAGACAAAAATGAGGCAATCCGTGTGGTGACAGTATCTCAGGTTGGGAGGAAAGGGTGAGTATACTTTTAAGGAAGTGGGTTTTGACAGGAGATTTCAAATTTAGGAAACTCTTTCACACGTTGATATTCATTTAGAATTGATAGACATGTCCCCCAGGGAGTGTTAGAGGAGGCGGGAAAGAGTCAGGGACATCAGACAGGGATGTGACTAGTTAATTGGGATGCAAGCATCAGCCCTTTTACAGCACAATGGCCTGAGTGCGGACGTCCCTGAGCACAGGGAGCTCTGGGGCACAGGAGGAGTCTCCAGATGGGTGGGAATCCCTGGAGCCCAGGGCCCCGGAACAGTGAGCTCAGCCCAGCTACCATGAAACCTACCCAACCAGGCCGAAAGCCCCAGCTCCGTGCTGGCGTGGGCAGTCTAAGAATACAGCACTGGCATTCATCAGAGTAGGAATCACAGAATTACGTCTTCATTTCTTTTGTAATGAATGGGCCAAGGCGTGACTCTCTGAAAAGGATGAGGTTAGCGTAAAAAATGAGAGAGAGGTTATCTCTGCCAGCACTTCTTTTTCAGACCACTTCTGAAGCCTCCAAGGGGAGAGGAAGAGGAAGTGGTCAGACCAAGGATGCAGGAGCACCGAGGTTCACTTCGGGACTGGCTGCTCGGCCCTCCTCTCTACAGAAGGGCTGCTTTCCAGGAGAGAGCACAGTTGCTGAGGTTTGTACAGCAAGACTCATGAATACTGACTTCCTTTATGCTAGTGGTGCTCCCACTTGACAGGGCATCAGAATCACCTGGAAGTTTTGTTAAAACACAGTTAACCAGGCCTCACCGCCAGTTTCTGATTCAGCAGATCTGGGGTGCAGCCCCCAAACTTGCATTTCTAACAAGTTTCCCAGGGGCTGCTGCTGCTGCTTCTGGTCCGGCAACCACACCTGTGATCACTGCCTTTGTCTCTTCCCCTCTCCATTGGACATGATGGCAAAGTCAGTCCCAGCCCAGAGCGAGGAGACAGGGACATCCGTGGAGGCCTCTGTCCACACTGTCCCAAGCTCAGTGGACCTGGACGGAGGTCAGCAGTGAAGCCCTGTGCATGCCCCTGGATCTCGGGGGAGTGCGAGCTCACCCTAGGGAAACTTGGCCGAGGCTGAGTTCTTCACACTCCTGGTTCCTCAGAGTGGGGCAGGGAGCTTCCTAGGATGTGACACCTACAAGCTGGGAGGGATGAGTCAGGGCAGAGATCAGGTTCGTGTGTGTGTGTGTGTGTGTGAGTGTGTACATGTACTGCTACCACCAAACCACCAAACAATATTATGGGACCAGGCTGCATGGCTGATGAGTTGGGGTAGGTGACATTTTGTTACAGAAAATTAAAATAACACGAGGCAGCAAAAGCTACCTCAAATCTGCCTTTGGACTCTCTGGGCATGGGGAGGATCCCGTGAGCTACTCCATTTTGGGCTGGAAAAGGGCCTGTGCTTTTTGCCAGCTGGTTATCAGGTTGAATTTCTTCTTGTTTGTGAGCAGGGATTGGGGAGCACGGGTAGGGACCAGGTGTCAGCAGGGTTAGTGTCAGTAACAGAGGCTGCTATACATACCACCCAGATGCAAGTCGATGATGTCACTGTAATAAGACTCTCCCCAATAGTCTACAACAAGGAATTGGTGAAGAGAGAGTTATTGCATCAGATAACCTTCCTGTGCCCCCACACCCAAAACAATCGATGAGGTAAAGCATCACACAGCAAGAGGGTGAACATACCAGCTGGAGCACATGCATCTCCCTGTAACACGTGCATCATACATGCTATGTATGCGCCTCACGGTGGTGGGGGAATTTACTTAAAGCCAGTAACAGTGGGATTCCTGTTTATCCCTCCAGTCGGTTAGGATGGGGGCCTTGGCTTTGTGGGGGACCCTGCCCCACTGGAATTCAGGGCAGACCAGGGGAGACTCACTTCCTTAGTGACTGAATTCTAGATGCCCCAGGCTGAGGGGCTGGAGGCAAGACCTCAGCATCCTA
Organism: Choloepus didactylus; assembly: GCF_015220235.1. Lineage (NCBI taxonomy): Eukaryota > Metazoa > Chordata > Mammalia > Pilosa > Megalonychidae > Choloepus > Choloepus didactylus. The sequence continues at coordinate 133,295,022 of NC_051314.1, forward strand.
CGAAAGCTCTGCACAGACACCAATCCTTAGGATCAAATGTGGACAGAGCTCTCCTGAGATTTCACACACGGGACCCCAATGGTGAATATATCAAGCTCCTTGCAGAACCGCATTTGCTGGGTGGGCTGGAGATGAAGGAGATCCTGTCCCTTCTGAGGTCTGGGCCTCCGACGCCAGCCAGTCTTCTCTTTAAAGCAAGGAATCGGCTGTGACTATGCACAGTTCCTACCCCGCCATTTGCCCCCAGGCTGCCAGCCCAGGACCATGAGCTCCTCACAAAGGCTGGGCACTGCTGGGGCCTTCGGAAATGTAGCTTTTGAGCAGGTGTTCTCATTCCTCAGAACGGCCACTGCACACTATCGTAGAGCACCACAAAATCAAGCTGCCTTTTTTCTCCAAAACTCACAATCCGAATGCTGACCCTGGCAGCCTTTTTTGCTCCACATTGAGGGTTTCCCCTTCAGGATGGTCACATAGAAAGCAGACTGCAATCTGGGAATGGCTTTTTAACTCATGCTCAAGGCTGGTCCCGGGGTCTTCAGAAGGGCTTGCAGGTGCCCTAGGACCAGAGGTAACACCAGAGTCTCCATCTCCATCTCGCCCTCAGCCTGAAGGCTCTGCACCCCATCCTGGTAGGGTGGCTGTACCCCGCCATAGGCCAGCTGAGAGCAACAGGAGGGCAGGTGCCTGTCAGATTTCTCCTCTGGAAGGGCAGCTGGGCTAACAAAGTCCAATCCCTTCAGGGAGCAATGGATGCTTGAGACTAACAAGGGAAGCCTAATGTGGTCCAGGGAAAGGGCTGCACTAGCACTGCTGGGAGACTCGGGGCTATCTGCAGAAATAAGGGGGTCACGTTGGCTGGGCTGAGCCAGGCTGACAAGAGGGCTGGAATACAGAAGCAGGAGACGGGCCAAGGTGCAGGCAGCCTCAGTGATGGCAGCTGTCAAGCAGGAGCAGGGCTACTGGAAGCTGGGACGGAGGCCAGCCTTGGGAGCAAAGTGCTCACAGCAAGGAAGGGAGAATAACAGGTTTGGAAATATATTCTTATGGTAGAAACCACTGTATCCTGAGCATTTCCCAAATGCATCATGGGTAAATCTCCCGGCAGAGCTACCAAGCCTGTCTTTAAACATCAGAACACACGTGCCTCTGGGTAGAGACATTTTGTTGCAGCTTCGCCTAACGGACACAGTTTGGGCTAGATCAGTTGTTTCCAAACTGTGCTCTGTGGAACCCTAGGGTTCCTCAAGAGGCATTCCAGGGGCTTCCCAAATACGCAATTCACAAGCACGCTTAACTCACTGAGGAAACTTTAAGTTCAAACGTGTTATGTGCCAGCTTTTCACCCACTGAATACCGGCAGCACATTCATCCATGCTGCCAGGTAAACTTGCTTTTGTGAGGCCTTCAGGACAAAGTTTCTTTGGCCCTCTCTGTGCAAGGAGTTCCCTGCAACGTGTGAGGTGGCAATGCTACTTATTTCTTTAAATTTTAGCCAGCAGGTGTAGTGCTTGTGTAAACCTGCAGAAGAGGACACCCTGGGCTGGCCATCGCCAGGTGAGAGGCCATCCTCTCAGAGCAGGCTCCCAGCACAGGATAAGGGACTTGTGCAGCACGTGGGGAACACGTTATTATCAAACAGCAGAGCTTAATTGACTCCTGTGTTTACTTCATGTTTGTGAGCTTCTCGTTCTGGATTTGTTACATATGAGGAACATGAGCTACTGTTTGATTTGTCAGTGATTCCACTGAAAAAAAAAATCCCATGGCCCCACTTTTAAACTTCCAGCATCTAGCTTATTTGGACTGCAGATATCCTGACATTTCCAGGTGAGCTGTTAAAAAACACATTTATAGCAACCACCTGAGTGAATCAGGAGCGTCTCAATTCTGAGCTCCAGGAATAAACTGGGTTCTGAGGCTTATTTAACATCTGCAGCTTTCAACTATAACTTGTATTTTCAGATTTGTGTATCTTGACTAATTCTTACTGATTTTTAAACTTGAACTTATAATTTGGTTTGTAAAAAGGGTTCTGCTGCTAAAAAACAAACTTGGAAACCACTGACTTAGATGAAATCCTGGTCGTACACATGTTTACAAAAATGTACTTCTCTAAACCACTAGGAAGAAGAATTTTGGCAAAATCTGGTGCCACTGGTCTGTGTCCCTGATCCCTTGGCAGCCGGCACCCTGAATAACGCAGCTCATTGTAGAAAGGCTCCTTCTACATGCACCAAACTGCATGGTGGCCAATGGGCGAGACGCTGCTTTAAATTTAGGGAACCATCCCCCCAGAGCTGAGCCGCTGGAAGCCAGCACCCCATGAGCAAGACGAGCACAATGCTGTCCTTCCTTGAGGGTTTAAACTATGAAACAGATAAAGACAACTGCTGAGTTCCTCTACGTGTTGACAGATTTATCTGTCAGTTTCCTTGTTGGTGGAAATAAACTGTGGAGAAGGTGAGAAGGAACAGTGGGCCCAGACTCCCTCCTGATGTCTTAAGCAAGAGAAAAATGACACGGGCAAAGCCCTAGGACCTGTCATAGTTGGCGCAGAGCATCTCTGCTGAGTCAGGGTCAAATGGTTCCAAATGGACAGCCTAACTGAGGAGGCCGAGCCAGAGCCTGCAGGGCTGGGTGATACGAGGCAAGGAGGGCTCCAGCAGGGAGGTGACGTCATGGGTCCACGGGAAGCCTGAATCTCCACTACTCAACACACAGGGCCAGTCCTACTTTGCGGCTAGGCGTCCCAGGCTTCTTGGAGGCTCAGTGGTTGGAGTTTTTGCATCATTTGGTGGCCTGAGCCTCAGGCAGTAAGTCCAGTATCAGATGAGGCACAAATCTGAGAAATGCCACATCCTCACCTTTCTTCCCCATGCCATTTTGTCACCTGAAGGCCATCACTGAGTTGACCAATAAACTGCAGTTTCTAGGCCTTGAAGGGTTTGGAAGAGCAGACCTGCTTCTATGCCTGATTCCCTACTCCCAGTTGAATGAACTTCAGGTCTGCAGAACCAGACAAATGCAGCTTGGCAGCAGGCACAGGTCACGGGGCCAGGCCATGGGTCAGCCTCTTAGCAAGCTCAGGCGGCAGCAGCAGCTGGGCCTTCTCCTGGCCACCTCTTACTGGTTCCTCTTACTTTCACAGCCTGTCTGCCTGGAGATGTACCACCCCCACCTCATCAGAATCGGGAAAAGGGGGTCACCACTTTTCTTCATCCCCCAGCCTCACGATCTGAATGCAGCACCCATAGGCCTTGTGCTCTCTGTAAGGAGTTGGAGGTTTCCCATCCAGAGACCGGCCTAAGACAGCAGGTTTCAGTCACTACACACCAGAGGCTGGGGTTACAATGGGAGGTGTCCGGGGGTGTCAAGGTCCTGACCCAGCAGGGCTGGCTGGGTCCTCGAAATGACTTGGGTATGTCCTTGCTTTCCCTGCATGTGCCCACCTGTGTGGAGCCCAAGCCCGTGAGGTTCCTCTGGAGGGTGTGACCCCACTGTCTTCTACAGCTCCTACCGCCAGAACTCAATCGCCAGCCGCGGCCCTCGGGCAGTCCCGCTGTGGGCCCCTCGAGGCTGCTCAGGTAACACAGAGCCGCTCCACCTTGCCCCAGGGGATTGTCCTTTAGGAAACACAGGGCCTGGGGTCACACGGGGCAATGTGCTGGCAAATGGAAGGGCCGTACACCCCATTCCCGGAAGATGGGGTGGGCTCTGGGGGTGTCCTCACACCCTGGGCAGGTGAGGTAGCACAGGCAGGACAAAAGAAAGGAGGCTGGGAGGTGGGGGGCAAGCGGGGGCCCTGCTCGGTGCAGTTCTGTGATGGCTCCTTGCAGTACAATCTCCCTCGTTCCCAGTTATGTTCTCTTAGAGGATGTGACGGGAGGGGAGGAGAGAGGCGGGAGCCGGGGCTTGCCATCCAGAGATGAAACCGATGGAGATTTTGCTCCACGGGTCACTGGCGAGCCCTAAAGTGAAAGCTCACAGGCAGTTCTGGGCTCAGGGCAGTCCTGAACAGAGGTGCTTTCCTTTTCTTTGGCTAAACAGGAAGCCCCGAATCCCAGTGAGGAAGGGACCCAGAAAAGCCTGCTGGAAAAGGAGCTGCGTGCTGGAGAAGGTGATCCACAACTAGCCTGCCAGAGGAGCTTTCCTTCAGGAATGGATCCCCTCACAGACAAACCAAGACAGTACCTGCTTCACCCCGCAGCGCCTTCTCCACAGCCACCCCTCGCTCCTCCAGCTGCCTCTGCTTCTCCTCCACCTGCTCCAGCTGACGTTGGATAATCTGCCGTGAAACACAACAGGATCAGCACCTAATTCCTCTCTTACCTCCTAGCTCTCAGGGAGCCCTGGGGTTAGTGTACAAACACCAAGAGGGAGAAAAATGAGTTAGGAAGCAAAGTTGAGAAAGGCTCTCGTTAGGACACAATGCTGGGAGTGTGGGGTGAAGAACCCCTGCCCGCACCCCAGCCTGGTCAGCCGCGCAACCCATGGGCCCCAGCGAGTGACAGGGCGGCCGGCCCCTCTCCACTGCAGCTAAGAGAAAGGCAGTGGTGCAATTCTTGCAGGATTTGTGGATGGCAGCCCAAGGCGTCTCTGACAGTGAGACTGCTAAAGCACTAGAAGGAGTTCGTGGAGAGTGTTGCAGAAATCCCATCTCTAAAAGTTAAAAATTTTTTTTTTTTAAAAATCTGGAATGGCCTAGAATCTAGAAGGTCTGAAGACAGAGGCTCCAATCTCTTCCCATGAAATTCCAGGCCCATGACAGACTGACAGGTCACAGACCAACTCTAGGTATTAGTTCTTACAAGTGAACTAGTTGTCTTTACAAGATTATTCTAGACAAAGGAATTGAGGAAAGGTTGGCTCTTTCGTTTTTCTAACAGCTCTGCAAAAACAATCCAAACAAAGGTGTATGGCCTGAGAATTTGGAGCTTCCCTCTCAGATGCAAGTGATTTCCCACAGGGAGGCCCGTCCAACTCTGCTCCACTCCTTCGCCCTCCCTCGTGGTGGGCGAGGACGGGCCGGGAGGAGGGGAAGATGCTGCTCTGAGTTTGCCAGGAACCCCTGGGGCACCCCCACCCTCTGTGCACTTACCTGGGCCCGGTGCAGCCGCTTGAGCTCCTCTTGCTTGGCCTGTCTCCGCGCCGCCTTCTGCACGCGCCGGGTCAGCTTGGCGTTCAGCTCCTCCTCCGTGTAGGTTCTTGGCTGGGGAGGACAGAGACATTTCCTCAGGCAGGCGCACGCAGGCCTGAGGGCAACTGGGAGGCTGGCGGGCAGGGGCCTGGAGGACTCCTGCCCCAAGACGCAAACAAGCTGCCCCCACGGAGCCCGGGCAGGACGGGGAGGCGCAGGTGGCCGGACAGGCAGGAGCGGGGCCAACTCCCTGCCTGCGGCTCAGCTGGTCCCCAGGACTCTGCAGGGGCCCACGATGCCACAGAATGTGCCTAAAGGCCAGAAGACAAGACGGTGCCCCTCCGTGATGAGGACGGCAGGCTGGTGGGGACTGACTGTTAGTAAGTTAAGGTGACGAAGGGACTCCCGTTTCTCTTGGAGATCACCACTTTCCGTATAAGGAGGTCTGCTCTTTTTAAGACTGGTGGGGTACTGGGAACACCGTTCCTACCAGTAAGGTGTTTCCCCAAGCCTCCTACTCCCAGTAAGCTTGCAGGGAGAGGAGAAGGGAAAACTGGGATCCTTTATTTTATTTTCTTGTTTGGTTTCAAAAGCCACTTTCTTCAGCTAAGTTGTATTAGGGAGGCTCTTTAAGAAGTAGGGAAAACAGGGGTGCTTCCATCTGATGTCTTGGTGAACCCCAATCCTTCCAGAAACATGGAGTGGGCCTGGGTGGGCTCTGGGCCTGCACAAAGGGAGGAGAATGTAGTGGGCCAGGGCCGTGTCGGCCAGGCTGCGGCCGTCACAGGGATGGAGACCGATCCACGGCAACTGTGCTGCCAGACACCGAAGGCCACGGCCAACGTGGGGCTCCAGGAGCTCCAGGGCCTGCCAGATGCCCTGGATTGACACTGGGCCACCAGAGAGAGGCAAATGTGGAGGGTCTGCCTTTCTTCATAACACTTTCTTCACTGGCTCTAAGAAACCAAAAGAGGAGGCTTTCCCAGACGTTAAAGGGGACTGGATATTCAATTCAGGGCCTTTTCAGCCGGCCGAAGAGCAGGGCTCAGCCTCTCTCTCATGACACACCTCCAGAAAGTTCCGCTGCCAGTGTGTGCTGTGGCCCCATGCACGGTGAGCTCAGTTAGTGAGGGGGCTGCAGGGGCGAGCGGCCCCCGGGGTTAATCACAGGTGCACATGCAGCAGCTCGGCTGGCGGGAACGACACACTACCTTTGACGCACAGGCGCTCCTGAATGCCAAGGCGGATGGTACATAAATCGACTTTTAAGGGGATGGCAACAGAAAACAAAACAGAACAGTAGTGATAATAATAATTAAAAAAAATTAAAAACAACACACAGAAATGGAGCGAAATCAGTTAGAAGTTGAAAACAAACGCACAGCACCGGAACACACAATGAGGCCGTAAGGGGTCGGGGGGGGCTGCAGAACGACGGGCCTGGGTGTGAGTCCTGGCAAGGGCAGGTTGCCCCCTCCCCCCACTTCTGAATGAGGCTGGGGTCGGCTTTTCTGCTCACCTCCGTGAAAACTCCTTCCTCACTACCCCCCAAATGTTCTCTTTTCTCCTCTCCATCTCACACGTGTGCTTAAGTTAAAACTGCCTAATATATGATTACAGACACTGTTCTTCCTTGTGAAAATTCCAAACACTTCTTCCACCTGAAAGCCACAGGCAGCGGGAGCCTCCTGCTGCCAGGGACAAGGATGTGGACGAGCGCCCGGCAGCCAGGCTCACAGACGCGCTCTTCCAGCAGGCGCTCCCCTAGCGTCCCTGCAGGGCCAGGCGGGTGGGGGATCCCTGGGACAGGGCACAGGTGGCCACTTCTTGATCATACACAGTAAAAGGAACTCAGATAGAGAAACAACTGCTATCTGCCAAAAAGAGTTCAGGCAGAGCCTTAACCTCCTCTCCTTCCACTGACCTGTGAGCAAAGCTTCTCGGAGGGCTGGGGTTAGCTGCGTTTGCTCTTTTGCTTTCTTCATCACTCACGGTTAGGTGGTGGTGACAAGGTACTAATGGCCAAAAGGCAGGAAGGGGTGTGCGTGTGTGTGTGGCACAAGGTCTGGAGGACACGCAGGGCAGGGGCTGAGGGCTCTAGGGTGGACTGCGGGCTCCTGCTGCCCCCCCGGCTTCTCTGTCCATCAGTGGGCGCTAACTGGGGACACCACCCCAGGTGGACACCCACCTCAAGAAGCAGCCGGCCTAGAGAAGGATGCATTGGCCTCCCATGGGGTGGGTGTTTAACACTGAGCCTGAGCCACTGTCCCACAAACCAGGGGAGGGAGGATTCCATTATAAGACGAGCCATGGGAAAAAAGACACAACAAAACCAGGTGTTCTCCCAGGCAGCACAAGGAGTGAGGTAACTACAACTAAGGAACAGCGCTCAACACCCTTTACTTGTGTCCAATGTGAAACTAAAGGTGGGAGGGGATGACTCGTGTCTCCGATTTCCCGGTGTCTGGGGCTGGGAGGCAGATACCCTCGCTGTGCCGACAGCCACAGGGCCAGGGCCTCTGCCCCAGAGCGGAGCCAGGGGCTGCCAGAGAGCACAGGCAAACCTGGGAAGGTCTGAGGTCACAAGCAGCCCCGTTCGCTGTATTTAAAAATCAGACTGAAGCAAGGGAAAGAGGTGCACATGCAGTATTTCTTGTCGATAGGTCTACAATTGGTATCTTAATTTTCTCTAATAAGTATTTTTCTTTTAAATAAAAAGTTGCTTTTTTTTTTTTTTTAAAGACAAAGAGGAGCCCTGCCTCAGGAATGGGGTGGGTAACTCAAAAGGAACAGTTTACCCATTTGTGCTGCCACAGTGGGGTCTGGTAGGGGATCTGGGGCTCCGTCACCGAGAGCCAGCCTTCCGGAATCCATTCACATCTCGTTCTCACTCCAGTCCCCCCATTCTCCACACTTTTTATTCTGAAAATTTTTAAACCTACAGAAAAGTTGCAAGACCAGGACGATGAAGACCTGTATGCCCTTCGCCCGGATCTGCCAAACGTTCACGTTTTGCCACACGTTCGGTTTAACTCCCTTTTTACCTTTTTTTTTCATCTTTAAATATTTTAGCATGTGCTTCCTAAGAACAGAGACATTATCCTAATGTAACCACAGTACTGCTACTACTTCTGGGGAATTTATTTAATAACATGTTTATACGATCCAAATCAAATTTCCTGCACTGTCCCTAAAATGTCCCTCATGGCTGTTTTTGTTCTTTCTCTGCTTCAGGTTTCCCACCCTGAAAACAAGGCTGCCCCACTCTCGCCCAGCCCACCTGTGGCACCGTGGTGGGTGTCAGGCAGCCGCGCCAGGCCTGGCACCGTCCCTGGCGTTTTGCACGAGTCCTCCAGCTTCTCTTGTGCCAGGGCTCTAGATGGCAGCCCATGACTCGCCCACTGGCCAAGTGCACAGTGGGAAGGAGGCCCAGGGAGAGGCCACGGCCACCGGCAGTCAGCCACTCGACATCAGGCAGAACGTTTCATTCCTTAGTGCAGACCCAACCACGACAGCTACCGCAGCTGGAGAGCTGGTGGCCCCCGCACCACGAACTGGCTGACGGCGGGCAAGGCCGCCCTGATCAGCCCACAGCCGGCCCCGTGTGGGGGTGTGTGTGAGGACTCACATGTTTATCCAGAAGCCATGCCTGGGTCGAACCAACACTACAGCCTGGGGAAGCTTGGCATGGGGCACTCGCTTAGGGGCACGTGACACCAGGCCCTTGGGGTTCAGCACACAGAACCCCAAAACTTTGCTCAGGGCTAGTCTTGCTCTGCAGATGGCCAGAGTGGGACAGAGAGAGAGGGCAGGCTTTCAAGGGCCCTTCTGGGAGAGCAGATGCAGAGCTGGCACCATAATGTCCAAATCCAGGATGAGATGACAGGAAAAATGACCAGCTTTTCCCCAGGTTGCAGGACAGGTGAGGGGCCCTGGAGACAGCTGGCAGGGGTGGTCCTTACTGAATGGGTGTGGGCAGGGCTCAGGCCTGCAGCCCTCCCTGTCTGCTTCTAAGCCCACGAATGGTTCGAGGCTGTCTGGAAGTTGACCTAGAGGCAGACTCAAGCCCCAGCCCCGGAAACCTTTTTAGAGAAGGTACATGATGTTCTGGGGGAGGTTTTCGTTTAAAAAAGAGAGGAGAAAGGAGACTGGAAGCGCCACCTTGGCCCAGAGGGTTAGCAGCAGCTCTCAAGTCGGATGGGGAGGGTTGGAAACTTCCAGGGCCGCCCCATCACCGTGACAAACACGTCCTCCTTCCTCCTCCAACCTGACCGCCTCAGACCCGGCCCAGGAAGCCCTTCGAAGTCAAAGCTGAACGAACACCCAGGAAGGCTCCCACTACGGAGATGAGCTTCCCAGAGCAACCATGTCTCCTTCTAAGCCTGGGGCAGCGAGGGCCACGCTGGAGCTCCCGCACCCCCTCACTGCACAGAGCCCAGGCCGGTGTCCCTGGCTGCTTTCTGTAAGAGCAGATCTTCCCTAACCCACAAATCCAGTAAGCAGGCGGGACGAGCTGGCACATTCCTCGGTGATCTGGCCTTGCAGCAGGGCCTTCCCACCCACCACCCAAACCCTAACCCCTCCCACCTTGTCCCCAGCCCCAGGCCAGGCGTCTCGTCCACCAGCCTTCCGGGTGGAGGTGGAGGGCAGCAGTGTATGCCACGTGGGACCCCCCCAATGGTGCCAGGCTGCTTCCTGAGGCGGCAGAGGCTCAGCACACGGGCCATCCCTGGTCCTCTTCGTAAGAGCTGTCCCCAGGGCCTCCTGCCCCCGCTGCTCCGTAAGGGCCTCCACAAGGCAATCCTACCTGGACACTGGGCCTGTCTGCAGGGGCTCGGAGGGCACTCGCTTGGGGCCCTGGCTGTGGACTGGTTTTCCCTTCCCTCCTCCTCAAGGCCAGACCCTAACAGTTGAGGGCTCTGGTCCTCAGGGGGGAGGTACATACCTCTCGTCTGGACTTCTGGGAGGACTTCTCGAGGATGTCATCGCTGGAGAGGTCCGAGTCCTCGGAGAAGCTCAGCTGGCGCCGGAGCTGCAGCTCTGGGGGAGCAGGAAGGGTGGGTGTCAAGGCAGGGAACAGCCGTGTAGCAGCCTGGATCCTTCCAATTCAGGTTATGGGGTCGGTGCACTCAGATGCTGACGTGTCGGGCAGGGCTGCAGTGCCCATGGTAAACAGACGGTGCCCCCAGGGTGGCCTGCCCGGTGCTTCCCAGCACCCTACCCCTGCCCTGCTCAAAACCAGGCCCGCCCTGGGGGTGCTGGGACTCAAGGAAGGGCACAAACCTCCAGAGCCTCCCTCAGCAGGCTTTCAGGTGGCCGCCAGTATTCTTTACTGGGGGGAGAGCTCGGAGAGCCCCAAGCTCGCTCTCTGGCCCCAGCCAGGCAGCTCTGACCACCAGAGAACACCATGGCGTGCTCTGCCCAGTGATGACGCACCTGCCCTCACGATGGGAGACACCTGCTGGCGCCCGGAGCCCACTGTGGCCCCACTGGAGGGGGTGCTGGAGCTCGACCTGTCGTCGCCCTTCTTCCTCCTGTCCTTCCTGTACCCAGAGAAGACCGACTTCCACAGGGACCTGGGCTTGGCGGCCGCCTCCTCCAGGAGGCTCGGGCTGGGCTTCTCAGGGGCCTGGCCCTCGCTTTTGGACTTCTTCTCTCTCTTGATTTTGCGGGGGGAGAAGAGTGACGACCGCTTCTTGCTCTTCCCACTGGAGCTCTCAGATGAGGTGACCGACCCGTTGGGGCCCCCCAAGTCGGAGGGCGGCAAGAGGACCTCCTCGCCAGGGGCCTCGCGCTTTGGGGTGGGCTCCTCACGACCTCTGAGAGCAGGCCGTCTGGGGGGCTCGGAGCTCAGCTCCTTGCCCTTAGAGGGTGCGGAGGCCGCCCTGCGGGAGCTGCCCCCAGGGGGCCTGGAGACTGCGGCCGCCACCTCCATCCCCTTCATCCGGCTCAGCTGCTGGGCCATGGCGTCCCGCAGCGCCTGGCTCTTCACAGACTTCTCCCTGGCACGCATGCGCTCCTCGGCCAGCTCCTTGGCCTCGGGGGAGACCAAGGGCAGCCCCCTCTTTGGAGGCAGGACCCTGCCCTCCAGGGCCGGCAGCCTTCCATTCTCCTTGGCCAGGGCTGGGTGGAGGGGCTTCTCAGAGCGGGGCCAGCAGGAGGGGGGCGTGAAGAACTTCTCCTGCAGACTTGAGTCCTCCGTCTGCTCGTCGTAGGTGTCCTCCACATCGTCGGCGAAGGGGATCTCATCCACGCTCTCTACGAAGGACTTGCGCACCTCCTCCCGGGGGGGCTGCGCCGGCTCTCGGGGGGGCCGCATGAAGGCGGCAGGAGGTGGGGGTGGGACCACTGAGGCCTTGGGTTCAGCCTCCAGGCGCTCGAGAGGTGGGCATGGCTTCCGGAGCAGCGTGGCAGGCTCCTCATCCTGGGGAGGGGGCGGTGGAGGGCTGGAGGGGGGCGTGAGCATGGCGGAGTCCGAGGTGTTGAAGCTCTGGCTGCCCAGAGTCTTCATGTTGGACGAGCTCCCGTGCAGGCCCAGGCCTGAGCTGCTGGACAGGTCTCTCCGCTCATCCTGGGAGCTTCTCAGCTCCCTGTCGGATGGGGACTTGGGGGTGGGGAGCGAGAGCTGGTCGCCATCTGACTTGGGCAGGCCCAGCCTCTTAGGGATCGGTGGAGGTTTCTGGAGACGGAACCCCTCGTCCGGAAGGGACTTATCCACCAGATAGGACTTGAGGGGCGCCAACTGGAGGGTGGGCGAGGGGAAGCCGGGCTCAGGCCCCTTGCTCCGGTCCACGGGGGTGAGCCCCAGGCTGCGGCGGATCTCGGCGCTCTTCATCCAGAACTCCTCCACCAGGTCGTTCCGTTTCAGGGTCTCGTCCAGCCGGTCCCTGGGCTCACCCTGGTTCTTCTCAGGGAGGGGGGTAGACGTCTTGGCTGGGACGGGCTGGAAGCGTATGGGGGACGTGGTGGGCGAGGGGACGGTGACCTCGGAGGCAGGCCGAGGCTGGGAGCAGATGGGGAGCTGGGCACAGGGGCTGGTGGCGGCGGCCGGCGGGGACACTGGCGGAGGGCTGACTGGGGTGGGGGGCGTCCTAGCGTCTGGCAGGGCCACCGGCTGGCATCGGATGGGAGAGGGCACGAGCGTCTGGCCAGTGGGGACGTCGGTGCTGGGCTTGTCTTCAGGGAGCAAAAGTTCAGGGAAAAAGTGCTCCTCTGGTGACTTCACTTTTCTGCCAACGGAGGCAAATGGGGTTCGGGCCCCCTAAGGAGAAGGAAGGTGAACAGAAGCTGCTTAGAAGTGACCTGTGCTTGTTGAAATACACCCCTCTCTCCCTCCTTTTAACTCTTATTCAAATGGCGCCAGCAAAAACGCTGTTTTCTCTATTTTTAGCACCACTGTACTTGTTTTGAACAGACTGAACCTTCAGGGTTTGGTTCATCTCAAACGTACCCAATATTCTCCGTCCACTGAAGTGAACCCTGGCCCCAAGGAACTAATGAATTTGGCTCTCCCTCTCTTACCACTGACCCCCCAATATGTGAACCTGGGGCTGGCACTGTAAGATTTTAGACAGTGACTCATTACAGTCTGTGTCACAAATTGTCCCCTGGAAGCCCAAAGATCCCCCCAGACATTCTTGCACAAATCCTTCTGTCACCCCACCTGAGGGCCTCGGAATGCTCCCCCATTTCACAGGTGAAATCGCTCGACAGTCACACGCTTCCTAACAGCCCAAAGACCAACTCGTAAGCAGACCGGGTCTTGCCTTCTGCCCATGCCCTGATCCGTTTTCCTGAGAGCAGCTCCTCACCCGGGTTCCCCAGAACACAGCATTACGCGCTCTCATGCAGCGTTCCCCAATGTGTGCTTCCCATGTGCTGGGAGTAGGGGCAAGCAGTTCTGATTTTAACAGTTATGCATTCATTTTAACATTATGCGAAGAAAAAAATGCACCTGTCATATCAAACCAATGATTTCACAAATACTGTTGCTTTAAAGATAATCAATTTTAAGCGAGGTGTGATGTATGGAATGACAGGAAGAGTGGAGGTGGCAGTGGGTGCTAAGGTTTGGGTGGGTGGGGACCTCTGCTCAGATGGCCTCCACCCTCTCTCCCGTCATGAGGACAGAGCCAGAACCAGAGGGCAGCCCCTGTTCTCAACAGCTGCACTTGGCACTCCAAGGAGCAGAGAGAATTTTTTAGATTCCCTCCCAGCGAGGAGGACCGGAAGCCCCCTCACGTCCCGTCCTGGTGGGGTGCGCTCGGGCCCGACTGTTTCGCTGCCCCCCACCGGGAGCCCCAACCCTTACCTCTGCCACGGGGCTGTGGGCCAGGGAGGAGATGGCAGCTTGCTCCTGAGGGGACTGGACAGGGCTGGTGGCCTGGGAGGGCCCTGGAAGGAACAGACACGGGCAGTTACAATAGGAAACCATCCCCAGGCACACCCACAGCTTCTCTCCAGCCAGCTCCACGGTGCGCGCCCCGCCACAAGGAGCCGTTTACAGGGGGGAAGGAGGTCAGAGGATCGAGCTGAGGTGACTTCCGCCTAGCAAGGCGCTCCGGCCGTGTTCCCGGGTTGCTCTTTAGACCCTTCTTCTGGAAGGAGCAGGTCCTCTCAGAAATGAGGTGACCTTGGGTTGCATTTTCCCAGAGTGCTCCCCACTAGCCCACCTTCTGTTACGACCATCAGTGTCATGTTCAAGTGTTGACTCTTCCGTGTGGATGGTCTGTCTGTGGAGTCTTGAGATGCACCACCCACCTCTCCTATCCCCAGATACTACAGGGGTAGGGGCTGCAGGCCGGAGCCAGCTGCGGGGGCTTGGGGCATGGATGGCAGGCGTGCTCTGGAGGGCCCTACCCTTGGGGCCGCACCCTCAGGCTTTCGCAGCTCTCAGGAGGAATTCTGGACGCTGCTTCTCCTGCCAAGAACCCAGACTCACCTCTCTCCTGTAGCTTTGGTGTGGGGGGGTGGCGTCTCCCCCTCATTCTCTGACACCCGCAGCTCCAGCTCTGCTTCCACCTCTTCCTGGTGCCGCAAGCGGAGCTCGGTTTCAGCGTCCGAGGGGACATCGTCAGACCAGTGCTGATCTGGCAGAGGGGTGGAGGGCACATCCTGAGTGGGACCAGGCCCCTTCCCCAGGCCTCCTGCCCTGCTCAGACCACTGCCCCCTCGGTTTGTCAGCGGCGTCACACTCACTGGATGTCTGGACCAGGATGTTCAACCTGAGACCTGCCTGCCCCACAGCACTTCTGAGGGCCCCCAGGCCCTGGCAGAGCCTGGGGTGCCCCGGGAAGGAGGGTCCAGTCTCAGGGCCTCCCATACCGCCCGGAGTCTCCCACGCCCACCCGGCCCGCTGACCACCCCCTCACGGTCTCGCCCCACCTCTCCGACTTCTCCCAGCCCCTGCCCCTTTTTCCCTGCCAATATACCGTAACTCATGAAATACCATCTCTTTCAGAAAGCCCTGTAGGAAGCCCCCAACCTGCTACGGTTCCCCACCCGCATTACTGAACCCCAGCCACACCGAATGGTGGCCCAGAGGCAGGTGAGACAAGACGCACCCTGGTGAGTGGGGAACAAGAAGGAACCCAGAGCTCCTTGATTTGCATCAATGGGTATTTTTGATCTTCCCTGAGCTCAGCGTGCTCTGGGACTGCCCCTCACTAGGGAGCAGGGGCTTTGCCAGGAAGGAGAGGGGAGGCTCTGGGGTCCCCGTACCATCATCCAGCTCAGCACCAGTGTCCCCTGTGTCCCCATTCTCCGCTGCCTCCCCTTCTATCTCCGCAGGCTCCGAGTTCACATCTTCCTCCAGGCTATTCTCATCAAATGGGACTGTAAAGCAGAAACGTTCAAAGAAAGGAAAGGACAGACAGACAGACGGACGGACAGCCTGCCTGCCTTTGGGGCCCCAGTGTTCTTAGAGCTGGGGAGACCATGAGAAGAGGGACGCGGCTCTGAGTCTCTGGATTTGGGCTCCAGGGTGGAAGTCGGGCAGACCTAAGTGCAGTGGGGGGCTGGGGCGGGCCCGGGCACCTGTCCCCTCCTCCTGCAGAGGCTGCTGCGGGAGGCTCTGCTCTGGGAAGGCAGGAGGTTGGAAAAGCTGCCCTCCATGTCTGGCTGGCACCGTGCCGACGGAAGGGCCGTTTCTAACTCCCATCTTGCGGTGACAGAGCTGGGGTCCGGGGTCCAGGGGATCTGTTCGTTCAGCCTGGCATCCCTGGCACCACTGGGGTGTGCGTGGGGGGTGACACACGATGAAGGAACAGCAGGGCCCGAGAGCCTCCCTCTCGCCTGGCGGAGGTGGCAGCTTTGCTTGGGAGGATTTGGAGAAACACTTTAGTTTAGAGAACAGGGAGAGGGACGAGGGGACGTAGAGCATTCCTGTGTGGAGTCGAGGGAGGCCCCTCAGCGCCAGTGAGGGGACGCACAATTCAACTCCGCTTCCCTGAGGGGAGCCAACCCTCTCTCACACACACACGCACACCCTTGCACACCTAGAACCCACACTCACAGTTCAGAGTAAGAGGCAGCAACCGAGAGAAACACCGAATGGGCTTTAGAGGGTGCTGTGAAGCCCTGGGATCCCACAGCCTGACTGGGTCCCTCCGTCAGGGCGCCATGGCCTGCCTCTCCTGGGGTTCTCAGCCAGCCGTCCGATCACTCCTGAAGGTTTTTACTTCAGGAAACAGGGTTATGCGTCCCTGCGCATATACAGGTCTGTGGCTCAAGCCCAAGGGAGTGTGGGGGGAACTACTTGTTGCACAGTTGGGCAAATTTCTTAAAATGGGAGAGGGCAGGCCCTGCGAGGACCAGAACCCCTGAAGGCTCCTCTTGCGAGTGCAGCCGAGTGACACTGCACCATAGCGCTATAAGGCCAGGCAGCCTGCGCCCGGAGAGACACTGGAGGGGAAAGAATACAAATCACGGGGTGGGGGAGGGACGGCCACAGGGAAGACACTGGCAATATTTCACTTCTTCACTTAGCTGACAGGTCCACAAGTTTTTGTTCCTTTAATAATTCCTGAAGCTGGAGACTTATCTTCTATGCACAGCTTATTAATAACAAAATGACAGCCTGGAATGAGTTTTTGGAGAACTATAGGAAATGAGTTTGGAACACAACAGACAGGGAGTCCAGGCTACAGCACAGATGGGAGTTTTCTGCGTTAAGTTCTAGGTTGGCAAACAGTTAATGCCACGTTCCTCCTTCTGGGGTGCAGAGCTGCCAATGGAGCTGTGATCAAGTGTGGCATCAGCTGGGAAAATACCAGGGGAAGAGCTACTCAGTCACCGGCTCAAGTCTAAACCCTTTGTGGGCTGACAGAGCTTTGGGTCACTGAGGAAGACGGCTCACCAAACACCAGGGAGTGTGACTTCCTAGGCTCAACAACGTGAGGCAAAAACAGAACCCCCCGCCCATGAGCACCCATCTCCTCGGGGGGCCCTCCTCAAGCCTGAGCTTTGCATTCAGACAGTGAGTTCCTCATTATACAACACCCTTTTGGGGGAGGCTGGGCGGGCGCCTCTTCTCCCCCAGAACCCTCCTCCTTGCACAGTCAAGCACATTGCCTGTGGGGTGGGGACAGGGAGGTTATCCAGCTGGCCTGGGGCTCCTTGGGGGCTGGTGGGATAAAGGCCCCCTTAGAACACCACCCAGACTGGTCCCAAGAGAAGGCCCACCTCCACTGCACCTGCCGGGATGAATCTGAGTGCTAGGCAGAGGGGTGGAAATTCCACCCTTGCACTGTCTAGTCAACTGGGAGCAAGCACGGAGACCGTGACCCGGGACTCCCGGCCTGGCAAAGCTCCAGCAGTCCCGGCCACTTGTCACTTGCCGTGGGTCTCCAGCTTAGAGTTTATGCTAAGAAACGCCTGCTGTGGCCTCAGAAAGTGTGAGGGGTCGACACCCCTCGGGGTGCCTTGAGAGAGACAATCATCACACAAATCAAAAAACAAACAAGTGATAAAAATCGAAGCATCAGCAGCAGATGTGGAGAGAGACGCAGCTCAAGGGGTGGATTAAATCCAGGTTAAGATGGAGCGCAAGGTGCTGCAAGCTGCCACGCAGACAGATGAGCCGCAACTACGAAAGCCAGGAATCGCCGACACACTTATCTCTGGGTTCCTTTCCGCTGCTGGCTGGGGTGGTCTTGCCCAACAGCCCTGTCCAGCCATCCCAGAGACACAGACTAACTCGGGGAGAGTGACCAGTGGTTCCTGCTCATATGAAGCCTTCTCCCTCTCCTTGGGGCTGGGGGAAGGCCCCTCCTGCTGTGTGTGTGTGTGCACATGTGTGTGTGCGTGTTTCTCCTGCTGCTGGTGAGCACTGTGGGCTGGGCTGGGAAGAGGCTGGTGGCAGAGATCTATAGGCTCCAACCCTGCCCATCCCAGAAGTAACTGCTGGGACAGTGGTTCTCGGCCAGGGGGCAGCACTGCCCCTCTTTTAGGGGGGCTAGTTGTCAGTTGTCTTAATGACAACCATTAACAGGTAGGGGTGGAAGGTGTACCCCTGACATTTAAAGGGTGAAGGTCAAGGATGTTTAGCTGGAAAGGACCATCCCACCCCAAATGCCAATAGCCCCCTCACTGAGAAACATGTCTCCAGAAAAATCCAGGGAGGACAACTCATGGTTTTCAACTCTCTTTTGGCTCAAGTACCTAAAGAGATACCTGTACCTGCACCCCAGTCAGAAGATCCCGCAGATGTTACACCTGGTTATGCCTGGCTTGTCCTTCTACCTTGAGCTGAACGGTATCCACCAATCCTCCTCTCTCCCCTCTTCACTGATAATTTTTCCATCAACTCCCTCTGAATTCTGGCTGTTTGCTTCTCTGATACTTTGGTAGGTTTCTGGAAGACTGTGATTCCTTCACTCTCACATCTAATCACTGCCAACCTTAAGCTTCAGTGCTAACAGTGCCCTTTGGCTTTGGCCTTCACCCAGGTCTGCCAGTGAAAATGTTCATCTCTGTCCTGGTGACACTGCGGCTGTGCCCTGCAGCTGGCCTGCGGGCCTGGAGGTGGGCGTCGGCAGGTGAGGAAGGGGGCCTCGGAGGCATGCACGTGCCCCCCACCCGCGCCGGCTCTGCCCTCCGCATGCACCAGCCACAGGGCCCGGCCTGAGTGTTAGGTAGCAGCGGAGCTGCGCGTGACGGGGGTTATGGTGAACGGGGTGGGCACACATCACCAGACTACCTTCCGAGACCGTCTCCAGCCAGGCCTGCACTGCTGCGCGGGCGGAGGGAAGGAAGGTCAGGCACTGGATTAAAAAACAGACGATAAAGACTGAGTTAACATGGGAGGGAATTGTGCCTGTGGAGGAGAGTGGAGATTGTTCCTGAAGTCCGAAACAGCCGAGAAACCGAGATGACGTCACGAGCCCGCGGCCGGGCAGGTGCCAACGCGTAACGGTGCCGCCGCTGGCCTCTGTGCTGGCACTGGGGACAAGGGCGGGGGCAGGGCACAGGCGAAGGGCCGCCCCACCTGGCCGCCCGGTCTCCCTCTTCAGCACCTCTGCATTGCTGCTGGGTGTTTACGCCGCTGCAAAAATGGTTAGCGGATGTCGGTCCTGCCTATTGGGTAATGATCTGGGGCTGTGGCCGGAGGAGATCAACTGTCCCCATGAAATCCTGCACCACACAAAGGGCGGGAACCCTCTGGCAGGGTGTGTAGCCCACGGAGAGCCTGAGGAAACGAGTGGGGGGGGCAGAAGCTGACGTCCAAGGATCGTGCTGGGGAGCAGGGTGCACGGAGGGAGGGAGGGATGGAGGGGATGGCAGCCTCCATGCCCCTCCAGTCTCCATTTTTTTCTTCTATCGCTCTGCCTTAAAAGAAACCAGGATAAGGTATGTTGGGAAAACAGAGCATCCAACCTAAAACCTAGAGTTGGAAACTATGTCGTGACTTTCGTGGCCCCCTTGGTAGAAATCTCTTCCTAAAACGTCACTTCACACTAAATACCACTGAATCATACATTTTAAAATGGCTAACTGTATGTTATGTGAATTTCAATTGATTTAAAAAAAACAACACAAAAAAACCTTCATTTCAGTTCCAAATATGCTCCCCCACACCCATCCTGGCAAAACACATTCTCACCCAGACACACTCCACAAGGAAAGTACCAGAAACTTGTACAAAGAGGGGAAAGAGTAAGCCTGCCTAGAGACATGGGAGCAGGAAAGCCAAGCCTTGGTTTTCCAAAGGTCGGGTTCACTTAATTGCCAAGAACCTCTCAACCCACAGAGACCTTTACAGATCTTCAAACAAGGGTCAAGGGCAGTCGTCACAGCCAGCATCAGGGAACGAAATGTTCTGTTGGCTCTTGCTTTTGATCAAACTGAAGGGCTCTGGCCCTGTTGGAAAAGTCTTCTGCAGCAAAGGCAGGGGCAGCAGGGACGGGGATCCCGGCAGGGGCTGGAGCCCTGGGCGTGAAGCAGTTACCTCCAGAAGGAGAGGACTCGGAGGTGGGCTCCGCTCTCTCCTCCTCCTCCTTCTCGCGGACGTGTGTCCAGTGCACATCAGCCTGGATCTCCAAGGGGTCAGCTGGGTTTATGATCGGCCGTAGCCTCTGCTTCCCGGCTGGGGTATCAGGTTAGAGGAGTGGAGGAGAGGACGGAGGGAGTAGGAATGGGGAGGGAAGAAGGAGAAAACAGACAGTCAAGGGAAGGAGGTGGACGACACACACAGGAAAGGAAACAGAAAGAGAAGTTACAGTGTTGGCCGGGGTCAGGATGAACCCAAAGGAGGCAGAAACCGAGAACATGTGCACACACTCACATAAAGAACTTGTACTCCTTCAGCCGGAGTTAGCCACGCCAAGCCCATGTCAATGAGGAGAATCACACATTCCCACTCAGATGCAGAAAGAACCTTCCTTTCTGATGCTTTTTTCATCCGCAACTGTACTTAAGGGCCCCAAATGTCAGGTTGGAAGAAACGAGCAGGCCTCTGAAGGGTCAGGTTCTCTGCTCCATCCCCAGCATAGCAAGGGATGCCTGGGACAAAGCCCATCCACTGCCCTGTCAGCTATGGCCAGGTGCTTACCGCCACCTGCCCCGTGGATGGTATCTCCTTGGAAATTTAAGCCAAGCGATGAGAGAGAGAGGTGGGACAGGAAGGGGACATTCTGCTGTCAACTAGGCAATTCACGTTCAAGAAACTGACCCTGCTGTTAGAGAAGAGAAGGTCCCCCCTCCGCCGTGGGCCTCGCGCCACATGCTGGGTCTGGGGCAGGGGGAATGGAGGTGGGGGTGACATTGGGAGAAGAGGCCAAGCTCAGACAGTGAACCCCGGAGGCTTTGGAAGCTCGCAGCAGGACCGGAGCCAGCACTTCTCTGTTGTTTTGGAGGCCAAAGCGCTTTCCTTATAACTACATTTGCAGCCCCATTGATCCCTTCAGGACACAAGACCTGGTTTCTCAACTAAATGAAAACCTGCCAGTAGCAACTTCAGATTATTCTTGCCATCAGAGCCCAAGGAATGTGCATGCAGCCCCTGCCCTGCGGGCCCCTAGGTTAGCGCTTGGGCCATGCCGTATAATTGGGATAAAATAAAGGGACAGCCAGCAAGTTGGGCAGGAGGGTGCTCGGGGGAAGAGAAGGGCTTCTCAGACAGCAAGAGCAGGTGCCACCTGATCTGAAAGGTCCAGGGTTCCTGACAGGAAGACACCTCCCCCTGGAGTATCTGTTCCAACCCCCACTCCCCACTATCTAATGGGACAACCTCACTTTGGCTTCAATCTCTGTAAAGGCATCTGCTTCACTGCCAGGGCTGGTGTGTGGCATGGGGCAGGAAGTACCCGATAAGATCACCAATGTGGATGCTGAGGTTGTGCTCCATCACCTGTGGGGTTTTAGCCCCTCATTTACTGCTTTACTGGGGCTGATAGTCTCTGCAGATCCTGGACTTTTTCTAAGGTGGATTTGCCTTTATGGGGTTGAATCAGGCTGAATCACCGCTAAGTCACCAGAAAGCCTGAATGTCTCACTATCTTCTAAACAACAACAGGAAGAGAGCTGTTCTCCTCCCTGGATGCTGTGCTGCCATCTGCTAGTAAGCGTAGCTGTGGAGACATAGCAGCTATGAAGCCGGCTTCCCCACTTTGCAGAGAAAGGAGAGGGAGACACTGAGTAAGGCTCTGCCACCTTTAAGAGCTGTGCCCGTCTCGTGAGCTTCCTGCATTAGAGAAGCGGAGTCATGACTTGATGAGGGGACCCTGCAGCGGAATACACAAGGGGACAGAGGGGCTACATTCCAGTCTTCTCTGACCTCTCTTTGGACTCATGGGCGGTCGGTGAAGGCTGGGCCGTGGTCAGGAGCCTGGCCATGTGCACCGAAGACTGGCAGCAAGGCTCCAGAAACACGGCTCTTTCCTGTGGAGACCTGCTCTTGGAGGCAGACTTGGGATGGCTGCCAGGGAGCCGGGGTGGGAGGTGGCAAGGGGGGAGAGTTGTACCTTTACGTGTACCCGTATCTTCTTCCTCCGAGAAACGCCGGAGCTGCGGGCCTTGCAGGAGTTCTGTGTCCCGGGGGCAGTACTCCCCTTCTAACAGCAGGGGAGCCAGACACCCACCAGCAGCGTCAAGAATCCCGCCCGGACGGATGGAGAGAAAGGGCATGCAGGGGAGGAGAGAGAACGAAAAACAGAGAAGGCTTCAGCGACAAGGCAGTAACGTCCTTTGTGGTCTCCACAGGCATCTAAAAGGAACAGGGGCTACCGGCTAGGGACAAAGTCTCACGGCCAGAACTCCCAGAGCTGCGCTGAATTTGTCGGTGTGTATCTCTCTAGTTAAAAACTGTCCCCTGCGGGTTTGGGCCTGACATGAGCTCTGGGGCCAGGATGGCAAGTCTGCATGAGGGAAAGCAGGCACGAAGAACTTTCCTGACAGGGACCAGGCTTTGGCCCTAAGCTGTCTGGGGTAAGAGCCACCAAGCACGATACTCTTCAGATGTGATGACATGTCTGGAATGGCACAAGCAGAGAGTGTGCTCAGCCCTCTGACAACAGGGACACGGGGACCCCCACCCAGTGCCGCTTCATTGCTCATAAAACAGAGCGTGGGAGGCAGGTGCCAAGTGCTGCCTTGCAGGACCCTGGCCTCCGCTCGGAGAGGAGAGGTGGACAGAGGCTGAGGAGGAGCTCCTGAGGACGAGCTCCAGCCGTGACCCCAGGCAGACGGGTGCTCCCTGCTCGCCCCACCTCACCAGGCTCGGGGTCTCAGCTGCCCTCCAGAGGGGGCGGGAGTGACACGGCTCCCCAAGGACCAGACCAGAGGTGGGAGCTGCGCCTGGGAAGGCTCTGTGGCCAGTCTGTGCCCCGTCCTGGCTGTGCAGCAAAGGGCTGCAGAGCTGAGAGCACAGAAGAGCAGTGATAAGCGCAGAGCCATCTAGAATTTAACCTGCTGCCTGCGACTGGCAGCTGGGAGGGGCTGTGGCTCACAGGCTGTTGTCTTTCTCTCCCACCTACCAGATGACGCCTTTCTCTTCACAGAGGGAGACGGAGGCCCACCAAGTTTGTCCTCATCACTCAAGGTTCCACAGAGCCGAACCAGCAGGGACAGAACGGAAAATCCTCCAAGCCCAAGGCAAGAGAGTATTTCAGAATCAGCCAGTCTTACCTTAACACCGGCCCTCCACTACCTCCTCTGAGGAAACTGAGTCAAACATGCCACCCGCTCCACATGCTGTCGGCTGCAGCCCACCCACCAGGCCCCTAAGCTAACGGTCCCCTCCTCAGTGACAGCGACACAGAGCTGAGAGGAGAATCAATGCTCTGCGGCCTCCAATATCCCAGACTGGCTATCGGGGAATCATCTATAAAGTTAATTCCCCTTCTTTACTAAAATAAACTTCTGTAAGTGAAGCTAAAGGGAAAAGAAAATGAGAAGATGACAAGAATGAGTAACTAATTTGAATGAAGTCCTTGCGCTGGCCCTTTACCTCCCATTTGCAATTTCCAGTAAGACTGTGCCCGAGGCGCACTGTCTCCACTGTGACGGTCTGTGGACGCAGCGGCCTGCCCGCCCCTGCTCCCTGACCTGCTCTGAGGCCGGGGGCGGGATCTGGGCTCTGGGGGGGCGCGTGAAGGCGGCTCCAGCCGCGGGGGCCTCTCGCACCCAGGCAGGCGCAGACCCTCAGGACGGGCCTAGGGCAGGGCAGGCACAGGGACAGGCTTTTTTCTGACCTTCACTAGACTCCTCCTCCTCCTCCTCCTCGTCGTAGTCCTCCTCCTCATCATCATAGTCCTCCTCCTCTCCGTCCTCCTCATCCTCCTTCCCAAGTTCGTAGTCCTTCAAGGCCTCCAGCTCCTCCTCGCTCTTGCCTTTCAGGAGAGCGTGGATCCTCACGGCCTCCTTCCACGGAACACCGCCCAGGTCAGACGTGGGCAGCTGGGGCCCCTCCTCCTCCTCCTCCTCCATGTCCGACTCGGAGCTGCTGCGAGGGAACAAACACACAGCCCGTGAGGGGGGCGCCGGAGGCCACGCGCGGGGCGGGGGTCTCAGCAGAGCGCAGCTGAGAGGCAGGGGCCAGGACCCCAGGGCTGCTGTTTTCACTTCCTACAGGATCTGAAAGGCAGACGTGTAAAATGTAATGAGAAAGCAGTGCTTTCGGACTCCTCGTGTAGAGACATGCAATCTGTGACAAGGATTACAGAAAGGTGGGGGGCGGAGGGGGACGGGAACATGGTTTGTATTTACTATTGAGGGTAAGTTGGCATCTAAGCAAAAGATTGTTATAGATTTAGGATGTTAAATTTCAGCCCCATGGTAACTACAAAAAGATATCAAAGACAATGCAAGCTCTAGGACAGAAATTAGAGTACAAGCTACAGGGGCAAGGACAGGGAAATGGGGAGTTAATGCATAATGGGAGTAAGGTTTCCTTCTGGGAAACGGGGAAATTTCTGTGATGGAAGGTGGTGAGGGTACCACAATATTGCGAATGTGATCAATCCCACTGAACAGTATGCTTATGAATGGCTGAGACGGGAAAGTTTATGTTGTATGTATGTTCCCACGATAGACAGACAGACAGATAGGTAAAAAGAGAGAAAGAACAACTAAAGAGATAGAGACAATTAAATGCAATACATGATCCTAAATGGGATCTAGCAAGGGAGGAAAAAAGGCTCAAAGGGTCAGTAACATATGAAAAAAATGGAATATAGACAAGCTTTATATCAAGGTAAAATTTCTTGAATTTGATAACTACACTGAGGATACACAGAGAATATCCTTGTCTGGGAAACGTATGTGGCAGAATTAAGAGTTCAAGGGGCATGATATGTGCAACCTACACTCAATTGTTCAGAAAATGCACTGATAAATACACAAATAGGCATCCAGACAACAGACGGATAGATGGATAGATGGATGGATGGATAGAATGATACGGCAAATGTGGCAAAATGTTAAAATAGCTGGATCTGGGTATCTGCGGGTGTAGGGATATGTTGGCATTCTCTGTACAGGTATTACAGTTTGAAACTATTTCAAGATAAAAAGTTTTTTTAAATAAAGAGTGGCTATAAGGGGGCAGGCACATTCTGGGGAGAGAGATGAACTGCACACAACACAGAAGCACCTCCGCAAGCCTACACGAATGAACAGCCCTTTCTAGTGGGAGCTGCATTCAGCGGGTGTGAGTGGGGGGCTGGTTGTGAGATTAACTCATGATCCCGGAATGGAGATTCTTCAGTCCTGACCCACCATCTGGTTTGAGGCGCTTGGGTCTCTGGACTGGGACCAGATGGGAGCCTCACGAGAGAACTGCGGGTGCAGAGGGGAAGGAGGGGAAGCTGCCACGAGGTCTGGCCTGGAGCTTAACCGTGGAACGGATGAGGCTGGGGGCGAGGGTGACAGCAGATTCAACAGTATACCCCGAGCCCACGCTACGTGCCACGGCCTGAGCTGGAGGCTGTGGGAGATGCACAGGTAAAGTGGCAGAGAAGGCACCGTTCACTGCAAAGCCACCACTTGGGGACCACAGGAAAGGGGAGGCCAAATAAGCCAGTCCCTGGGGCACCACTCCTGAGGACAAGCTGGCTCCCCTGCTGCAGGCCCACGGTAGCACAGAGCCTGTTCAGCCTTCCACGCAAGAAGGAGTCCTGTGACTTAGAAAAGCCAACACGTGCAGGTCTGCCCTCTCAGGAGCATTTGCCCACCTCGCTTGCCCTGCACAGAGAAGCAGCCCCCCAATACAGTTCAGTCCCTTCAACACTGTGGGGCCCCCAGGCCCAAGAAGACCCAAGGTGCACGGTGCTTGGGGAGGGGCATGGACCTAACTGGGCTGGGGGGATTCTGCTCTCACAGGAAGGCAACAGTGACCTCTGGCATGTGGCAGCCCGGCCCCCTGGGGCCTTGGGCAAAGAGGACAATCAGGGCTGGTGGGGTCCTCCCTCCACCCAGGGCCCACGTGTGGGAGGGCGAGCCCAGGACGACCCTGTGAGCCCTTTGTGCACACTGGCTGGCTCTGCTACTTGCTAGCTGTGTGGCCTTGAGTCGGTCACCTACGTTCCCTGAGCCTCAGTTTCCTCAGCAGCAGGAAGGGAATGGTGATCCCGCCTGTGGGCATGTGGCAGGGATGAGGGATAACTGCTTTTCATTGGGAGCCGAGCCATTCATTCATCTGTTTGCCCAACTAGGCATTCATTTGTTCATTCAACAAACACCGTCAAACAGCTACTATAGCTTAGCCAGTAGATACAGAAATAAAAAGACCTAGCTCCTGACTGCAAGAAGCTCAGTTTAGTGACTCCTGCTTCACTTATCCATGGGTTTGTTTGCGACACATGACTGAGCATCTTCTACTTCTCATGCATTTTGCTTGACAGTGGAGGGAATAAAAGGCCATCAAGGACAGATCCTTATTTTCAAGGGGAGAGAAGATGCAAACATATCCTGATAAGGTAAGGTAGAATATAACGGTGGTGGGGATGGAAGGCTGGGAGGAAACGGTTTAAATTGGGTGAACCTAAGTCCATGGAAAGCTTGGCATCTGGATTTTGATCATTTTCCAGCCTTTCCTTTACTGGTACTGTTTTTGCCTCACCTTCACTGACTTTTGTACTAGCTGACATAAAGTGTGACCTGGCACATGTCATTTAACATCTTGGGGACAGGAAGTAAGGACGGGAATGCCTGCCGTGCTCGCCTTCAGTCACAGGTGAGCAGTAACCCTTCAGGGGGGCAGAGGGAAAAGCGCCCTGTCCAGCCGCGCCCCCATAGTCAGCGGGCAGCAGGGACGGTGTATGGCCTGCTGGGCAGCCCGGCCTGCTCCTCACGCTGCACGGTGGCCCGAGGATGGCTGCACTGAGCATAGGGAGGCCGAGGGGCCTTTCGCCACCCCAGCTAGCTTTACGATGGCTCCAGGACAGCAGGAGCACAGGCGGGAGAAAGAAAGTGGGAAGGTCAGCCTTGCTCCCCCTCAGCAGAGCCCAGCTCCCTGCAGAGAGGCCTTGCTCCTCACGTCCAGAGAGTTGGCTCCAAAAAGCTGGCTCCCTGCTAGGAGCAGCAGAGACAAATCCGACAGGGGTCGTTGCCGGGGCTCCTTTCCCAGATGTCGCTTCCGGAAGACCTCACAGCGGCCCTCTGGCTCTGGCCTTCGGCAAGGCTGGAGGTGGGTGCAAGGGGGAAGGAATGTGTGGTGAGGTCAACACCCCTGGAACTACAGCCTGGAAACTTCCCAAGTGGGGAGAATCACGAGACCAGAGAAAAATGCATACAGGGAACCAACTTCTCCCTGCCTTTTGGAGGAGAGAGTGACCTCTGAGGATTAAGAAAATGTTCAAAATAGTTGAAGACACAGCCTCCAAGAGGAGGGGGCCAGAAGACCCAGTGCTCAAGATCACCGCTGCGGCACACAGGTACCCATGTGTTCTCCGTGTGATGATCTGGTCGGGGTCTGCCTCCTCCCAGATGCACTCTCTCCGGGCAGGGGCCAGAGCTGCCTTTTTTTTTTTTTTAATCATATTTTTTAATTGTAGAAGGGACCAGATTGCTTTGTTCACTGTGGTCCTTCTCATGGTGCCTAACAGTGAAGATGGCAAACATGGGCTAGGGATACCAAACAGCGAAAGCCAGTGCAGGTTTTGCCCACTTTCAGAGGGACAGAGAGAAGGCTGACAGCCCCTTGCCACACGTCCGTCAGGAGGAGCCATCCCTTTCGGTGAGAACAATTTCTAGCAAAAGCCTCCCTGCAGCAATTTATCTGCAGTTCCTCACCTGTAAGGGCTTCCCTGAGCTTTCGCTCGAGTGTCATATTGAGGTGATGTTGGGGCCTGATGGGAGGAAGCAAAACCAAGGGGTGTGTGGATGTGAGCCTGAGAAGACAGGGCCCACCCCGGCCGTGATGTGCCAAGCAGTGGCTCTGCTGTGCCAGGAGCGGTGGATCCAAGGGTGACAATCAGCTGTCATGGAAATCCCCAGCCACACTGACTTCTGCCTGGTGGCACCAGGAGCTTCTGTGGATAAGCTCGCCTGGTCGCATGACAGCCCTGTGCGAGAGCCACTATCTTTAGTCCCCCTTGGCAGATGAGGAGGCTGAAGCTTAGAGGAGGGAGGATGATTGGGGGCGGTGGGGGGAAGCCAGGGTCTCCACCCAGAGTGTGCACTGCACCATGCAGTGCCCTCTGAGTGCTTCTCCCAGAACTGGTGGAGAGTTCTGGAGCTGTCTGGGTGGCAGGCTCAGGAGGAAGTCGGTGCTCAAGCTCGGGGCTCCCTGGGGCTCAGGTCAGGAGCAGAGACCAGGAATTTGGGCAGGCTCTACTCAGAATCAGGCGGCCTTCTACCTGGAATGCCACTTGAAGTCCCTGGGTGATTTTTGAGGGCAAGTGGGGAGCGATGGTTTTCACTTTAAAATGAATCCACTCACGCTCGAAGTCTCTGCATCCTTCTGCCCCTCTTGGGCCCCTCCCACGACCTCACCCATGCAGCCAACCCTGTACACAGGCCCCTGCTAAGGAGACTCCTGGAGGAGATGCACACTGTCTGGCAATCTTATTTGGTGGAAAGTTAACCTGTGCCAGGTGGGCACAGTGCTCAGCAATGGCTCATGTTCCTGCTTCTGCTGGGAAGGGCGCTGAAGCCAGGAGGACCAGGCAGGGAGGACCAGACAGGGAAGAGCAGGCAGGGAGGACCAGGCAGGGAGGATCACACAGGGAGGATCATGCAAAGAGGAGCAGGCAGGGAGGAGCAGGCAAGGGGACCAGGCAGGGAGGAGCAAGCAGAGGACCAGGCAGGGAGGACCAGGCAGGGAAGATCATGCAAGGAGGAGCAGGCAGGGAGGATCAGGCAAGGGGACCAGGCAGGGAGTAGCAGGCAGGGAGGACCACGCAAGGAGGAGCAGGCAGGGGGACAGTGCCTCGCTGAGCCTGGCCTGGAAGGCAAGGCTTTTCCCACAGTGTTGCCCAGACGGAGTGCAGGCCCACGGGCAGTCTTGCTGGGGCCCGTGGGGGCGCCTCTGCAGCATCAGCCTTCCAACCTCACAGGTTTGCTCTGTAAGGCAAGACATGGAAAGACCTCGGCAGAAGGGCACTGCATGGCACACCTTCCAACGCAACAACCAGGGACAACAAGACTTACAGTTTTCTCACCCTTGTCTTTCCTCCAGTCACTCCCGGAGGAGACACAAGTATTTACAGGGTCTGTTCCCCAAGGTAAGATCCAGCCCCTGGCAGCCGGAAAGGGCTGGGGGAAAGAGGCCCTCTCTCATCAGAGACATTTGGGAAATAGAGCCTTAGGGTGTGGCCTCTATCACCTGGGAAATCTTTAGAAATGCAAATCCTCGGGCCCCACCCAGCAACCCCCCAATCAGAACCTCAGCCCAGCCTTCAGCTTCTTCAACCAAACCTCTAGGGGATTCTGATGCCCCTAAAGCTTGAAAACCAGTGCCCTGGGCCATAGTGCGTTTCAGCCAAACCCAATTTCCTGCACTTGCCTACCTGTCAAGGAACCTAACGCAAGATACCTGCATTCTGCTCAGAGATAGAGATTATTATAGCAACAATAATAACAACCACCACCACCAGCATTCACCTAGACCTCGCGGGGTGCCAGGCACTGTGTCAGGTGCTTGACTTAATTCTCACAACGACCCTCTGACAGGCACGGTTTTCTTTGCAGAAATGGAGGCACAGAGAGGTTTCACAGGCTCCAAGTCCAGGTGGATGAGACTCCAAAGCCATGTTCCCAAACACGGCACTGCCCTGACTGCCTGGGTAGCAGAGGCCTGGGTGAAGGGCTCTCCTAACCCGGCTGAAGGGAACACCTGGGTGGGACCTGTTAACTCCTTAAAATGAGGCTTCTCACCTTGGATTCTAACATCTCACCGAGGAAGGACCGAGGGCTGACAATGCATCTCACGCTGTGCATGCCGCTGTAGGGGAGGTGGGGAAAGACCCAGCGAGTTTCCTGCACCTCACAGCTTCCCTAGGGAAATAAGCCGGAATCTGCTCCTAAGTGCAGGAGGCTGGGAAATGCCTTACAGAGAAATTACGTTACATGAGTTTCATGCAGGTATGAGTTACAGGGTCATCAGCCCTGAGTTCAACATTAGTGAGTCAATAATACATATTAAATAAGGGGTCTTTAAAAGAAGCACGCATAAAACAAGGTGGCATACTGATCGGATAACAAAAATGTCATGACCAGAGGCTTCTGAGAACCTCACCCTGCATTTTTCCTAGAGCTATGGTTCGGTGTTCACTCATTCAGTGTTCACGGTGTCTTTACAGCACACAGCCACCGTGAAAAACGAGAATTGACTGCAATTCAAACAATGGGTCTGGCCAATGGTAACACCACTAGCTGCTGCGTGTGGCCCCTGGGACGCAAGTTTATACCCAGGAGAAGAAAACGAGCCCAGAGAGGGAGGTGACGCCCCCAGGAGCCCCTGAGGCCGGCCTGGTGCCCCTTCCGCGGAGCCGCCCGGCCCATGCTGCAGGTTTGCTTCTGAGTCTGTGCGGCCATCTCCTCCCACCAATGAACTGTCAGCAGAGGGAGGGCAGAGCCAGTTGCCTTTTCAACAACGAACTGGGCATAAGGGGCTGGCGGGTGCTCAACAGGCACTTGGTGAATCTCTAAATTGGGCAGAATCGTGTCAAATGGATTGTGATCTTCACTCGCTCCCATGAGGAAGGGAGAAGAACCCAACTGGACCCGGGGAGAACGGATCGTGGGGTGGGAGGAGAGACGTGGAGAATCCCGGGAGGCCCAGGGTTGAATCCTAGCTATTGGTCACCATCTAAGGAGAAAAATTAGATGCTCGTCTCTATGCGACAGGATTCCTGGAAGATGACCGAACGCAAGGGACGCGGAAGCCCACGGAAACAGCCCAACGTCAGGTGGAGCAGCCACCACCTATGAGCTCTGACAGCAGCAGGGACTGTTGTAAGCATTTTACATTCATCAGCTTATTTCATCCTCACACCAATCTAGTGGGAAGGTGCTGCTATTGCCCATTTTACAGACGAGGAAACAGAGGCACGGAGAGGTTACAGAACTTGCTCCAGGCCACGCAGTTGGTAAGTGGCAGAGCCAGGATTCGAACCCAGAGAGGCTGGCTGAGGAAGGCGCAAATGAAGCCGCTGCCTCAGGGAGGAAGGTGCCCGGGCAAGGCCCCAGCGTACCTGCTGGCCACGTCCTCTTCGGTGCCCTTGTCCAGCACGCTGCTGAGGTTGTGCTCCGCCTGCGTCTCCTCGGGCACCTCCTCCAGCCCCTCCGCCTGCTTCACGGACAGGCGGTAGTTCTCCAGCTCGATCCTCTCAGGGGTGCCCCTCAGCCTCTTGGCAATGCTGGGCTCCTCCAGGCCATTCACACTTGAGCCTGCAAGACAAGCAAAGCAAGCTCTGATGACAAATGAAGGGAATGAGTGAAGAGCATACATTTCAGCCACTGCTCATGTCCCTGGCTGGAGGGCAGGGAGCCAGAACAAAGAGCAGACCGAAAGCCAAAAGGGTCACTGATTTGGCACAGGCCAGGAAAGGACCCAGGTATGGGAAGGCGTGAGCTGCTCGACGCAGGGGAAACAAAGCCCATGAGTCTGCTCCTGAGGGTGAGGTGTTCTCACTCTCCTCCATCACCTCCCAAGTCAGGCGACCTGGTGGGCTGAGCCTGAAAAGGGCTTGTCGAGGCCTTGACAGGGCTCACCTATTTCCAGGCCCCACAGGGCTGCTATCACCAGCAGGCAGAGCCCTTCGCAGCTGCCCCACCCCGACTCCAGGCCCAACCCCGGCTCCTGCCTCACATTTGGCTGACCCTGTTGAGGGTGTCTGGGCTAGCTATCTTGCAGAACACCTCACAGCTTAGCTTTGTCTGTCTTCTCGTGAGGAGATTCATGTTAAACATCTTTTGAGTCGGGAGTACCACATGGTGCCGCTGAACCCCTTCCCCAGTATCACATCAGTTCTGGGTGTTCCTGCTGACCCAGCCTGACGGCCTGGTGGAGGTGATACCCACGGAGCCCTCCACTGAAACACACGCTTGCTGTGTGGGGCAATCCTTAGAAACCAGGGAACTAACCTGCCCCCCAGCGTCCCAGCACCCAGGAGTTTTAGCATCCATTGATGATCTCTGCTCAAATCACTGATTACAATGAGGGCCACAAAATGGTGATTTTTCATTCCTATAGTTCTTTCTCCACTTATAGCAGTCATTGTGGTGTGAAGAAGAGCTTTCCCCTTTTCTCCTTGCTCTCCTGAGTGCCACTTGTGGATCCTGAAGTGCTTGAATATTATATTCGACCATCTCATCTCTTCAGTCTCCCTTAACCTAGAACAGCTCCCTCTCTCCCTCATGACGTTGAAATTCCTCCCGACATCCGTTAAGATTCCGTGTTCGCTCTGCAGAGGCACACTATGTACGCACTGTAACAGCACATGGATTTAGAGCCCAACAAATCCAGACTAGATGCCAGGCTCCGCCAGTGACTGGCTGAAGGATCTTAGGGAAACTATGTGACTCCTCAGAGCTCATGTCCTGCTCTCTAATAAGGACACTGTCGGTAATGAAAATGTTCAAAAATTAATTTTGGTGGTGAATGCACAACTATATAATGGTACTGTGAACAACTGAATGTATGCTTTGTATGACTGCATGGTATGTGAATATATCCCAATAAAAATGAATTTAAAAAAAATAATGAGGACACTGTCCACCTGCAGGGCTATTGTGAACAGTACACGAAATTATACACATGTGCACATGTGAGAAACTCTCAGCCCCACACACATTAGTTCCCTTCCTCTTCTACGCAAGCCTGGCACATGGCAGTCTTCAGTAAACAGGAGGTAAGCAGTGGCTATTGTCCAGCAACATTTTCACCACCATTCCTTGAGAACAATGTGAAAATTTAGGTGTGTTCTTGTGTAGGTTAGGTTGTATCCGTTTGCTCCAGGTTTCAAACAAATAACAGCTGTTTTACAAAGAAAGATGGTGGAGGGAGCAGGAGCACGCAGGTATGCCCAGGTGGTGGCGGTTCGGCAGGACCAGACCTTTAAGTGGAGTGGACAGTGGCAAAGGAATGGAGGCAGGAGCAGGCCATGAACAGCCCTGCACACTGGCCAGAAGGTAATTGATTCCTGGGACATTATAAGCCCTATGAGACAACACTGGGTTTTAGCACGAGGCATCATACGACCCAGTGTTGGGTGATGGGTGGTCTCCAAAGAGACAAAGCCCAGAACCTCCAGAAAGAAGAACTAAAGGAAGGGGGGGGGGCGGAATACTGAGTTAGCAATTTCTGTGGTGCAACAGGTGATGCAGAAAATGTCCTGGAAGCCTGGCACTCTTGTTTAAGAAGGCATTAGAAAGAACTATATACGAATCCAAGTGTCACCGGATAAAATCTTAGTGCATTTGCTGGAGTTACCAAGAAAATTAGGCAAGACCAAGATCTTTCACCAGTGAACGTCTTTCAAATCTACTAAAGAATCTGTGCCGAAAAGCAAGACCCAGTGGCACGTTCATTTACAGATTTAGGTAAATATACAGCAATGGGTCCAAACACAAACCCTTGGGCTCACCTGTGAGTGCTCTGAGCACATGGACCTTATTCTGGTCTTAATGCCCCTGCAGAGTCATTTTAACATTTCTACTCCATTCTTTAACACTGAGCTCAAGGCCCCAGAAGTATTGGCTATGATGCTAGACTGGGACACTTGGAAGATCAGGAATTAAGTGGACTTCAGGTGATGGCAAAAAAGGTGGGGAGCAAGGCAGGAGGACCTGGCCTCAGCACTGCTCACACCCACCCACCAGAGCCCTGGGAGAAGACAGGCTCTTGCCATGCCAGCCCATCACCCAAACATCGGGCTTCCCCTCTTCTCTTTCTCCCTGTCAAAACCCCCAATTCTGACATCAGACAGATGCGAAGGCTACAGAGCCCCTGACTCTTAACACCACTTGACTCTTTCTTTCCTAGCAGGTGTTTCTGACAACTGCCCTGAAATAGAAAGCAGATGAGAAAGGGAAATAACACAGGGCAACCACACAAGCATGAGCCTTGGGGGAATTCCATCAAAATGGGGGGGGGGGACCCAACATTCTTTTGGATGGGAGAAGAAAAATAGTTGAGAATAAGAACTATCACTTCAGGGAAAACAAACAATGAGCACTCATCAATCTAGACCCAAGCAGCTTGATGTCTGTCTTTGGTATGTGTTGAGTGCATACTGTTTGTTGGGAATTTTACTAGAGCCCTGGAAAGCAAAGTAGATCAACCCACTCTTTACTCTCAAGGAACTCTAGGCTAGCCAAGGAGGAAGTAAGCAAAGGAATAATTTCAGTATAATATATTCAGTATTTTGACTGATGTAAGCACCTGTTACTGAAGCACTACACAAAAGGGGCAATTTAGCCCCCTCAGGATTTAAGGAAAGCACTTTGGGGGAATAAGTTAAAGAAAACTTCCGTGAAGACTTTTTTTGCAAATGAGATGACCGAAAATCAGAGACACG
The DNA here is from genome assembly GCF_015220235.1 of Choloepus didactylus. Taxonomy (NCBI): domain Eukaryota; kingdom Metazoa; phylum Chordata; class Mammalia; order Pilosa; family Megalonychidae; genus Choloepus; species Choloepus didactylus. The sequence continues at coordinate 133,329,120 of NC_051314.1, forward strand.
AAGCAATCTACCCAGGGTCACCCAGCTAGTGAGCAGCAGAGCCGAGATTTGAATCTGGAAGGCAGCAAAAATTCAGACTACTGTGCTGTCCCTATACTTAGAGATGAAGAGAAGAAAAAAAAGACACGTTTCCATAAAGAGTCCTGTTCTGTTCTCCTTTTCCGGAATTTTCATCAGCTAATCTTCTCCCCACTGTAACTTTCTGGACAGAGGATGCAGAACTTCACGAATGCGTCATCTTCGAGCCGAGAATCTGGCCGCTGGAACAACATTTTGTCCTCTCAGTGCTATTTCTCTGGAGTTCCTATAAGCTCCACAGACAAACGGGTCATCATCAAGCAAGAGAACTTGGCAGTCAAAGCTCAGAGCTGGAGAGGGGAAGTGTTGATTACATCTGGGCTGGGCCACAACCAACAGAAAAGAAAGCAGAGGCACTCAGAGCTGTTCGGATCACTCACACATCAGTCCCCCGAGAAAGGATGCTTTCGGCCAGAAAACCATGAGAAGTGTCTCACTGGAGACTTTGTAAGAACTGAGGTGGGAAGGAGAATGGTCTCTGCTGTTGTATCCAGGCCCTTTGAGCCTCCGTCCACGTAGTGCTGGAACTCACCCCGGAGCTTTCTGTGACAAGGGAGGACACTGCAGGACGCTCCCTGAGGGCAGGTTCCCGCGCTCAGTCTCACCAAAGGGAAGGTGGCACTCAGTGGATACTTGGCAAGTACCCAAACCCCACCAGCTGCTATGCTACCCCTGTTAGCCCATAACCTCAAAATACCATGGGAGATTAAAAAAAAATAAATTGACAACCTCAGCATCCTGATTCTGTCCTGAGTCAGGGACTGCAGGACATTGTGACGATAAACAAGGTGACATCATGACACACACAGAACCTTCCCAGCCCAGTCCACCAGATCTCATCAACTAACGGAAGAGCCTAGAAAAAGAGACTACAGGAGGCAGGTATAGAAATGCTAACCACAGACACTGGTTTGGAGAATCAAAGTATAACCAGCCTGGCCAGGCCAAGCATCCAAGATCCACCAGGCCCTCACGCTTTAGCACAGCCGCCACCCATCAGGGACTTTCCAGCCAGAAGCAGACCAAAGAGCTGGAATCGTTTCCAAGGCTGATTCTTCACTGACTCAGGTCATTGGGAGGCTGATTACAGCATCACATGTACCAAAAGGAAACAGCTCCCAGATCTGGGCCACATCCTAAATAGGAAAAAGGCTCTGGGCTTGACCTAAGGGTTCTGTTTTGGAACAGTCACCGGCTGGTGAGCTCCCACACATCATCCCGAAAAATATTTTTCCTAATTGGACAACCTGCGCTCAGCTGATGTGCGAGAGCTGCCAGCAGCTTTTGTTTCTGTCTGTCTGATTCCTGGAGAGGAGTGAGGGACATCTGAGACACTTACAAGGAGGTGCCCTCCCAGCTCCTCCACGGGCAGCTCTTCCCTCATTGCTTTCTGTAGCGGTTATTAGAGGAACGTGAAGCCCCAGTGCCAGAAGGGTCAGCCGCAGAGGACACCACAGAGTTCTGGGCAACTGTGAAAGGATCTGGACCCCCAACGGCCTCTTCTCCCCATCCCATATCCATCTCTGGCCCAGTTTCCCGTTCTTTTGTCCGTTCCTTTTTTATAAGTTTGGGGAAGCTAGAATGAAATCTGAAAGTCTGGAGAGGACTTAGGAAAAGGGACAGTGAATGGATGTTGATTTTTTTCACGTTCCCCATATTGGTAAGTAGGAGGCTGCAGGGATTCATTCCTTCAACTGCTCATTCGACTAAAAACTGCTGAGTTCCTACTTTTAGCCAGGCACTGTGCTAGGGGCTCGCGCACAGCAGAGGCCGAGACGGGAGCCTGCTGGAGACTAAAGACCAGGTAGATACAAGGAGTCAACAAGAAATGGCCCTTGGGATTTCAAATAACGATGGTCCCATCTGAGTTGAGAAAATCCCCCCTGCCCCTCTGGGGTACAGATTGTCGATTCTCCCTATGGTTGCTCCCTCTTAACTTCTGTTCCCTTTATCAGAAGGTACTGGATATTTTGGCCGTGACTTTCCTTTAAGGAAGAATCTTTCAGAAACCCCTTCTCCGTACGTCCACCCAAAGCCTCGCGTGCCCATGATCTTGCACGAAGGGAAGGATCAAGCCACGAGCTGGGTCTGGACCTCACAGGCTCAGGAGAAGTTCCGGAGATGAACCCTCCTGAGGAAAAACAACCAGGCCAGCAGGAGAAGTCGAAATTCCCAGATCCACAACAAAATTGTGCCAAACAGATCTCTTTGCCCTGCCTGGTTCACTGCCCCTCCTCCAACTGGGCTCCCACCAGTACAAGGTTGTAAGGGGGGTGGGGTCTATGTCTCACTTTAATTTCTCCCCGTTTAGGGTGGAAATGATTTAGCCACTGCACTCTGCTGTGCTTCCTCAGATCCTGGGAAACAGGGACACCACCAGCTGAAGCGGCGGCTACTCTAAAACAGAACCACTGTCCGGCCCAAGGACTTTTCCCCACTTAGTACAGAGCCTACAGAACTGGGCACTGTGTCCCTCTGCAATGTGTGAAGTTGCAGCCGAGTCACTGGGCCCCTCGTTACTTAGTGACGAGTCAGCTTGGGAATTAGTACACTCTCTTTTTATTTTTTTCCTATTTTGCTTTGAGTTAAAGTTCCCTCAGGGCAAACACCATCCAAATTGGGTGCCACCTTGGCTCATCGGCCTAAAACATAATGGGTCACGACCCACCTCGGGGACACCATCCCTTTGTGCCAAGTCAGGAAACATTATCTGGCATCAGTGGGAGAAGGGCTTGGCTTGTTCTCTGGAGAAGGAGATAACTCCCAGTTTAGACCCCAACCCAAGCAGGAAAGATCTCTTGAGGGCTGGTTCGAAGGCCCTGCTGTTTACGAAAGGCCTTCCTTTGCTCATTTTAAGATGCCTGGAGCCAAGAACTTGGGCTTTGCCCCACTTTTAAAGCCCCTCAGTTTATTTGCTTTAGCAAGACTTGCTCGACTGGGATCACATTTTTCTGCCTTTTATAGTTATTCTCTCATTCCAGGAGGACACTAACACTTCCGAAGCGCTGAAACCTGTGCATGAAAAAAGAGCCTCTTGCTTGGGAGGCCAAAGAAAGAAGCTTCCATGGCAAGGCAACTTTCACCCATGCATGCCTCCCCCTTCTTCTAGCAGGAGGGTGAACTCACAGAATCCTACCAAGAACATGAAGGTGTCAGATGCTTCTCTGCTTGTAAGGCGGGTGATGACATGAACTGAGCATTTACTGAGCAACCATTTGCATCAGGCATGGTGACAGGTACACTACATACCCTGGCCCCTGAACTGTCACAAACTCTCATAATTCACTTTTTTTAAAACTATGATTCCATGGGGGGAGGGGGGGTCCCGAGTCTCCATGATGTTAAACACCTTGTCCAATGGATCAAACGAGGCAGAGCTAAGACTACACCTAGGTCTGCATTGCTCCCAAGTTAGTGCTCCTTCACCCTGCTGTGCAGGATGGAATTTTTCACTGTCCCTCCAACGTGAAATATGTATTCTGCATTTGGGGCAACTGAGAAAAGTAGGTCATGTGGGCTCATGGGCAAGCCCAGCTGCTTTGGAGCAATTTAATTTCCAAGAGAGTTGGGAAATTCTGAGTTAAATGTTACCCAACAGAGGCTGAGGTGAAGAAAAACCCAATAGGGAACAAATCAGGACTGTACAAGGAAAAACCACCCCACTGGGAACTGGAACACCATGCAGACGGAATGCTGTTTCCCAAGAATGTCAAGGGCACTTGCTTGCCCACTGTGGCGAGGCTGCACGAAGAGCTGAGGGGCTGCTTCTTCACTGCAACCCTTTGCCCTCAAACCGCACCCTCCGTGGAACTTTTGCTTTTAAGTTGATTTTCCGGTTTTAGATTATTTTTACTGTTATCATTATAGTATCTTCCAAAGGTACCTTTTTGGCACATGGAAATCCTGGTGTACATCACTGTATCTGGCCAAGACAAAAGGGTTTCTTTTAAGGTAGATACCCCTCTTTCCTTTCCTTGCCCCACCCCCCCCAATGCATCATGTAGCTCTCTTGAAAGTATTTTTTTTTTCAGGTGTGTTGTAACACCTCACAGATAAAACTAGACTTGTTCTTTTACAGTCAGTAGGGTCATCCTGAGGAATGGACGCCTACCTCACGGATACCTCTTTGGTACAGGGAAGCTGTGGGAGTGTCTAAGGCACTGGGGTTTGGTCGTGTTCCCTTTCACCCCGAGTGCTGCAGTCTAGCTAACATTCTACCTTCTATGTGAGGGCTGCCTGTCTTCGTGCAGCCAAGGGTGAGCACTCAGCAAGGGATACCTATCGGGCCACAGGGCTATTTTAACTTGTTAGCTCATATGTGTGCCTGGCAAACCAGGGGGTTCTATTCAGTTAAACATCAGTCATCTACTAACTCATTGATTGTAGGCTGGTCTCAGATATCTTGAGGGGCAGGTAAAGAGAGGAAGTACAGCTTGACAGGGAACCCTGAGACCACCCCCACCCTCTCTCCTACTCTGTCTGCCCATCGATGCCCACTCTGCCTACTGGCTCCATGTCTGTGCTCTCAGAGGGCTCTACATGCACCTTGTGATGGCACCGTCTTCTTCTGTTCAGGGGTCTGAGGGCACCCCAAACCAGGGGCTCTGCTAGGGCGGAGAACTGCTCTAGCCGTCTGTGTGTTCCTGCTGCCTGTTAGAGTGTCAGGGCAGGTGTTCAATAAAATATTTTGAATAAGTGATCAGGATAAAAGTCCTAATCCCACATCTAAGCTAGCATAACAATTTACTATAATTTAAAAAAACTAGTCGAAACCTCTTCTGGTCTCAGTTTCCTCAATTCAAATAGAAACTTTAAGACCCCTATGTTTCCTCAAGGAGCTTGATGCTGTGAAGGACCCCAAGAAGAAATGGGAAACACTGTCCCGTCAAGGGACAAATCTACCGAGAAAAGACCTGGTTCCCTCAGCAACCCAGAAGGAGAAGGCCCTAAAAAGAGCCTATCGCCAACGATCACACGTCCTAAGAGAGTTATTCCACTTCCCAGTGGAGAGTGGTTCCATTTCTGGGAGCAATTTACTTATTGGAAGGTCAGGCCCAATAACCCAAGGCACAGGGGAGAGGTGGAAGGGCAGGGCCCGGGCCCGTGTGCGAGTAAGTCCAAGGGGCCTTTTCCCACGCTGCTGGGTTTAGACTTCAATCCCTCCAATCCTCTAGAGCAGTGCCCCGTGGCTCCCCCAGGCCACAAGGGGCCCCAAAGCAGCTCAGAGTGGCCTGTGTGCCCAGAAGCACAGCCTCAAGCCCAGAGCAGGCTCAGCCTCAGAACAGTCTTCCTTCTAGCCCCAGCCCAAGGTTCACATCCCCTCAATATCATGGGATGCCCTCCGAGGGCCATGACAGTGATGTTGGCCCACAGGGACAAACCCACACCCCAAGCAAAAGAGGTGCACGGATGCCAAGCCCTTTCAAAGACACGTAATTTCACATACAGTCCTCTGTTAGCTAGCTGAGAGAAGATGTGATTTTGGAAAGGAACTAAAATCGCCTCCAGCAAGGCCCACAGCTACTGCCTGACACTCATGTCTGCCTATCGCAGTCACTTTGCTGTCTCCATCTGTTAGAGGGTCACCGAGACTGACCCCAAAAGGAACCATGAGTGCCTAGGGACAGAGAGGCGCTAAGAGAGAGGACAACCACCAAGATCAAAGACTGGAATGACAAAAACCTTCTGATGGAAGAGGGTGCAACACAGCTGGCTGCTAAGTTCTCAGCTCACCCATAAAACCCCCATCCCAATGCTGGTGCCGATTCTACAAGAGGAAAGCAGGACCCTTCTCCTGCAAGCAGGCCACGGGGTAACACTGAGCCTCTTGGGCATTTGGGGCTAGGGGCTAAACCAGCACTGATCCAGACAGCTGCTGGGACTGCATATAAACTCAAGCTCTGCCTAAGATGAACCTGACTCTCAGGTTAGGTGCTGAAAATTCAGCTTAGTGTAAACCTTCCCTATGCTTATTTATGCTTTTGTTACCATAGTGAAGGTCCCTGAGGGTGTCATGGAATTAGCAGGTGACTTCACATCCCATCCATGCAGGCTGAGGAAAAAGCAATGCCAAATTTAGCCAAGCATTTGCAGAGATTTAACAATGCTTCAAAAGAGCAGGCATGTAATGCAGGTCAACTGCCCCCAGCCCACTCTACTCTCATCTGGAAGAGCCAAACCCTTCACTCTTCTTCCTGTTTCCCTAAATTTCTGCTGTTATATCCCAATGGGCCAAACCTGTCCTAACCCCACAGGAAGGACACTCGAGAGGTCATCAACCAATCAGAAACCATCCTGATTAACCCTCTTGCCCCAGATATTCCAGCATTTCTGGAATCCTTGCCCATGATCATCATGTTTGATATTCCTATATGCTTTTAAATAAATTAGTTTCAGCTTATTAGTGCTTTATAACCACCTTAAGAGGTAGACAAGCATAGGTAGCATTTTTTTTTCCCATTTTATAGATGGGGAAACTGAGGCTCGAAGAGTTTACAAGCAAAGAAGGATAAAAGGCCATCGAACCGGAACTCAAATGAACATCTTCTGTTGTCAGAATCTGTTTGTTCCATCTAGACAGAGCTCAATTCTGCAAGGCTGTGGTCACCACAGGAGGAGCACAGTCCGGGGGTGCAAAGACAATCTATTGGGGGTACAGGATAAAACAGTACCACTTCTCTTTTTAATTTTTTAGCTCTGTCTTCTAGGACATTTTGCCCCAGAGCACACACATTAGTATAGTGGTACCTACTGCAAATAAGCACACACATTGGGAAGTATGTGTTTACCATTTAATAGGGGTGGGCAGCCAAGTTTGGAGACCACTGCTGTATAAGATTTCAACACAGTTCGTATGACTTATTATTCTCATTCACTCTCTTTCTTGATCCCTGAACTGGGAACGAAACCATTGAGATTTATTACATGCCAGTGCCTCATCTTTACTTCTTTATAGTCTAGATTGGAGTTTCTCAACTAGTGGTTTTTCCCCCTGCTCTGGGATATTAGGCAATGTCTGGAGACCTTGTTGGCTGTTGCAATTTGGAAAGCAGGGTCTACTGGCCCCTAGTGGGTAGTACTAAACATCCTACAATGCATGACAGCCCCCACCACAAAGAATTATCACATGTCAGCGGTGCCAAGCTTGAGAAACCCAGGCCTCGAGGACATATCAAACTATTTCTAAACTCTTCCCAAACAGGCCAACCACTCCACCAAAAAATCTGACTATGGCTTGAATAAGCACAGAGCAGTGAGCACATGAATCTTCATCTTTGTTGTTGAGGTGACAGACATCTGGACCAATGGAAGTGTAAAATACAAGCAGGACACACACGGAACTGACCAGTGTGTGCTTGGCTTGCCCACAGACAGGGAGGCCAGGGAAGATGCTCGGATGCCAATGGACTGACTCTACTAAAGCTACATGCCACTCACTGAGCAGAGTACCCTAAGTATCGTGCGAGATCTCTGGACTTCCCGCCATTTGATGGCACAATTCCACTCATGAGAAGTGATTCTGCTCATCAGCTGTGGTGCCACTCACGGGCAATCTCATACCCCTTCCATGTTGTGTCTTGTGTGTGAGCCCTACAGTCAGGCCAAAGCAGGGAGACCAAAAGATGAATTTAACTGTTCTCCTCTCACTTACTTCCTCCTAGCTGGATGCTAGAAACCTGCTGACATCATCGGAGGTCCTATCACTAAACCCAGGACGAAAACTAAACTTGAAGATGAGATGTGGAGTAACACGTCTTCCTTCTCTCTGTGTTCTCAATGCTTCTTTTTTCCTTCTTCTAGAAACATCCTATCTGTGGACTCCCAGGGCTCCCTGTCACAGCAAGCCTTTGCAAAGGTGAGGGCAAGGCTTGGCCTGCCATGCTCGGGAGACTTCCTGACGTCATCTTTGGGCCCAAACCCAATTTCATCTAACAGGGCAGAACCAAAACCACTCATCTGGAATGATTCTTACATTTAGCCCAAAGATATAAGAGCCAGTCACTTTCAGTGCAAACTGAGTCCCAAACAACCCAAACTTGAATAGAGAAGAATTTCCACATTTCTCCCCTGCGGCATGTGATTTGCTCGTACCGTCAGTACAAAAAAATGTATAAAATTAAATCTCTCTATCACTAAAGTCCACACAGGGCCAGGGCAGGTCATTTTTTACGAGGACTGTGAAGGACAGTTGTACAGATAGTAAGAGAAGGAGAATGTCCGCTCGGCCATCACTGGGGCCAATTTTTTTTTTTTAGTATAATGGAAAAGAGGCTAAGCCTACAGATCTACATGCCAGAGGCAGTTACACTGGGGCCCAGAACACAACAAACATACACCCTGAACACATTTCCGGGCTCCTACCCATCACAGGCAGGGTTAGTTTCCATTTGGAGGGGCTGTTTCAGGCTTACTCTTCATAAAATAACTTGAGGCTTGATATTGTACTTACGATAACCAAAAAGAAGGTTGAGATGAAGGAACTGAAGAAGGGAGCCCATTTCAGATTATTGTGCATCAATTCAGATGGTTACTATTCTCTGCCTCAGCTTCTTTCAATGGCTCCCCGTTCACATTTCAGTGATGAAATCCCTTGCCCTTTAACCTACCATCTTTCCTACATTCCCAGCCCTGGTATCACTGCCAAAGAAACCAGGGGATCTGTACTTCCCAGGAATAATCAAATGCATGCTCACTGACTTACACATGACATTCATTCATGTTTACAAACCAGCTTATTCACAGGGCTAAACCCATCGCTGGCTTCCCTCTCGCCAACTGCTGATAAGTTGAGGTTCAGCCGTCATGGCTGCAAAGCACAGTGGGTTAGGTTCCAAACCTAACACTGCACTTATTAGTTACATGGCCTTGATCAAGTTTACTGAACCTTGTTGTGCCCATTTCCCCACCTGTAAAATGGAGATAATAAGGGGACCTCCCTCACCAGGCTCCTGTGCAGATTCAATGAGTCATATGTGTGTGGAAAGCACAAAGGCGGGGCCTGGGACAGAGTGAGGGCTACGTGTTAGTTATTATTAAACTGTCCTTGTTGCTGCTACTGCTGCTGCAATTACTACATGTCTCCCTGCATTGCTTTCTATGAATTAGTATGAAAACTCAGAGAACTAATATTAACCAGTATTAATCATCATATTGGGGGGAAACTTGAGTTTGCACACCTCCAATTTTACTCCCTATTTTTACTCAAGGAAAAGAGCTGGCAGAGAAGAAGCTGCTCTCTTGGTTGCAAACACAGAAGGAATGCGCCCCTCAACAAAGTATTTTCTGCAGAGCAGAGGATGGTTGCTGGCCCTTGGCAAAATCACCAGGCCAGTCAAGACCTGGGCTCTTGCCTCCTGCAGCCCATGGATTCCCCTCCCTGCAAGGGCCCAAAGCCGCCAGCTTCTCTGAGATTCCAAAGCCTCCGGGGGGTGTCTGCATAGCCCCAGAGCCACCCACTCCTACCTTGTGCTCCAAGTCACTGTTCTACCAATGCCAATTCCGGGAGAAGAGGTGAACACAGCAGAGAGGAAGGCAGCCGGTCAGTTTAGAGTGATTTACATCAGACAAAACTGGGAGGAAACAGATATTTTTAAAAGAACTGATGGACTCAAATAAGTCTGTAATTGGTAAAATGGGGGGAGAGAAATTTTACAGCTGGCTCCTCTCCAACCTGGTTCTTCTGGACCCTTTGTTCCAGGAAACGGGGAAACGAGAAGAACAACGCTGTTAGAATCCTGTTATAATTGACAGATGCCATTCCTTGGATGACAGGCTGGGTTCAGTCTAAGAAACTCCCTATGCTTTTGCGTCTTAGGGCAAACTTTTCCCAAAGGTCCCAGTTAGAATCTACCTGATCAACTTTTTAATTTTCATGTTTGAACTCTGAGCAGCAGCCAAATGCCAAGCGGCTTTCCTTCTCTAGAATTCACTTCCACCAGGTCCCCAGCTTTATTAACCTTGAAACAAGCAGGAGACAACCCGCCATGACCCCACAAAAGCCCATGGCAAGGCAAAACTGGGGTGATGGCATTCCTTTCTGTTGAAGGGTGTTCCAAAATTTCTCCTTTTGTAACAAGACCAGGGGACCTCTCTCTGTGAAGGGGCAACTACAGCTGTGCACCGTCTCGCTGATGGGGAAAAGGCCAACTTCAGGGGCAGGCTCCAGTTAGGTTGGGTGATGGCAGTGACAACATTTTGCTCACTGTCTTTCTGGGAGATGCATTAAAATGCCTCAGAAAATGTTCATAAATGGCTTGTGCAAAGCTATGTGACAGGTGACCCACAGGAAGCAAAAGAGAAGAGGTGTTCACGTGGCTGGTGAAACCTGGAAGTAATTGAAGGAGAGTCAGTGGCATTATGCCTGGGGCTCCGCCTCTTTGCCCAGGCGTACAGAAGTGCTGCAGCACAAAAGCCAACTCTCCAGAGCAAAAGTGGCGAAGAGACGAGGAGCAAATTGTAAAGAGGCGTCAGTGGCCAACACATAACCTGCGACAGAAAATTCTGGGGGTAATGAACGAGGAAGCCAGCAGCTCCATGAACTATCCTGGGCGGGAAATGGCAGCCCGAGTTCCCTCCCCGCTCCTATCCTTATGACTAATCTACTACTTGCTGGCACTTGCCGGATCCTTGGCTACATCTGCGGGGCAAGGTAAGGACTGGTTCTGGAGTCTCAGGGAGGGTTTAGAGCTCGTGGAAGGGGCTGGAATTCAGTGGATTCTTGCTGAAATCTCTGCCTGGCTGATCCATTGACTAGCCCCCCACGTGGGGGCTTTTCTTCTGTCTGTACCTCTGGGGAACTTGTGGGACCTGGGCCCTGCGTGGCATTGTCCTGCCCCATCTTTCAATGTGAAAACAGACAGTGACCCATTTTTACTGCCTGCGTCTTCCATGTCTACGCCTCTCCTAGGGAGAGTCTTAATTAGGGAAACTGCCAGGGAATTTATAGAACAAAAAAGAGAGAGAGAATGGGTTTCAAGAAGTTTCAGAAGGAAAATAAGGGAATTCTCCAATGTGTCCAAGACCATGCCCGCTGTTGCCACCCTCCCATCACAGGTTTCAGTACATCTTTCTACACAGTTGTGGCTTTGCTCTCCTTTATTTAATATACATACCTATCTCCATTCTTATCAATGATTCTTTGTCTATTTAATAATTACCATTCATTGCACAACCCCCTCACTCCCCAATCCCAGTTCTTTCTCTTCCAACCTTTTGCAGGCCTCAGAACCCTGACTTGGGGGGACAGCAATGAGTAGGCTAAGGGAGGCCAACCACACATTCTCTAGCAATGCTCAGATGATTAAAATGCAGCAGAGGACAGCATGAGTCAGGAGCTCCTCCAGTCCCCAGAGAGCTGCTTGGGCGCTGAGTGGAGGCCAGGAGTGCCTTTCACAACGGCACGCCTGGGTCCCTAGAGCCCAGCAGGGAGAGCCCCGGCAGGGATGTAACAAGCCTGGCACCCAGGGTAGAGTGCAACCCCCACTGGGTGACCCCTTGGGGCGCAGTCCAGCCCCCCCGAGGCCAGCATGCCAACACAGCAGAAGAGGCCGCCCCTGCTGAAGTCAGCAGCAGCGCGTGTGAGAAGGGGACAGACTGCAGCCTCATACAGGCTCGAGAAAAGCCTGGTGGAATTGGATATTCTAGCTCAGCATCCAGGTCACAGCAAAGACAACCTGGGAGAGATGCCAGCTAGCGAGGAGAGAGCAAGGACCGTCGAAGTCCAGGTCTCAGGGCGCAGGCTCCTGGAGAGCCTCAGGGCAGAGGCCTAGAGTCAGAAAGAGGAGGAAGGCCCTGCTGCATGCCTGTGGCCACCCTGGCTCCGGGTGGGGTGCCCTCCGGCTCTCTGGCCTGTAGATAGATCCCTGTACCGCCTGGCTAGCGTGGGACGCACGGGCCCCAGAAATGTCTTTCCTGATTTTTCCCTCTACCGCTGGCTGCTGCAAAGCCAAACTTCTTCCAAAAGGCCAACCCCTAAAACAGGAGCCTTCCCGTTAATGGAAATCTGTAGTTTAGATAGAAATAACCCACTCCCCATGTTTATAGACCCCTGTGCTTTCTCCCTGACCTCACCCGCAGAAGTGAACAAGTTGTGAGGCACAACAGCTTTCACACCCACTTGGGGGACCTGCCTCAGCTTCCCTCTTTCCCACCCACCAGTCAGGAAAAGGGAAGGGAAAGAAAAACTCAGAAACCTGAAGATTGTTTGGAATTTATTCTCTTAAATAAGAATGGTAACATTTGTCAGGAAAAAAAAAAAATTAAAAGCACAATACCTTGGTTTCACAGTAACGAGAAAACAGTTACACAATTAAATAAAAAAAACTCACAAAGAAACACACCAAAAACTCACAACAGCACAGGATAAAAACAAGGGCAAAAAGAAAGCGGCATGGACAGGGGGGTGTGTCCTGGGCCCAGCTCCCCTCCCTTGCTCCGGCTTCTTGGGCCACGGTCATGGGGATGTACCTTGCTACCGTCCCCTCCCGCCCCACCCCTGCCTCTCCCCCACGCTGAGGGGCTCGGGAGAATAAGTGAACCCCTTAAACCACCAGTCAGACCTTTTGGAGGGTCTAGAACGTTCCACTGTCCGACAGAAAACACCAAAGACACACTGAAGGCTGAAAGGCAGCAGGGAGGCGGAATGGTGACCGGGGGGGCCACTTGACAGTCCGAACGCAAAACACAGGGCGGGTGGGGGTGGCCCTCCCAACCCAGGTGTGGTAGGTGGCACCCCACAGCAACAGAGCCCCTGTTTTGCTAGCTTGCTCTCTGCTTTCAGAGGCTGGGGTGTGAACTGGCCCCCAAAGTCTTCCCCACCACGTGTGTTGTGTTCTTGGCTACAGTGTTCCCTCAAAACCCTGACCGGATCCTATGCCAGGCCAGGGACATCTGCACTCCTTGGAAATAATAGCAGGGACGACTGTGAGGCGGATACACGGCTCCCTGGTGGAAAAGCCTCCTTGGATCCCAGCCCCAAGGAACAAGAAACTTTAGACATGGCTTCTTTATTATTGCTATTATTTAGCCCCCCAATATATAAATAACTATTTACCTATATGAATGAAATTATCTATCTATCTAAATATTCACACATCGCCATCAACTATGACTCTTAGGTTGGGGAGTTGAGCAGGACTGCAGAGGTCTTTTTGTTCTACTAAGAGGTTTTCCAGAAATTTCTATAAGGGAAAAGGGCTTGCACAGCAGTGAGGTTTCCTAATGTCCCTCTGTCTGGCAGAAACCCTTGTGCCGTGTGGCTGGTCTTCAGGCTGGTGTAGGAAATGCCTGCATCCCATAATGGCCCATTCAGTGTCCAAACTATGGAACCCAGTGGTGACCGTGCAAGGGGGTCCTGGGGACAGACAGCAGGCCTCTGCCACACAGTGCTCTACAGCATTTTAAATGAAGATCATCTTTCCCATAAGGTGACGCCCAATGGGTTCCTGCCATCCCATCTCTGTCACCCGCATTACCTACGCTCCGAGACGTGAACTCTGCAGGAGCAAAGCTGTTCTCTTTCCTTGCTATGACACCTCCTGGCTATTATGGCTCATTTTTGGTTATCCACTCTATGGGATGAAAAGGGGGGATCCTCTTGACAGAAGGATCCAAAAAACCATGCAACTGAGGGTCTGATGTCCCCACGGGGGAAAGTTCCCATTTGGATTTTCCTAGAGTCAGGGCAGGTACCACAAGGCCTGGGTGACGGAATCTGGGCCAGGCCCACCAATCTGCAGCAGGAAGTAGAAGCAGCGTGGAGACAAAGCATTTACAGATTTTGAGAACAGAAAAAAGGGTTTTCTATATTAAAAACACATTATAAATAAAAATATTGTAAACAACATGCCCCAGACACTATAGGTGACAGCAGTTACAGATCGGAAAGACAACACTTGAAAGCAGGCCTGGAGCCATTCTTTACCTTGTGGGTTGTCTTTGTTTTTTTGGCAACAGCAGTCATTTTGGCACAAGGGGGAAAGAACCTGAGGGAGAGGAGGGAAAAGCCACAAAAGGAAGAGCAAGTGCAGGGCCCACGGGAAGCTTGGCAAGTCAGGGCGCTGACCCCAGGCCCAGCCTTTCCAACTCTGCCTCCTGGGGCTGGATCAGGGAGGGTGGGTCTGTTTACAGACGGGAGGAAAAGTGGCTTCACCCACAGCCTTTTCTGTCTGGAGGACAGGAGAGGAGAATGTGCCGTGGGCCAGGGGGCAGGGCCGCTCTCGGGGACCCCCATCCTGGAGGCCCGACCCACCTGAGCATTTTGGAAGCTTTCCACAAGGAAACACTAGTTAACCCAACAAAGCTTTAGCTTTAGTCTGCGATTTAAAGAAGGAAATCCCTACCAAAGAAGAAAAAGAAATCCATGTCATGCCAACTGTAAAATGCCACCCAAAATTCTGTTGCTTTTCTACGGAGGTTAGCCAAAGTGAGCCCCATCACAGGGAAAGTGCCAGTGCTTCGGAGCACGTTCAGGAGGTGGAACTGCAGTTTCCAAAGGCCCAGGTCCCCAGGGGCCAACACCAAGTAAGCCCCACCGTCCCTATGCCCTCTGGCCTTCCGGGTGCCTAGAGGGTCCTAGCCCGGGGTCCCTGCCTGCCTCCATTTGCCCTGGGGGTCAAGCGTGGTCCCTGTGGGGCCTCCCGGGGCCAGTCTTGCAGACAAAGGCTCTAACAGATCAGTCCTTTCAGGATCAGAACAAGAACCACAGGGACTGGTTCTCCTTAACCACACTGCCAACTCTCGCCCTCTCTCCCTGCTTTGTGGAGCATTCTTCTCCCTCGCCGTGGAATCCCTGAACTCTTCAGGACACCTGAGAGCCTGACATCCATTACGCCCTCAACCAGACAGTAAGAACGGCAGGATGAGCCACGTGGGGAAGTGGGCAAACTCGGCTTGCCCAGGGACGACCTGAACTTTGTTCTGTCTAGTCTTTTTTTTAAAAGACTGTTCTGCACTTCATACCCAGAAGGGAAGTTTCATTTCTTTGAGTCGTTTTATCCATAGGATCCTGAGTAGCCAGCTCCCTTGGAACGGGGCCTGGACTAATACGTGGTACCCTCACCCAAGCACGTGCCCGGTCAAGAGCACCAAGCACAGTCTCTGTCTAGACCCACCGGGCACTATCCTCTAGCAGTGCTGCTCCCCAGTGCTCTGACAGTGTCAGCTACAAAGGGGACAGTCAGCACTTCGGGAGAAAGACCATAAAGGGCATCAAGGCCGCAGAAGGCCTACAAGTCACCAGTGGCTTACACATGGAGCTACAACGTGGGCACACGCAGCAGCGGCAGCCGAGCTCGCCTGGCCCGGCTGAGGTTTGCTGCGTCCCAGCCTCCAAATCCCTCCCCTCAGGGGGTCCCACCCAGCCTAGGGCCACGTCCTTCTCCCAGGACAAGCACCACCAGGCTTGCCTGAGTTCTGAGAGAGGGGGAAGCAGCAGCCCTTGGAATTTATCATCGGAATAATAATGGACAGTTCTTCCCTTTTCTCAGCCTGGAAACTCCACTTGACTCCTCCACGGTGTCTGACTTGGACTGAGACCCTTTCATGTTTATATTCAGCTGACCCATGCATGTGTGACCAGCTGCTTGACATCTACTTGCTTAGAACAGGAAGGAAGTCTATGTCAAGGAGAAACCTGGCATTTCTGACTCCTGCTCTCACCCACAGAGCTGTCTGGGCTCTACTGGGAGCACGGGGACCACGCAGCAGCTGTGTGGAGCCGAGGACATGTTTCACGGGCTGGTTTCATGTGGAGCAGAGAGAGGCAATCTTAAGGGAAAAAAAAAAAAAGCCCAACACAATTCTTCACCACCAGCCTTGGGCCCATCCTAGTCCTGCTCCACAGTGACCAGATCGCATGTGGTTTTAGAGGTAGGGACAGTGCCGCTCACGTCCTGGCACAAAGACGTGGTTAATGAAAGTGTCACCATTTGGGGCTGAATCCCCATTAGCAGTTCAAATACCCCAGTGTGGTCAGGGCAGGGCAGATCCCTTAGTGGTTACGGGGCAAATAAAACAGCAGTGACAGCTTATCCAGACACCTAAATTAGGGAATGGGACGCAGAAAGTTCAAGTTCAGGTGGACACAAATCCAGACCACGGGGCTCTACGTATCAAATTCCACGCTCTGTCAAAGGAGTCCCACACAGGGAGCTCCACGAAGGCCCTGGGACTCCACATCCTCCCTGGGCCCGTGACGAAAACATCCTGCTTGGAATTCCCGTTTACCTGGATGGGGTGGGGACGGGCCCCCCGAGGTGCCAGAGGGAGGGGGCAGGTCCCAGAGCTACCGTGACAATACCTTGAGGCTTCGAGGAAGCACACCCAGAGCGTGGGGGACGCCGCTTACCAGCTGGTGCCCTCACTGGCTCACAGTCTGCCAGTGGAACTCCCCTCTGATCTGTACCAGCACCTCCGACAGGCCATAGAGAAAGGGGACTCCGAACGCAAGCAGCTGGCACATGAAAAAGGAGTCCAGGGGGTTTTGGGCCACGTGGTGCCCGATGGAGGAGATGTTGCTTTGGAGGTGCTGGCTCATCCCCTTGGCCTTGTCGCAGAGGCCAACAGAGTGACGCACCACCCAGCCAAACAAGGAAGTGAGGCTACCTGGGGTCCTCTCGGCCGAGCTGGCAGCTGCGCTGGCCCGTCCACTTGCGTCCACAGCGGGGCCATCCTGCAGGGCTCCTCTGGCCTCCTAGGAAAGTCCAAGGGGAAGAGGAGGGTGACTCTGGAGTGCTCGTATCACAGGAGGCAAGGAGATCTGCCTGGCTGGTGCATCTCTACCATCTCACCATCAATCCAGAGCTGTCTTCCTCGCCTAGGAAGTCTGTCTCTAAAAAGCTGGACATATTTACTGTGACAGTCACCAGAACTCAGGTCTACACTCAGCCAAGTACCCCTGTCCTGCACGTCCCTCTGTGGCATTTGCTGGCCTGTGTGCTGACAGGTGATTCTGCATTGTGAAGGGAACACGTGGTTCACTCTGACAAAGGTAGCAGGCGGGGCCAACTGCTCTCAAAAAAATGTGGGGAAAGAGGGAGAAAGAAGGTCTTGTGGTATGAACTGCTACCGCCCCTGAGATAAGTAACTTACAGAGTAAAAGGAGTTAAAGGAATTGGCAGGCAGAACAGAGCAGTATTTACAGCCGAACTCCTTTTCAGTGTAGAGAGCTGGAGTAGCCCTTGCTCCCATCTCCCTCAGCCGTCTGGGAGCAGGGCTAACAAGAAAACAGCGGGGCTCCCCTTCCAGCTGCCTTTTCCTCCCTCCGCTGCCCTTCCTGATGACAGCTCTAATCATGGGAAAAACGAATAGAAAATTGTCCTCAGCAGCAACCTTCTCTCAGAAAGATGCTTATTATGGAGGACCAAAATCTTCCGGACAGCATGAGTAGAAGGGAGTGGCCACGTAGTTTCCCACATCCGACACAGGTGGCGGGAGGAACACACCCCAGTGAAGCCAACACTAGATCATGCCTGAAACGTCGGCTCCCTCCCCGAAGTCCACAGCCCTGGCGACCGCGTTCTGGGCCTCCCCACTCTCAGCCCTGCTGGGGCCCCCGGCCTAGAGCCCGCTGCTCCCCTCCCAGTCAGGCACCCTCACAGTTACCTTTGCAGACAGGGGGGCCACAGCCGGTCTCTTCCTCTGGGTGTAGCCGGAGAGTCGGTAGCAGTAGTGAGGTTTACAGTAGAATTTACCTGCAGGCGGCAAGAGGCAGGGAGGGTGGCTGAGCAGGGCCTGGCTCCCCGGTCCGAGCTGGACGCGACCAGTGCCCAGGGCGAGGACGCGAGGCAAACAGAGCGGCAGTGTGTGAGGAACAAAGATGAGTCACATGAAAAGCTGGGAGTCGCATTTCTGGGGAAAGCAAGAATGAATACGGGTGCGGGTGGAGGCGTGAAGGCTGTGGGGTGGGGGGTGGGGGGCAGTGCTGACCGTTAACCCTGACGGGACCCCCTGGCCTGCTCCCCTCTCTGGCAACCATGTGGCTCCCTAATTCTCCACCCTGCAGTGGGTCAGGATTAGCATTTGAATAAAACCCTCAAACCCGCAATGTACTGAGTGGACTAGAACGGGAAGAAACAGAAGAAAAAGTGAGTGCATGATAGTGTAATTAAGAGTTAAACATTGCTTCCTGAAACTTTCAGTTGTGCCCAAGTGTGTTCACTGGGTCCCAACGTAACATGTATTTCTGACTGGGGTGGGGTCAAAAAAGCCTTAAAAACACAGGGCTTGGCTTTCTCCACGACACTGGGAGAGGGATTCACTCACCAAGGTTGTTTTTTCTGACTACTCTCACTTAAAGAACCAAGGCTTCTGAAAATTAAATGACACAGGGACTATTATAGAAGCTGTTGAAACAGGAGTAATCCTGTTTCATCCTTCTCGTTTGCAGAGTGCTCCACTGACAAATTAGCTTTCCTGTTCTCAAGGTTAAAATAAGACCTAAGACAGAAAGAAAATATAGATAGAAGGGCATCCTTTCTTTTTCCCTTTTTCCTGGTGATCTGGTTATATCTTTCTATTCCCTCCAGGTAACTGACTTCCTTTTTTTCTTTTACCTGTCCCCTCCCAAATAAACCCATTTATGGAATTTTCCTATTTCAAATCATATTCATATATACAATCTGTTTTCCCAAATCTAATTTTCCACCAGCTATTGGCACTTCACTAGGACTCCAAGACAATACATCTGGTGCCAGGAACACTCGACAGCCAAAGGGCCATCAATCGTGTTCCTCGTAATGTTTGTTATACTTTAATGTTCCTCTACGAGGGGAGTTGAGTCACGGCTTATTTTTTCAGCTTGGCTGTAATCTCCCTTTAGAATCTGTAATCAGCCACCTCACTCTTGTGAGTTCTGGCCACCAACAAATAGGACGATATATTAGTTCTGGGATCACATCTTACTTTTTGGTCTCTTCTGTGTCTCATTATTTTAAGAAATAACTCCCCACACCCCCAAAGATTGTGATGGGGTACCCACCACACGTCCCGATATGGCCCGCTGCGGAAGGGGACCCAGGACCCAGCCCCCACCCCGGGAAACCGTGCCCCAGGTACTGGTCTGCGACCACAGGCAGGAGAACTAGTCATGCGGGGACACGGCTAAGGAGGCTGAAGGAGAGCCGGCAGCCCTTCTCCTCTGGGACCGCTACCTGGAAGGAAATCATAACTCTACTGCTTAAGCTTTCATCTGAATTGGGTTTCTATTATTTGTCACCAAGAATATCGTTTATTATAGTACTGGAAAACTATATTTACATTACTTCTGCTTATATTTTTTCCCTCCATTACTTGGCTTCTGTCTACCAAAGTACATGTAATTCTAGATTTTGAAATATAACTCAACAGACCAGGGAATCCTCACTGAACCCAGCTATGGGATCCTAAATTAATAAAGGAAAAAGACTTAGGTTTCAGAAACAAGCCCCAAAAGCCCAACCAAAAGTTCCAAGAAAATTCCAGAAACTTGTTTTCTCTAGGGAGTACAACACGAGACAACGGACACGAGCACGGAAGTCTGATCTCAATGTAAACACTGTTTCAACCACTGAGCAGCCACGTCAACTATTTAGCCTCTTGGAACACATTTCCTCACACAGGGAATGAAGATAATACCCAACGTGTAGATTGAGATAATTAAATGAGAGATCACATGTGAAATTGGTAAGTGATCAATTAATGTATCTCCCCATAGTCCTTCCCAAATACAACTTGATTGCACTTTAATAATAAAAAGAGTTAATGATTACCTACCATTTACCATGTGCTAGGCATTATTATAACTGTCTTACATCTATTGACTCATTTAATCCTCAACAGAAGCCAATGAGGTGGGTGTCATTTGCCAGTTGAGGCACAGAAAGGCTAAGCAACCTGTCCAGTGTCCCACGCTTAGTCATCTCAGAGGCAGGCTTTGAACCCAGGAAGCCACTACAGTACACTGCCCAAATCAGTAAATCCAGCCAAGCTGGCATTACCAACCACAAACTACGGGTGATTCAGTCAAGTCACTGATTCCAGATGGTCTAAATAGTTAAGAAAGCTTGATAATTAAATACAAGAGTGACTGGAAGAGGGAAATGAAGATCACAGGCAGCTTCAGGATCAGCCTAAGGTAAACTCAGCCAACTACGCATTCGCCAATTTACAGAATGTCATTCTATGCCAGGTACTGTTCCAACTACTGACAATCCTCCAGTCAAGAAGACAGAGAAGGTCTCTGCTCTGGTGGAGTAGACAATATAAAATAAGTGAGCATCAGATAATGGAAAGTCCTGGGCAGAGAACTGAACAGGGGATGGGACAGGGCCTGGGTGGCCTGGGAATGCTTCCCTGAGCGGGGACACCTGCATGGACCCTGTGACGACGAGGGGCACAGCGCTAAGGGGGGACCGGACGGCCTACCCATGTTTACAGAATGGGAAAAGAGACCTAGGGGATGGACGAGACCAGAGAGGTTGGAGAGGGAGGCCGGGGCACACGTGCGAAGCTGTCAGCCGGGGAAAACACCATCAGTAATCTATTTGGACTGAGATGGGCAGTAAGGATAGAAAGCAGGAGATGGTAAAATGTGATTTTCATCTTTATATGATCACTTGGTTGCTTTGTGGCAATGGGGACAGTGGTGGCAGTAGGGAACCACAGCCTAGGCCAAAGCTAAGCTGCTCAGTGGCTGCTGAGGGTGGGGGGATGGAGAGTGGTAGATGGTTCGGGCTTGTCATCCTTGAGAACTGCCCTTCACAGACCACCTCACCAGAGAGCACGTTACTCTCCTCAAGACATGACACACCGTCTAATTTAGAGTTCTTGTCTTAAGACCTGGCAGCAGTTGATAATGAGCTAGTGTTTGGCAAGAGACAGAGGAGCTTGGCTCTTGGGCAGACTGCATCCTTTAAAAGGAAGCTGAAGGGAAGAATAAACAGGGGCAAGGATGACACATGGAGAGCCCTCTGATGTGTGATTCCGGGAGCTGTCCAGGGGACCCAGTCATTAATCCCAGAGTCTCTGACCTGGAAGGGATCAGAGGTCACTGAGCCTTAAACCACCCACTTACCAGCTCTCTGAACTCAGGCTCCTGATTTGTAACATGACAGTAGTGAAAAACAGCTACCTATGCACGCCAGTTAAAGGGCCCAGCACAGTGCCCAAGCTACTCCCTCTGTCCTGAGCTGCAACGTCCCAGAACTTTACTGTTCTTACCTGAGTCTCTTCAGCTGATTTCCTCATTATCCAGTAACTTTGAAGAATGGGGCTAAAACTTCAGTGCCCCTAAAACTCCCTTCTCTTGAGTCCACCTGTTCTCTGACAGAGGAGGAGGAGCTCTGTGAGGGGCTGAGCTAATGGAAGTTTTGTCTGGGTTAAACGTGGGGAGCCGGTTCAGACCCCTGCCGTCCTCTCTGCTGCAGTGCCACGGATAACGCAGTCGGGCAGCCCTCAGCCAGTTCCCCCACATCAGGACCGTTTCCAGCTGAGCGCCTGTTGTCCTCTTGTCTGGAAGACCTTCTCTTCCATTTCATACTTGTCTCTCAAATCTAGCTCAAGGCCCATTAAGTCATTCCCAAAATCTACTCAACTTCATGGTTTCCTTCTTCCTCTGAATGTCTATGAACTGATAATCTGTACTAGAACTCAGCTCTCAATCACATCCTCCCTGACACTGTCTGCTACTGCTCCCTGCGTGCTTGTTCCATCAGAATGTGAGCTCTCTGGGGCATTTTAAGCTTCATCAGCACCTTCAAGAGCATGTAGCAGAGGATGAGCCTACCATCAAGCAGCAAAAACACTTGTTGATCAATGGGCCGAATCCTCAGGGATTTTCTTTCCAGGACAACCCCAGGGTAAATCTAAGCATTTAAGGACAGTTAGAAGATGGCGTGGGCTCCAACTGCAAGCCCCACCCTTGGAGGCCAAGGGCTAAGTTATCCAAAGAGCAGGTGAGTAGAAATGGTGTAGTAGAAAATGTGATAACTGAACCATTTATTGGCCTTTCTAGGCCACTATCTTGATTCTTCCTGACTGGGGTATGCTTTCTACTGACACAAACAGGAAGACCAGGGACCCTGATGGCACTGCTCACTCTTTGTGAGTGCTCTGGGCTCCTTTCTTGCTACTTCCGACAGAGCAGCCCCATGTCCTCACTATCAGGAAAGCCAGGATGATGGAGTGACAAAGCTCTAATCACCTGGTGTCCCTTCCCTGTGTGACAGCACCCCTCAATCTCCTCACAGTCAAGAAGTCACCTGCAAATGTAATGTACTTAACGGACTCCCTGGGCTGGGATGCCTCTGGGGACTCACTTCCCTCTCCTGCTAATCCAGGCCTCTTCACTACATTTCAGTCGACACGACTGCTCTCCTATAAGTTTCTTCAGTATCCTATAGGAATGGGTATAGAAGTCAGCAATGCCTTTGGCCACTTTTTTCAATTAACTTTAAAGGTTAAAGGGTCTTCAGATGCCTGGCATACCAGCCTGCCTCTGCCTCCATCACTCTCTCAGGCCTTGGGGTCTGTTTGCAGATTCTCCACTTGCTACCCTAACCTGGTCTCCCCACTGTAAAAGCACCAAGTGTCACAAAAGACTAGGTCCTGAACACCATGATAAAGGAGACAAGGCCCTGTGTGATGATCTGTTAATTCACCAGACACAGGGTGGAAAGATCCTGATGCCAGAGAGAGGTGGTAATGCTGCATACAGTTCAGGCATCTTCAAGAGGCAAGAGGCTGCAGATCCAGGGCCCTGGGATCTAGTTTCAGTTTGCTGGCATTGACCTTAGGCAAGAATTGTAGCTTCTAAGGACCTGGGATTCCCTTTCTAGAAAGGAAAGGCAAAAAAGACTTTCCTTGTGGTATTCAAGATCCCACCATGATGGAGAATGCCAGTGAGCATCTGTGAAGCCAGGGACAGGATCTGGGCAAATGCAGGCCATCCTCATCATCACCCCTGGGAAACCCTCCCAGCCCACAGGTGACTCTGGGAAACATTTAGGAGAGAGAGGTTTAGAGAAAAACAAGGAATGGAGGGAGATGGATGGGAAGGGCTGAGAGAGGCAGAGTGGAGAAATGCAGAACCCTGGCCTCGGTTTCCCCTCCTGGCCTTGGTTTCCTTGCCCGTCCTCACCACTGTCGATGTCATAGGCGTAGGCTGAGAGGCGCAGGGTGGTGGCGCAGTACTCGCACTTGAAGCAGCTCCGGTGGAAGAACTTGCCCTCGGCACTCAGCCTCTCCATCACATAGACCCGCTTCTGGCAGAAGTAGCACGTGTCACTGCCCCCCAGGTTCTGCGGGAACTCCTTCTTGACTGAGCCCTGCAGGAGGTGGCGGGGAAGGGGAGGGCGGAAGAGAGGGGGGCAGGAGGCATGTCAGGGCCAGGCTCTCAGGCTCACCCCCTCTCTGTAAGTGAACCTGACCCTCACTAGGTGAACGTAGCCTGAGACAACCTAGGAGCCCCAGGTGGCTACAGGACACCTTGCTATTGCCACTACAAAGAGCAACAGGACTTGGCCGTAACCGGGCCGTGCTGGATGCTGAATCAATGCCAACTCACAATCAAGGGGAAAGCTAAGTCAGTTTTTTTCTGAGGAAGGATCTGACTTTACAGAATTTCAGGGTAACGTAAAAATACATATAAAATACATATATTCAGTGTTCAAGAGGCTCTACATGGCTATGGATCCCATTGGCTCTAGAGTGCTCGCTATTAGAGATACCATGTGTGATTTTCTATACGATAATTTAAGCAACTTCCGCAATCCTAGAAATTCAGTTATTAAAATTCAGACAACTTCAAAAATAATTACCACATAGCATGTATTGGTTAATTATACTACTGAGTAACTGAGACCAAACCAGGTTTGTTTACCAAAGCTGTGTTGTATCTAGCTAGTCAGCAATCTTATTTATCTCTTACCAGTTCCTTCTTGTCTAGAAGGGTTTTGGGCTGCTCTTTCCTTTGAAGCTGATTGGCTATTTGCTCAGCCAATGAGCTCACTCCGCCCGTGTACATCTTTATATACTTCTACCAGTTGGAGATTATAAAATGACCAGAATGAAGGGAGATGAGAAGGGAAAAATAAATAAGTTAAGAAGACAGGAAAATAAAATCTTTGAACCGCATAAAATGAACACACAGTGCAGCAGCAAACCATGCCAACACAGTGCCCACAAGCAGGGGAGCTGGTGGCGGGAAAACACAGTGACGGGTCCAGACGGAGGTGCCAGCGCAGGGTGGGCATCCGCTTTGGGAGACTGACCTTCAGGAAGGGAGAGCACAGCCTTCCACGCCTTTGGGGATATGTGGTCCCAGGGGGCAGGGAGATGGAAGACAGGATGGGTGTAAATACAGAAAAGGCAAGAAGGGCCTAGAGCTTGGGGAGTCAAGTTACACAGAGATGGCCGGAGGGTCAACTCCCCTCCCCACACAATGCCAAGTGACATCAAGCTTATGAGAGAGGCCTGGGAAGTGGTTCCCTCATCTAGAGAAAAAGCAAACCCACTATCACAAAGGCGGACTCTCCTCTTGGGAAACAGGTGCCAACAGCTCCAACGTTACAAGTGATAATCTGTTCCCTCCTTCTGTACACTTGATCCCTAATCCTCTGCCACATGCATCAAACATCCCCAAGCTTTATCTGGACGACCCATTTGCAGCCTGCGCTCCCTGTTAGTATTTAATGGGGACTGGAGCCCAGACTGGGTCGGCATCCTACACGCTCAAGCAGTCACGAGGAATCAGAGTGTGTTTCCAGTTCAGGAGAACAGAAGAGAGGGACCATTTTATAATTTGAAGCAATAACAGGAGACAAGTATCGTGTTTTAACTGAGTCTTCCTGCTCCCCCCTGGGCAGCCCAGCCTGGAGCCGGGCCCCCAGGAGTGGGGTCACAGCCTACAGCCAGTCCTTTGGGGGTGACACGCCCAAGCCATCCTTCCATGTGGACATGGCCCTGGCACCTCGGGGTGTGACACTCCTCTCACCAACGTGGCGGAACGGAGCTTCCTGCCAGGTTTGAAGGCCCCCGTCTCTAATTCTGACTTAGAAACACACCACGAGCAGTTGTCTTGGGGTGTCAACAGCCCTCTGCGGAGACAGTCTGTGTGGGCAAACACATCAAGTCACGTGTACGGGGATCACTGGCCTGGGCGAGAGCAGGCCCCGGGCCCGGCAGGCATGTTCAGGACAAGACTCCAGGGGA
This sequence comes from Choloepus didactylus, assembly GCF_015220235.1. Taxonomy (NCBI): domain Eukaryota; kingdom Metazoa; phylum Chordata; class Mammalia; order Pilosa; family Megalonychidae; genus Choloepus; species Choloepus didactylus. The sequence continues at coordinate 133,354,383 of NC_051314.1, forward strand.
CAACTCAGGGTAAAGGCAGGAGCCAAAGGAAGCACAGAAGCAGCACAAATAAGACAAGAATTCTCCACGGGTCAGCTGGAACTGGGAAATCCATTCTGTTTTTGGACTTACAATAAGGACCTTCTCCAGGATGGGTGCATTTGCCCATTAGCTTCCTAGCTATACCCCAGAGTGGCTGAGAAAAACAAGTGGCCCTTACATCGAAACCTTCTGTAGATCAGGGATGTCCAAGAAGCTTAGGCCTGGAAGACGCAAACACCAGGCAGAGCTGCACAGACAGTTTAAACAGCTGACACGGAGGGAGCAGAAAATCACAGTTGGGTCACTCTGCAGTGGCAAGCGAGTGAAAGCGTGGACTAGATATCAAATATCCAACAAGGACAATGAGCAAATCCTGGGCCTTCACTGCTCAGCCAGGACCCAACTCTCCCATCCAGAAACCGTCACCCGCAGCAATTTCGGCCCTGGCCTGCCGTGTGCAAAGGCATCTGTCTCATTCGGTTCTCAGCCGTGTGGCAACACTGAAAAGCATGCCCCCGAGAGAGGTGGAGACGCAAGGTCTATTTGTTTCTGGCAGGAAAAGCAGATGGCTTCTTTCTCCCCACTCTTAAAAAGTAGTCACGATGTAGCAATTGCTGGACTCGCTACTGCACACCACACACATGCAAATGCTCCCACACCCCATGTGCAGTCTGGTGTTAGGAACAGGAAGCAGACAGAGGGCACGGAGGCCCCCCAACCCCTCTGTAAACTCGGTAGCTCAGACAGTTCCATCGTAGGAAATAGCGGGGTTGATTCCTTAAATGAGTACAAGGCACTCAAGATACTGCATACTCATAACCCACTTAAGAGATTAAATGATGTTAAGGCCCATATTTTGTAAAACATTAGTAGAAAGACACTTGGGGTAAAAAAAAATAAAAAAAAGCCATTTTTTACAACAGAGTAAAAAAACTAAAGCATTAGCTGACATGGTTAAAATATAATGAAAAGTGGGTTTACTTCCACAGAATCTGACACATGTTAAACGCAATTCAAGGGAAGCTAGCCACCTCCACAACGCAGATGTATGCTTACGGAGCTCACACACCAGAAACACACACACATACGTGTGCGGCCACAGGTGAGAGCTCCACAACCTCCCTCGGGCCAGCGGCTTTGTGAGAGTGGGGTGAGCAGAGGCTCGGCCCAGCCCAGGCTGGGATACCTGTCGGAGGGAGTCGGAGGAGGGAGAGGCGGGGCGGTTGGAGGAGCGGAGACTACGAGAAAGCTCCCACTGGTCGACAAAAAATCGACGAGAAGGTTCAGGCTCTGGCTATAAAATACAAGATAGAGAAAAGAAACGTCAAATCAAATGTCACACACTGAGCTGCACCTAAAGAACTGATGCTAGCCCTTTACCTAAATAACATTTATAGACAAGAAATACACTTAGTTCCCAGAAACATGAATGGTCTGAGCTGCACTTCTCTTGGGCAGAGAGATTCGACCACCACCTTGGCACCCCATCAGCCTTACACACAGCAGGCAGCTGAGACAGCAAACCTCAGTTGAAGCTCGCTCCTTCCACACAAAGGCCAGGGACGTGGCATCTCCCCCTTTGCTTGCTTGTGCTCACAGAAGCACTGCCTGCTGAGGAGCTGGCCAAGTCCCAAACAACAAGCAGCAGAAAAGACTAGAAGCCCCGAGCCCTCTGCAGGCTGCAGGCGGCACGCAGCAGGTGTGGCAAGAGCAGGCCAGAGTCTAGAGCAGGGATGAGCCGGGGTGAGCCGCACAGCCAGCAGCTCTCCAGTCCCCTCAGAGGAGAAAGTGGCTGAACGCTCCGCCAAGCGGTCACTGCCTAGTATCCTACTGAGCACAGGGAGAACTGTGTCCCAAGGGAGTGACGGAGGAGCTGGCATGGTGACGAGGGCTCACTGCTCTCCAGCTCCAAGCAGGTCCCTCTCACCCCCCACCTCATCCCATGGGCAGGTCACAGGGTGATGACAGGGGGGCAGTGGGTACCTGGGCCCAGCAATAGAGGCCCCAGGGAGGGATGCGAGACATCTCTGAAGGGCAGCACAGCACCACCCGCCAAAAGGAGGGCACAAGAGCAAAGACTGGGCCTTCTCCTGGGGCAGCAGAGCAGACAAGAGCAGGCAAAGCCGGGGGGCGGGGGCAGGGGGATTGGGCAGAGAGTGGGTGAGAGCATACCAGGATGATGGAGTAACGGAGGGAGGGCCGAGGAGACAACTCATAAACATAAAGCTCCCAGATGCAACCCTGCCCCGAGGAAACTGGAAACCAGCCCAGAGGGAAAGAGAAAAATCCCTGCCAACTGTATGGCCTTCTGAGCTGGACCCCACCTGTTCCCCTCTGCGCTGCAGCCCCACCAAATTTCTCCTTTTCTACCACAGGCTTCCTCTGTCGTTCTTTGCAGCTCTGCTTCATTAAATACCATCACTGCCTCGCTAGCCGTGCATTCCCCCACACGGAAGCCCTGCCGGCCCACTGAGAACGCCTGGGGCCTGCTCGGAGGGGAGAGCCGCCTGGGAAGCGGGGAGGGAGAGGCTGGGAGCAGGCAGCCACAGGAGCAGCGAGGCGGGCAGAGCCGGGAGGACATGCCCTCTATCCCCACCGCGCTCTCCGCCTTAGCCCTGCAGGTGCCGCATGTACTCCTGGAGGCACCACCAGCCGGCTGCTCAGGCGTGGGAGGGCAGGAAAGCAGGCGAGCACGGCGGCGTGGCTTCCTCATGGAAGCGGGAAGTAACCTGATTTACTGCTTGGCCAGCTGCAGCGGCATTTCTCAGAGAGCCAAGGCAAAAGGGGAGGGGAGAATGGAGGGAAAAGAGCTGTGCGGGGCATGTAACAAGTGAAGTGTGTTCTCCACTCTATCTGCGGCTGTACCCACCTAGGTGGCTCCTTTTGGGACAGCAACCAACTCCCCTAAAACCAGCAGGCTTCTTTAATCGGGCATCTTGCTGTTAATCAAGTTATCTGACGGCCAGGTGCCACTGGTAACCCCCTCCTTGGTGTTTCAGAGAAGACTAGCTGAAACTTTTAACCATGTACTCCCATCTCATCATCACCTTCCTGCCCCTCCATCCTTTTCCCACTTGGAAAATCCCCACGCTAGGGAGAGCTTTGGCTCTCTGAGTATTTCCACCTTGATTTGAGATCCATGACTGTCTAAAAAGCAAAGCCAAGCAAATGTCCCCTGTTCCCCTAAAACCCACCCCTGGTGGCCAAACGCTAGTCCTCCATTGACACACATTTTGGGGGTAGGAGTCGTGTGACCCTGGGATGGGACGGTCCTTCAGGACCTGGGCAGCACCACACGCACTCAGGACGAGCATCTGGACGTGGAAGCTGAGCCTCTGCTGTGAGAGCTCTTTGCAGGGACCGACACTGTCAGCGAGGAGCATTCAGGCCCTTGGCCGGGTGACGAGAGCGTGCACAAGCCCCCTCCTCCCCCTGTCCCCCGGCGTGCCCCTCTGCCTGGCCCTCAGTGTCCCAGGCCATGGTTCATGCTCTGTTATCTTTTACCCTCTCATGGTGGGGACTCTGCTTGCCGCGGCTGTCAGCATCAAGATCCCTGTATGTCTGTGGACAACAAAGTAGAAACCTCAGCGCCACCCAAAGGCTCTGTGTGGACCCCTATGTGGCACTGGGAAACTCAGTGCTGGGAATTCCGAGTGCATGTCCACACACCTTCCTGGGCCCCTCCCCACCCCAGGTAAACACAAGCACAGCTAGAGAATCCCATAATCAGGGACAGCTTTTTGTGCAGCCATTCTGCCCACCTCGAATAAGAAGCACGGTTAGTACAAAAGTGGAACAAACCTATTTCTTTCACACAGTGGCCTAAGATCAGAGGTGTTATGTGGAAGGTTAGACAGGTGAAGCTTTCCACAGCAAGACATTACAATGGAAAGGTGGGGAGCAGGAAATTGGCTAGAATAAATGACCATTCCAACAGTCCAGAGGAAACTTCTGGGTGGGCAGTGGTCCCTGAATGGAAACATGGAACCAGAATATAATTTAAGGGAGAAGGGGAGAAAAACTGGGGGCCCAAGCAGGGTGTGGATGGGAGTCTGGGACTCCGTGAGGGCACCGCCCGCTCTGTGGTCAGGGCAGCAGGGGGGCAAGGCTGCTGTTCTTTGGATACTGGCGATTCACCTCGCAGCCATGGAAACAGATCCACGGCTCCTGAGATGGCAAATCGCATTCAGTGCCCAGAGCGCAGGCCCCAGCCACACCACCTGGATTTGATTCCTGCCTATGTGGCTTACTGGGCGATCCTGGGCAGATGACCTGGCTTCTCTACCCTGTGCCTCAGTCTCCTGCAAACAGGCTCATCTTTTACCTTCCTCACGGAATTCTCGTGAGAATTAATGGAGCTACTGCCCAGAAAGACCTTGGGAGTGCTGCCTGGGATGCAGCACATGCTCCTAAGCCTTAGCTTCTGCAGAGACAAGGCCTTGGGCACTCACCAAGCCACTCAGGGCCCAGTTCCTGGACCTGGGCACACAGGCTGAGTCTTTAAAAATCAAACCCCTTACTAGGGGTCACCTTTTAAATAGGTCACGGTAGCTGAGAAAATGTCTTTCCAAAGATTTAGGATTTTATTTTTCAGAGATATACCATAAATACCAATAAACTACCCCAGAAATGTGTGTTATACAAATGTGCCTGCCACAGATGTATGCTTTCTGCCCTCCTCAACCCTGCATGTGGTTTACTACCACTGCGATGTAGGCTGGAACGACCTGCCTGGAGTGCCTGTGGGGTGGAGGGGCGAGTGCATGTCAGAAGAAAGCTGAGCAGGAGACTGGGCCCCAGAATCGGAAGGAACCAAACTCCCGCAGGCAAGACCTAAAAAAACCTTCCAAACGCCCAGCTTAACCTCATCTCCAAAAAACACGACTACTCTAAATGGGGTGATGTCAAAATGAACTGGTCTCCAGAGATTTTGGCCTCGGAAATTTGAGAAACAGAGTGGGTGACTGCAGGGTGACAACCCCACAACGGGGGACAAGTTAACCACCGGGCTTGGGTGTATCGTGTGCTGCCCCGAGATCTGGTCAGGGGCTGCTCGTCAGAGGCAGCGAAGGTTACTTCCGCCATGAACAGTTCTCACAAACGGTCTTTTTTTTACTGGTCATCACTGAAAAGGAAATCTTGGTCTCTACTCTAGCCACCTACGCAGGCAGACAGGGGGACAGAGACAGGGCGACAGAGCGTGCAGAAGAGTCACCTGCTGGCTGCATGCCCACCGGGGGGACGGGCTGGGGGGAGGAGAGAGTGTGATCACTTTTTTGGGGCAGGTCCGAGAACGCTCCTTTCCCCGTCGCTTTTGCACCAAGAGACACAAACAGAGAGAACACTGGTGAAACAGTGGGCATAAGAGACTGGTTCCAGAAGGCCTGGGAGGCCCTGTGGTGCCCTCCCGGCCCCTCCTCCCGGCCAACTGCAGGCCCAGGCTGCACCTGCATCCTGGAAGGCAGGTCCCAGAAGCCACCTGTGCCACTGGAACTCGCAGGGCAGCACTTTCTAAGGGCCAGGGATCGAGGGTACATTCTTCTTTGCTGGTTTGCTCAGGGAATTTGGTCAGGGGACAGAAGAAATGGGCTTGCTTATGAGAAGAGAGAAAGGGCACACACATCTGTTGGGGACAATTAAGGTAGCATATATAATATTCACCTTCAGCGATACTGGTAACATGCAACATGGCTCCAGGGCTGATGCAAGAACAGCCTGAGCTATAATTAGCCTTCTTCAAGGAAGTAACAGTAGTTCCCGCCTAAGCAGTAGCTAGTTCGCGCCTAAACAGTAGCCGCCCATTGGCCATCCACCCCAGCAACAGCAGCCACCAATCCCAGACCGCCACTTGTTGTTACTAGCCACTCCCTCCACCCTTAGAGTATATATACCCTGCCTCTTCAATAAAATTTTGCAGCTTGATCAGAAACCTGTCTTGCTGTCATTCCTCATGTCTCTTGTCCCATACCATTCTTCCCTCGCAGGAGTCAGAGCCTCCGTTGATCGTCCCGCGGGCCGGGCACATCGACCATGACCACTGGGGGACAGGGATGCTCTCGGAGACTTCACTACAGGGATCCCCAACAGAGCACAGGGGTCCTTGCCATCGGAGCCCATCAACGCCAAGCCCCTGCCACTGGTTCCCGCTTCTCACCCCCTCACTCACCCAAAGGGTCTGGAAAACCACCAGGGAACACAAGAAAGTGCAGGAAATAAGATATAAAATTAAGCAGGGTTCACTAACTGAATACCAGGATACTAGGCCGTGGCTTCCCCGCATTTTGCCCCTCTCCATTGTGCTCCCTTGTGTACTGGGCTGTCTATCATTCAGAGAATCCCTGGCATTTAAGAAGACATCACTCACTCCTGGGCCTCTCTGACCCCTTCCAGAGGAATTCCCCATTCCCCCAGCTCAGGCTGTGTGGGGCAGCACACAAAGCCCGGGGGGTGGGGGCTGTGGAAATTTTGTGGCCTGAGGCAAGAGCTCCACCGTTTCAAACCTCACAGGACAATCTACTGCCAAACCCAGGCAGGTCCCTGTGCAGAGTTTGCCTGCAGGCTGCATTTCTGAGTTCAAAAGGCCAAAGGAATGTGCAGGGAAGAGCCGGGTGTCTACACTGAGAGGAAACAGAGAGAAGCCACTGGCGGCAGACGCTGAGTCGTCATGCACTTCCCCTCCTCCTGCCGTGACCTAGGTTGAAACTGGTCCTTGTGCCAGCTCAGCCGTCCCTGCTGCGCCTGCCGCACGCTCGGGGCCTGCAGTGAGTCCAGGCAGCGCGGCCGCGTTCCTCCAGGGAGAGGAGTGGCGCCAGCAGTCAGAGACAGAGGGTGCCACGGGCACCTGGGGTCCTCTGACCCGTTTCTAGAACATCCGGCACTGCGCTCCAAGGATCTATCTTTTGGGAAATAAGGGCCAGGACTCATGATGCCATCCCGGATGCGATGTTGGGAAAACATTCATGTGTGAATATTATACATTTCACATGGACATAACACCTGTGAGTTACCAACTCTACATAACCTGAAGCACGTAAGGATCAAACAGGCCTTTCCCTGTTCAGGGCTTCTCACATATCAAGTCAGAGCACAGAATCAACCCAGCAGCTGACCTCTGACATTCATGCCGCGGAACCTATGTTTGATTTTAATGACTCTATTCTGCTGCCCCAAGAACCTACCGGTATTCTCGTCATCGACTATGACCAGAAACTCCCCGATGACCAGATATCCAGGCTGACAATACTCTCCACGCGGCACCCGGCACCGAGCCAGAGGCCCCCAGACGCCTCACGAGCAGGAGAAGCACAAGCAGCCCCACCGAATCAACCTCTCAGGCCGGTGAGTACAGCCCAGCCAGCCACGAACCTCTCGGGCCACACCTCCTGCCTTGGGGACATCCCGCAAGCCCGTCCTCAGCTGCCCAGGCAGGCCCACCACCTCACCCCTCACCCCCTTCCCTCCTCCTGGCTCAGATGGCCCTCATGTATCTTAGAAGAATCCCGAGTTTTGGGAATCAAGTTTCAAGTTCACTTTCCCCTTCAATAGATCCTCAACTAAAGTTTACCTTTCAAATCATACCTTCCACCTAGACTTCAGGGCAAAAAGGTAAGGAAATAAAACAGAAGTAAATCTCCAACAGAGTTTTTAGAGAAGACCCCATCTCCTGCCCCACCCCCACTGCCACCCCAGCATAGAGAAAGAGACCGTTTGGCTTCTGTTCTGAGTTTGGACACTGCTTCCAAGGCTTCATCTCAGCCTCATGGGCCCTGCCTTTAACATGGCATATTATTAAAAGAAAGGTGAGAAAGGAACATTTTGCCCTGGATGTAATTTAAATAAAAGCCAACTCACCCACCCCCCACCACCCTGCACTCCCACCCCTGGCAATGGCCGTCACTCCAGCACCAGAGACTGGCGAGGCCGACTGTAGGAGGCGCGGTGGAGTCAAGGCTGGCTCTGCAGACCTCTTGGAAACTTGACTGCCCTCGCTGAAACCAGACCACGAGGCAGCTATTCCCGGCTCCTCAGCATGCCAGGGGCCTGCTCAGCCTCAAACAGGAGAAAACCCCGGAGGAGTCAAAGCCCTCTGCAGGCTTCCCATTACCCCATTACAAAACAGGCACCACCCCATCCCCCGTTTCTTCTTGTCCTCATCTGTTCTGCTTGCCATAAGCACTTTCCCAGGAGACCCTGCTCAGATTTTGGAGAAGTTTCCAAAATGCTATTTTAAATGCAAACAAGACACCAAGAAAATGCTAATGCATGACCTTTGTCCAGGGTCTGAAACAAACAAAAGTCCTAATTCAAGACTCTTTCTCTGGATAACATTTCCCTATTTAACATGGAAGGCTCTCCAGAGACAGGCTACGCAAAAAACCAACCTGAGACAAAAGTTACAACAGCAAAACCCCAAAGGTTAAGGTGCCTGCACAACATGCCACACAGCTCCAGGTAGTTTCATTACTGCCAGACCAACAGCCCTCTGCTTCAACTTGGGGTTTCTCAAATCCCAAGGAGTTAAATATATCTGCAGAATGTTTTCTCAGAGTCATTCCTCGAATGAGCCGAGGTGTCCTGCCCGGAAGCTGGGGTTCTGACGTGCGGGGCGAGTGGGGTAGGCAGGCCCGGGGGGCAGCACCCCTCCTGGCCCCGGGCATTCCTTTACCTGTTTCCACTGGGGGGTGGGGGCAGGGCGGCCCTGCTCAGGCGGGCGGCGGGACGGCTGGCTGACCCTGCGCTCTTGGGTCGGCTGCGACACACAGGTCAGGTATGGTGGGGGCGGGACATGGAGACAAAACAAAATAAAATACATTAAGCGGGAGAAGACACAAGAAAGGCACTCGGAAGACAGACACACATTTATGAGTCAGGGACAGGGCAGAATTAATTCTTAGGAAGTCATACTTACAAAGGAAAGAAAATAACACTACCCTCAGAAAACAAAATAAAATTAAAAAAAAAAGCCCCTCATATAACAGGAAAATGGAAGCTGTGATCCTTTTCCAAGCTAAATGTTCTCTGAGCCTAGATGACTATGAGCCTAGATGACTAATTCTGATTTAGAAAACCAATCTTTCCACCGAAAAGAGGAAAACAAGCTTCTACCAGGGGTGTCCTTCCTCTGTGGCCGGCGTTCCAGAGCTGGAGACCTGGTCCCCTCTGCCTTCCTGAGGCGAGCCGGGGCTCAGGCCGCCAGAGCCTCTGGGCAACCACAAGCCTTTACTGGCAAGTATTACCATCTTCTCTGTGAGCCATGACATGAAATACCAGAGTGTAAGGACCAACCAGCGAAGACTAGATGTGAGAAGCTGATTAAGGCCAGACTCCAAGCAAACTCAGTCCCACCCTCCTGGTCCGCAGGCACAAGGGCTCATGAGGATGTACCAGACGGAGAAGGAGAGAAACAGAATTAAGGGGAGGGCCTTCCTGGCCTTCTGATGCTCTCTGAGGCCGTCAGGGAGTTTTACAAGAAACTTACAGGGAGAATCGCAAAGTCCCAGCCCCTGCTCTGGTAAGAACCTTAGTGACTATCATTCGAGCAGGGCAGAGACGAGACCCGGCATGCACCTGGGTTCCCAGGCTCCTGTCTAGCACTCTCCACATGCCTTAGGGGAGTGCGGCTCAGGGTCCCGGAACAGTCTTTAACACACTCACATGCTCTGACCAAGGAACCCCCTAGGAAATTACTCTGAAACCCGCACACGAGCAAACTCTATACAAGAATGTTTATCACTGCACTTTATAATGCCAACATCCAATGCTACAGGGACAGCTAAGAAAAGCAAGGTACATACATACACATCTCAGAAGATGTAGGTAAAGAGTTTGGAACAATGTGGGAATGTGCCTAAAGCTAAATGAAAAAAGCCCAAGAGAAAAGTGTATGTTAAGAATGATGTCCACTATGAAAACAAGAACACGCTGAAAAAAGACCAGAATATAACACAGCGAAGTATGAGCAGAATTATGGGTGGCTTGATTCTTTTTACCATACTTGTTAACACTTTCCTTAACAAGCACATGCTTCTTTTACCATTTAAATGTCTATACGTGTGCGAATATACACACGCATATACAGATACACGGACACGGATGCTCAGACGAGGGAAGACCAGGCACCAGCCCAGAGCCTGTGAACCCTGTGACTACCAGGACCCCTCCTCCCTGTTCAACCAGAGGAAACCCCGACAGGCCAGGTGTGACGTGGGCCTTACCTGTCTGTGGATGCCGGTGGACTGTGGGGGCGCATTCTCTTCAAACTTGGCCAGCAGCTGGGTTGCCATGTACTTGACTTTGTTCTGGTTGCCAAGGGCGGCGTCCATCCTCCTGTCAGTCAGCGTGCTCACCAGCGGGGGCCGCTCTCCACGGGAGCCCCGGGGGGCTTCGTCCTGGTGAACACCAACCACCAAGAACCAGCCTCTGTTACAGGAGGACCCCGCCCCCCAGACGCTTTTCCACTGAAGAAGAAGTGCGGTCATGCCTGCCACCGCGGCTGGTACTTTTGCTCGAAGTTGAGCTTAACAGCTACCTTCCAGGTTCCAATCTCAGGATGGAGTGAGCAGTAGAAAAAGGCACTCAGACTGTAGCTGGTGGTGTCATGTCCCAGAAAGCCACTGCCCTTTGCCAAATGTGTGATTGCAAAGGAAAAAAAGTCCTAGTGCATGTGTGTGTATACACACCCTTGGATCCTCCCCCTCAAATCAGAAAAAGCACCTGCCATGGAAATTCTCAGAAGGTGGAGCATGAATACTAAAAGACCCAGCAACACAATCTGGAGGAATTAGGATCTAAGCCACTTCAGCATCACATTCTAGCCAAACCCAGATGATTCTCACCTCCTCAGACTGACTGGTCTTTCTCCTCTTTCCAGCGCTGTCCACGTCCTTCTTTTTATCCTGTGCCAAGAGAGGAGGGAAGGTGCATTACTCTGCTCCCCAGACTCTGCCATCAGGCTCTGCGCCTGCAGAAAGACTCCTCCATTTACCTTGGGAGAGCGCTTCCGAGAGATGGTCTGGCCCAGCTTGCTTAGGAAGGAGATGGGGGATTTGGTGCTGGCTATCAGGATGGCCTTCTCCTCGGCATTCAGGTCCACGGTGTCTGTGAACAAAACCCAGCCGAGTCCGAGGATGGCCTGGAGCAGGGCCCAAGGACCTGACCAGAACTACTCTCCTGTACAGGCGCTCGCGTCTGGAAGCACAGGAAGCTCTGATGGCTCACAACCTCCGACAAAAACCCACAGATTTTAGCAGAAAAATCCACCGAGGAAATGCCTGCTTAGGTCTGGATGCTGAGCCTTCTCTTTCCTATCCACACAAAGTCAACCCCCTTTTTCCCAATCCACTTTGGTTACAAAAAACCTGCTTCTGCTTTTTAAAAGTTGGAATCTGCCTGTGATCGATATTTATAACACAGTGCTTAGGCCTATACCTTTCTGATAAAAATCTCAGGGTTGGGAGAGAGAGAGAGAAGAGCAGAGCAGATGTGTAAGTTGCGCCACTGGTTTTGGTGGATGCAAACACCAGGCACTCAGCTGCACACTAAGGGGATGTGCCCTCAAAGGAAGGGTCTCCTAGATGGGCACAGTAACGCTAGAGTTGTGGCTCTCTATTGGAAGAACTGCACAGCTAATCAGGGAAAAGCCATGGATACCTACGACAGTTCTGGGCTAGAGGACACCAGAGGGTAGTCCCACAAACTTGTGGGCTTAACTAGTAAAAATAGTAATGATTTTAAAATTAATAATTGAAACCGATAATAAATAGTTAACAATTGTTTCTTCCATTTGCCAAACATTCCTCTTAGCGTATCAGGATTTAATGATATATTATCCCTGTTTTACAAATGGGGAAACTGAGGCACAGAGAAATTTAGTAACTTGCCTATGGTCAAGCAAACAGAAGTACTGGGGTGGGGTACAAACCAGGTCAGGCACCAGAGTCTACACTCTTAAGCACTGTGCTGCGTGTACTCCGTGGGACGCTACAGCAGACTGAGGGCCAAGGACTGACCTGTGGCAAGCAACAAGAGACAGGAGAAACCAGAGAAGCCAGAGAAGGAACAGTTACAGAACAAAGAAGAATGAGGCAAGTATGGCACAGGACCACGGAAGCCGAGAGGAAGAGAGTGTTAAGGAAAAGGACATCGTTCCACAGTGTGCAATGATGCAGAAGAGAAAAGTGCACGAGAGATGAGGAATGAGAACAGAATATGGATTTGGTGATTCTTCCTGGCTGTGGAGAGCAGTGTGGGTAGAGCAGCAAAGCAGAAGCCAGGCTGCAAAGCAGTGAGGTGGTGGAGGCCACAGGCACGTTCCACTTTTTCAAAAAGGCTGGTTCTGAGAGAAAGGGCATGAGAAGGTGGCAGAGTCAAGGAAAAGATCTCGTGAGAAGGATGAGGGGGAGAATGGGTGGTTGAGGACACACTGGAGAACAGAAAAACGAGGGAGCAAAGTTTCAGAGACATCCCCTGACAAAGCAGGCTGAAGTTAGCTTCGGGTGTTCTGGATGAAGGATGCAGCTGGACGGGGAGAGGGGAAAGCCAGGCGAGGGTGCAGCAGGTGACAAAGGGTCTTACCACTGGAGGGGAGTGAGTCCTTAAACATCTCGTAGAACTGCGTCAGGTACATCACCATGGACAGCTTGTCAGGCTCCCCCACAGAGGCCATTTCTTTGCCTGTCATGATGGGAGGGACGCCCAGCTCCTTCTCAGCAATATCAAAGGCCAGCTGGTTGTTCTTCTCAACATTCTGCTCATCTAGAGAATCAAAGTCTCTGAGAAACAGGATAAGAAAAGCAGATCAGGATGGGTTGGCTGTCCCCAACCCAGAAAAGACAATGATCAGGAAGTCATCATAATTTTTTGACCCTTTGGCTAAAATCTAGGGTCCATTGCATCGCTAAAGTCTGAAAGCAACACTGATTTTATTTCAGCTCTTTTTCTCTTCCCTTTTACTAACAAAACATCTACTTAAGAAGTAAAGGAAATGAGAGTCAAAGTTGAAAAACACCCTCATTTATCTAGTTAACAAGAATTTCTGACTAAAACATAAGCTCAGGAATAGGAATTATCTTTAATATGTGTTCTCCTGCACCTTGGGTGTGTTATGTGGGCATCAAACAAATGTTAGATGATAAAAATCCTATTTGGATCAGACTGCTTATAAAGGCCTGGGATTATCACCACTTTATCCCTTAGAACTGACAAGCTGTTATTGTACTAAATCAGCTCTGGTAAATGTTACTCAGCCTTCTCCTCCTAGGGAAATTCCAAAACCTTCAGCACAAGTGTTTCCATTGCTAAATTTCCTGACTTTTCCCAAGTATTTAGATTAACTAGCATTTCCCACAGGGTTTTAAGCTCCTTGCTCTTCAATCAGAATGAAGACTGATAGCATTCTTCTTTAGATGATTTCAGAACTGGGCAGGACTTCTTTGACGTTAACCTACTGACCCCATAGCAGCCCTTGTTCATTTTTTATTCCTTTTCTCTGTAGAGGAAGCCTGTTAAACGATGGCGGCCTCATCCTGAACTAAGTCTTTGTAGTCTAAACAATGCCAAACTGCCTACCACTGCTCTGTGTTCTGCTCCAAGATAACTAACTCCCCTAGACCTTCCCCAGGTGGCCTTCTGCTACTTCTAACAGGAATGTGCCCCTCGGCGCCTGCTCTCAGCCCTCCAGCCCACTGCTAGGTTCTCTCCTGCTACTTCCACCTTTGTGCTTTTGTCCCTTGCCTTCCCTCTGGAATGGAACCGCCTCACCTGTCCCATTTTGTAAAAGCACTCTGTGCCACTTAGCACCATCTTTCTCCAATTGCTCCCCTGGCCCCCCTTTTTTGGTGGTGGTAGGGGGATAAGCCCAACTCCACTTACCTTCTACCAACCTCTGGTTGAGCTAACAGACTGGTGGTCCAGAGGTCACCTACCTTTACCCAAGCAGACCCTCATCCCCATACGAGGTGAGGCTCTTTTCACTACCTCTTGCCTCACCAGCTTATGATCATCACATAAATAGGGAGACTGTGTCTTTTAGGCTGCCGTAAGCAGTCATTAACACAAAGCACACAAAACTGGGGCCCCTAAGTGGACTTCATGATAAGACAGATAGGCAGCCAAAAAAACAAGTCGACATGCTTATTGAATCTTTTTGTTTGGCTTCCATGGTAACAAGTGTCTGGGGGGAAATCAGAGCGTGCTGACCACCAGCTGCTGGCCTGGGCCGTGCGAGCCTGCCAAGTCTGTGGACAGGTGAGGGGAGAATAGCCAAAAGAGATGGCTTTGGTATACGTGGGCAGGGGGACTAGAGTTCCGTGGGCTTGCTGGAGTATGTTTGCGAAAAGCACAGTCCTTCACAAAGAGACAATACCAGTGAGCCATCATAAATCGGGTAAGTATCCATTGTTTTTTGTTTTGCTGGTAGTGACATAGTTGCCTGGAGCCAGCCAAGTGTTCCAGCCAGGTCTCCCTTGTGACCAACAGCACTGAGAGAGCCGGCCCAAACAAAGAGTTCAAGCCGCGGCCAATGCACAGAGTTTTCCTTTGTGTGAAATTAACAGGCCCAGGTGGGTGCTAAAACCCGTGTTTTACTTTAGGAGTTCTGGGACTTTAAGGTATTTTACTGTGTTCCTCAGTCTAGCAACAAGTACAAGATGTGGCTACGCAATGGCAGGGTGATCCGAGATCGTTTGGGAATATAAAATAAAACACAAAGTTTGGTCACGACTTACATCAGATCAGGGCGATATCTGTGGATAATTGCACAAAGAGCCAGGCCGCTTTTCCAAGACATGGTGAGATCTGTCACACTGACCCCCGCGTAGCCATCTGTCTGCCTCTGGCACCAACCCAGCAGTTTGCTTGAACGAGCTACAGACTCTAAAACAACAAAAAAATTATCATTACAAGTGTGGTCAACCTAGTGATAGTCATGTAGGCTCCTCTTTTGTGGTACACACACCCCGTGTAAGAACCAGTTTTCAAAAGGAAACCTGAGGAGGAAGAAGTTATGCAACTGCTATCCAGAGAGCAGAATTTAAGGTAGACAAGAAGCCACTCGATTCCCCAGACTCGGGGGTCAGAGTCCACGGCCCTGACACAATGACCCATCACACTTAGCCCGACCTGGATGGAAGAGGGCCACCTACTGAGATGTCCCCGCGCTGGGGGAGCCCCAGGATTTCCCCGGAGCATTGTCTGGCAACCCTGGAGGATTAGATTAGAAGGGGCTCTCCTCTGTCCGGCAGCACACTAACCCAGCAGCAGACAGAGCCCTGAAGTGCACGTTCCAAGGTCTGGAGTACTGCACCAGCTGAAGACACTCTGTAGGGCTACGCTGGCAAGGCCAAGGACCCCACACCAGAACCGTCTCTCAGGCCAGGCTGGACTCCCTGAATGGTAAGTCACTACCTACTGAAAATCCGAACAGGCACACAAATACATATGGAGGTTTTTCCGGCATTGATAATATCTTCTGAAACCTGAACAGCCTTTATAGAAACGAGTTTTTCTTAATCGCCTCAGAATAGCTTTATATGGATCATTTAGGACACCCCGAGAACTCCTGTTTGTGTCTGAGCAGGGTCCTTTATTTAAGGCAGCTGAAAACATTTAGCCGTGGACCAAGGTACTTCATTTCGAAAGGCCACCACCAGGACTCACCACTGTGGGTCAACTTTGGGGTAGTTTGGGAATTCACTGGGTTCTCCATTTCTATAATTTGTGAACATAACAGGATAAACACAACATATCGTCAAAGGCCTGCTTCCCTTCAGCTTTTTCACAGTGAAAAATGTGTATTGCAACTACACAGAAAACCACCCCCGGTGCCAGGATCAGAAATCTCTTGGCTTCGGAAATTAGCTTTATTCAGCTGCTTCCCGAATCTGTATGTATCCATCCATCCGATAAGTACTGGGCAACTTCAATGTGATCCAAGGTACACTCTCTGCTTTCAAGATGACATTCGAACAAAATGTGGTATACACACACGATGGAATACTACACGGCAGTAACTAAGAAAGAACTATGTAGTGAAACGTATGACAACATGGATGAACCGTGAAGACATGATGCTGTGTGAAATAAGTCAGACACAAAAAGAGAAACATTATACGCTACCACTAATGTGCACTCTGTGAAAAATGTACAATAAATGTTTTATATTGTAGAATGTAAGGGACCTAGTGATAGACAACAAACAGTGAAGGGGGAATGATAGTCTAGTAAGAACAGGTAATTTATGGAGGGCAAGTAATGTTATGGGAATGCTCAGGAACAACTATGATTTGTTAATTTTGGGGGGGATATGGTAGGAACGAGTTGGCAGAAATGTAGTTGTTTTAAGTTATGTTTTTCTCCTTTGGTTATGGTTTGTATATTTTCTTGGGGTAGGGTAGGAACATGTTGGAAGCAATTTAGTTATTTTAGGTTATCTGTTTTTCTTATTCCTTTGTTTTGGTTTTGTTTGGAAGGTTTTTTTTTTTAATTTTTTTTAAATTTTTTGATAAAGTTAAAAAAAAAAAAGATGACATTCAAGTGGAGAGAGACAATCAGGCATTCAACTGCCTGTTGTCATCGTACTCACCTGGGGGGCCTCGTAGCACTTCAAATTCAAAATGCCCAAACGGAACAAAGCCTTTTCCCTCAAACCCTCTCACGTAACCACCTCTATCTATCTATCTTACCTCAGAATGCAATCAACTGCCAACATCCCGTTCCTTCCTATCCTCTCACACATAATAAATCATGGCAATGACAGTAACACCTACCACTTCTGAGCACCAGGCATCACAACAAGCACCACACACTTCTAGCATCCTCATGACCACACCAGGGGGTAGGTATTGTCACCCCCATTTCATAAACAAGGAAACTGAAGTTCAAAGACGTTAAGGACCTATTCAAGGCCACACACTTCACAAATGGCCAGGCCTTGGAGTGGAACCTGGGTGCCTCTGGCCCCAGCCCAGACGTCCTCCCACTGCACCTCACTGCCTTCCCCTTCCCCATCCCTGCCATCAACACCAGATTTAACTCAAAGTACTGCAGCGCTTTTCTACCTGGTCTCCTTGCCTCCGGCATTTCCCTTCTCCAGTACATCTTACATTTGGCTGACCAGATATTCTCAGGTCACGCTCCTTCGGGGGTCTTTGCACACAAAATACAGAATGACCTTTACCTCTACGACCCAGCTGAAATGCCACCACTTCCTCCGTAAAGCCTTATCCGTAACTTCAGCTGACTCTCTCTTTTGAGGGCAGTACCTCCACCTGATTTGTCTTGACACCCCCACAGCACCTTAGACCAGGGTTTCTCAACCTTGACATTACTGATATTTTTGGCCAGATAACTCTTTGTGATGTGGACCAACCTGTGCGCTGCGGGAGGCTCAGCAGCACCCTGGGCTTCCACCCACTGAACGCCTGGGGAGCAAAATCACCCCTGGCGGAGAACCCCTGCCTCAGTGAGTGCAGTCCACAATAACTGCTCAGCGAAAGGGCGGCAGCTTCTCCAAACAGGAGGCCTTCATTTCAGAAGGCCACCACCAGCACTCACCATTGCGAGTCAACTTTGGGGTAGTTCGGGAATTCACCAGGTTCTCCATTTCCAGATGAATGTCTTTCGTTTCTCCAGTATCATATAAATGGCGCACCTGGCAGAAAGTCAGAAAAGTGGAAAAGAAGGATTATTAAACACCAGGCGACAATTTCCCACCCCAAAACAGACTGATTGAGGCAAAAAGGCTAGGAGAGCAGACTGGGCAAAGTTTAGATGGAGGTTATGATGATGCTTTTTAAATCCTTTATGGAATAAGGGGGAGTTATAGATAAACACACACTAAGGTAATCCCCAAGAAAAGCATGTCTCGAAAAACCATAAAAATCTTGATTTGGTCTACGATGAAGCCAAAGACCAAAACTTCTTTGTTGAGGAGGGAGAAACTCAATTACATCCCAATGAATGAAGGAGGGAGCTCACTGACAATCTCATGCTCTAAGCAAGAGAGAGCAGGACTGCTCCAGCACTGCCAGCTCCTACCCTGATGACACTCGAATGTCTGTAGCTACAATTAACCTAAGGAATATGCAGCAGGAGCTCCATGTTCTGGAACCCTCCAAGAACCAGAAGAGGTTGTGTCAAGAATTAGCTTCTCAGCCATGGGGTCCCTCTGAGAGTCTCTGTTGGACATCGGGGCTGCCCATGAGCCACAGATTTAAGGACACCTTAGAAACGCACTCCACATAAATACAGAAAGCCTAAGGTGAGAACTTCAGGTAGAACATGAACAAAAACCACCCCAGGACATAGGCAAATAGACCTAATGGGCTCCTTCCTAAACACTGGTCTGCTCTCTGGGATTATCAGGCTTTGTATTTCTAAGATGTCATTCTCCAGTGAAGGAAAGGAGGCTTTAGAAAGTCTGAGAAACAACTCAGTAGGGTCAAAAAGTTCATGAATAATAATAATAGTATCTTTTACTTACAGGGAGTGGTTTTATCTTTCAAAGTTCTTTCTCATGAATGGCCTCACTCGGCCCCACAATGATCCTGTTAATATGCAGGGATCACTATTTCCATTTTACAGGTGAAGAAACTGAGGTTCTGAGAGAGTGAAATAACATGTCCGAGGCATGGGTGATTGGTGGCAAAGACGGAAGTCCTGCCGCCTGACTACTGAGCAAGTGCACTGTTCCCCACTCCCCTACAATTTGCGTTAGGAGGCACGGAACCCAGTCCTGGGTCCACCATCTTTTGCCATGTCTGACCTGCCAATCATTCAACAGCTCTCTGCCTTAGGGCTCAGTCTGTTGATGGAAAATCCTATCTATTTCAGCCACTTCTGAGAGAGATCTACATGGATTACTAAAGAAGTGTCATGCATATCATTGGTATTACTATTTAGACATATGTCAATTCATTGAAGGTCTGATCTGTCCCAAGAACCAGCCCGAATGCGGATGACTGGCCACTTGGCGCTTACCTGGCTTGGCCGGAGGAAGTTGATGTTAATATTGGGATACCTGGTGACAGGGTCGATGCTGTATTGGCTGAAGTTTTTACTCACATTCTCGGGGGTGGTCTGAGGCAGCAACCTATAAATGCTTTCCCTGCAACGACAGTCAGAAATGCACTCAGAGCAGCGACAAACACCACAAATGCCATCCTCTCCTTTTATAGTGTATCTGTTTTGTGACAGTCCACCAAACTCTTTGAGGGACACAACCAACCCTACTCCTTGACCAGTTTCCTCCAATCCAATATCAGCCCTGCTTCCCATGCCTGCTCCCCTCCATGATTCCAAAGGATCTGGACTGGTTTAGGGCCTTGGAGAACAGCAACCACAATGCTTTGGGCAGCGACAAATGCTTGACTCTAATTTAGAAGGCAACTCACGGTTTTGCTTTGTTTTTTAAAAGCATGCCACTGTTAACTTTCATTTTTCAGAAAATCACAGATGAAGAAAGAACTTGCTACCAAATTTAGCCAGAACGTCTTATGCAGCAGACTTGAGAAATGATAAAATGAGATGGCAACTCTGTTTCATCCAGGAGACCTGATTTCTCTAGTTCTTTATCAGTAAGTTAGTTTTTGGTAGGCATTAGTTATCAGCAATCAACATCATTTGTAAAAATCTTCAAAACATCTGACTTTGGGGGTTTATGTAATATTAAGCAGTTGGCATTCTCCTTTGAATTCAAGGTCTCTTTCAATTTTTTCTCCCTGGCAGCAGGTTCCCCACCACCACACTGCCTTGGTTAGCACACGCCTTCCTGGTTTCACAGCAAGAGGATTCACCGTTTTCATCTTTGTTCATGTGACTGTCGAAGGAAGCGGGCACCATGCTTCAACACTATATAGACTCAGACACCATTTGTCAGTAACAAACGCAATTTGGAATAGAGCAGGTAGACTAGATTCTCTTTAGGATACCACAATTTTATGACTTAGCATCTCGCTTTTCCTCTCTTACATATGAAAATACCTTTAAGAAAGGAAGAAAGAGAGAAGGAATAAAGAACCTGTCTTCTGCCTTGAAAGCACACCACTCCTCACCCCCGTGTCCTCCCAGATGGCCCGGGGTGGCTCCCCTTACCTCTCCGCCAGCACTTCCAGGGGGCTCGTTCCCAGGGACCAGCTCCGTACCATCCAGGCCGAGTCCATAGCAGCCAGGAAGCCTCGGGCTATTCCTGTTCCCATGGGCCAGAAAGGCTATGAAGGAGGCAAAAAAGAATTGAAATGGATCACCCCTTAGAAGAGGGAAACGAAACTAAGGAACAAAGAAAGAATTTGTTGAGGGTACTGTGCTGGATTGGACGTATTATGTCCCCCAAAATGCCATGTTCTTTGATGCAATCTTGTGGGGGCAAATGTATTAGTGTTGATTAGGCTGGAATCCCTTGAGTGTTTCCATGGAAATGTGACTCAATCCACTGTGAGTGAAACGTTTGATTGGATAATTTCCATGGAAATATGGACCCTGCCCATTCAGGGTGTGTTTGATTTTATCACTGGAGTCCTATATAAGAGCTCACAAACAGAAGGACCTCAGAGCAGCTGAGAGTGACATTTTGGAGATGGCCATTGAAAGCAGACTTTTGCTGACACTTTGGAGATGCTAGCCCAGTGTTTGCTCCAGAGAAGCTAAGAGAGAGATCAAAAGGCCCCGAGACCAACATTTTGAAGAACGCACAGGAGCTGAGAGAGGAGCTGGAACACAACCCAGGACGAACAGATGCCAGCCACATGGCTTCCCAGCTAACAGAGGTTTTCCAGATGCTATTGGCCTTCCTTTGGTGAAGGTGTACTTCTGTTGGTACCTTAATTTGGACACTGTTATGGCCATCACACTGTAAATTTGTAACCAAATAAACCCCCTTTATAAAAGCCAGTCAAAGTGTGATTATGAAGACCTTGTGGATCACACCCCCTTTATCTAGTGTATGGATGAGTAGAAAAATGGGGATAAAAACTAAAGGACAAATGGGGTGGGATGGGGGGATGATTTGGGTGTTCTTTTTTCACTTTCATTTTTTATTCTTGTTCTGGT
Organism: Choloepus didactylus; assembly: GCF_015220235.1. NCBI lineage: Eukaryota > Metazoa > Chordata > Mammalia > Pilosa > Megalonychidae > Choloepus > Choloepus didactylus. Next base: position 133,375,446 of record NC_051314.1, read on the forward strand.
TCTTTCTGATGTAAGGAAAATGTTCAGAGATAGATTGTAGTGATGAACGCATAACTATGTTATCATACTGTGGACAGTAGATTGTATACCATGGATGATTATATGGTGTGTGAATGTATTTCAATAAAACTGAATTTAATAAATAAATAAATAAATAAATAAATAAATAAATAAATAAATAAATAAAAAAAGCCAGTCAATTTCTGGTATTTTGCATAATGTCAACATTAGCAAACCGGAACAGTTGGTATTTGGCAACTGCTCAGATACAGGACTTCCTTACGTCACAGAAGTGCAGGGTTCCCCTCTAGCCTCGGTGCTCACACTGAGTCTGGGGTCCTGGTGGCCTGTGACCCATCCCTATTCCCTAATGTGACCCCTGCAGGGGGTTTACCTACACCCACAGTTCCAAGAATGCCCATGCTCATGCCACAGCCCAGGCTGCCCGGGTACATTCCTGAGAGAGACCACGGCTCCACCAGAAAGTGCTGCCATCCTGGTACCCACCTCGAGGAGGCTGTCCCCCACCAGGGCCACCAGCAACTGGTGCCCGTTCTGTTCCCGCACCAAGGCCGCGTTCTCAGAGGCGTACATGCAAGTGAAGTCGAACATGGCCACGTCAGGCTGTCCATAGTGGTTGATGGCGAAATCTAGAGATGGCAGCTGCTGCTGGGTAGAGAAGTCCGCCGCCTCTCTGGCGTAGCTGAGCAGAGCCTCTTGATCCACATTCTCCCGAGAGAGCAAGAGCTCTGTGTCAGTGTAGTCCTGTCTCCAAAGAGAGAAGAGGCTCAAGCTGGAAAAGCCCAGGCGGAGAGGCCAGAGCTCAGCCAGAACTATTCTATGTGCGTAAGACATTACTCAGTTTCATGGCCATTCCTGACTTCCTCAAATGGTCTGACATTCCAAAATCAAGTCCTCTAAACAAATTAAAAAGAAAGGGGGCAGGAAGGGATGTTTCTAAGAGAGCACAGACTGTGCCCTGTGAAGACGCAGTCCTGGCTTCTCCATTTATTCAGATCAAGTCACCTCTTCTTTTGACGCTGTCCAAGTGCTCTGTGATCTGAAAAGGCATTTCCTAGTTGATGATATTATTGGCAATTATTATCTTCTAGGCAGCAAATGGTTTGTGATCAATAGGACCACAGGAAACACTCAGCCTTGCAGGTCTCATCAAGCCCAAGAGAGAACCTGAAAGCTTTACTGCCACAAAGACGTGGAGGGAGCAGCAGCAGCAGCCCAGGAGCTGGGAAGGAATATATCGACAATAGAGGGAGGTTTTCAAAATAATAATAAGATTCTGAAAGGTTCTACAGACATACTAGCAAAGAAAAGCAATGATGAGAGAGAAACAGCTTTCCACAGAAAGGACCAAAAAACCCTTTCTCTGCTTGGGAGGTCTGTGGCACCCAAAGCCAAGTCTTTATTCTCCTAAAGTGGGGCCTCGAGTTCCCAAGTGCCCCTTATGGGGTACTTTTGGCCACTGCTACGAAATGTTAAAAGCCAAAATGCAAACACTCGAGTGGGTCGAGTAGCACTGTTTGCTCAGCACTGAGTGAGGCCCACAGTGGCTTCAGTACAGAGCAGCACAAGAAGGCATGGTCCCCGCCCTCGAGAAATCAAGAGGGAAAGTAAATCGTGCCTTGAATTTCTAGACTGTTACTATGTAATTCAACGGATATATATAATCTGCCTAAGATGGTGGTAGACGTAAGTCTTAACTTAGTCTCAAGGCATGCCGAATGATTCAGGGGTTATATCTCACTGATAGCAATGTAATAGCCTCAAACAATCAACCACCCAATTTTATAAAGCTTCCCACCAAATACATCCTGCTTATGCTTCTGAAGAAGGGTCTGTGCAGACTGCTCTGTTCTGTTCTCCCTCCACCTCGGGGCTGGCTCATGGCGGGAAGGGAGACTGTGCTGCAGCTCTGTGCCCCTCAGCGCCTCCCCACTCTGTCCTCAGATACGGCAGCAGTGTCATTCACACTGAAGGGACCTGATTCATTATCACCCTACAAAGACAAAACGACGCCCTGAGTCCGGGCTGAGAATCTGGAGGGGACAGTCAGAGCCTGGTCACCTGGTTGGCACAGCTGGCACCTCCTCCTGTTTACACTTCTTGCTCGCCACCCGGGGATGGCAATAATCTCTGGACCAGGGAGAGGCCCCCTTCACAGGATTAACACCAAGCATCTCACTCAGAACACATGCAGGCCAATGAAACCAGAAACAGACTTAAGAAACCCTCCTGAAGGAACCAGCCGCCCTGTGATTCTCTAATTTCGCATTTCAGATGATTGTCTCAGGAAACGCCATATATTAGTGGCCTGGAAAAAAGGCTGAGCTGGACCTGGCTAAGGATGGACATTCAACTGGGTCGTGAAGAGGTCCTGATCCAGAAACTGTTCCCTGGACTGTGGATAACTGTATCTACAGTGAAAAAAGAACCATCATCAGGCTCCTATAAATACCAATTGCTGCTTCTTGGTCAACCTCCCTTCCCTCTAGCCCCCCACCTCCCAAAAGAAGACCTATTAAGCAGCCAACAGCCATATATGGGATTCACTATAAACACAAAATGAATCACCTAAAACTTAACTGAATATTTATATATGAAATGATATCTGTGACTTGTTTTGGAACAATCCAATGGCGGGAGAAGAAGTGGGTTGGGCTACTATCAAAACAGTATTGTCCATGTGCTGATTAACTATTAAAGCTATGTGATGGGCACAAAGGGAAAAGTTCAACTAAAAAAATACCAATGAGGAAAACACATGCTCAGGACACTAGTTAGATGCTCGCTTTCATTCCCCTGCAGGAAAATCCACCAGAGAATAGAATTCTTTTTCTTGACGGTCACATTAACCATACAACATTATAAAAAGGTTTGAAAGAAATCCATTGCTCACATGCAGTATCACCCCTTTGTCCAGTAAACTCTGCTTTTTGGCTGTCATTACGAAATAGTGTGTGTCGTCTTTGTAATAGACGATGTTCTCCAAATCAATACCTGCAACCAGAAAACAAACATGTGCATGTAAGAGTTGGCGGAGATGCAGGTACATTAGGGTGCCGGAAATATCGTACATGGGTCCAAAGAGACCAGAGGACAAAACTCCTGGCAGGGAAAGAGAAATAAAAAAAAATTTCTGAGCCCAGCCTCTCATTTCCTGCATGAACAGTGCATGGCAAGAAGGGCAGCTCTGCTTCTCTTGGCTCTACTCTGTGGTTCAGTCAACACCCTAAATTATCCTGAAAACAATGACCAACCAGAAGTAGAAATATACAGCTGGGAAGCCCAATAGCAGCAAAAAAAACAGGCTAACCTCTAACAAGAGAGTTTGGGTAGCTATCAGGTTAAACCACTTGGATAAGCATCAAGACAACTTTATGCCTCGAAGCAGAGGGTGAACCATTGACATCTTAATTCAATTAATCTAAAAAAATCAGATGGAATGGAAAGCAGTCACGTTCTAGAAAGCATAGAATTATGGCACATTTTTGTTACAGCAAAATATCTAAGCTAATCTATTCAAAAGCTTTCACAGGAACTATCAAACTGCAACCCAGTAGCCTTGACTCCTGAAGACAACTGTAAAGCAATGTAGATTACAAGGGGTGACAGCATGATTGTGAAAGCCTTGTGGATCATACTCCCTTTATCCAGTGTTAATGGATGAGTAGAAAAATGGGGACAAAAACTAAATGAAAAATAGGGTGGGACTGGGGGGATGATTTGGGTGTTCTTTTTTATTTTTATTTTTTATTCTGATTCTTTTTGGTATAAGGAAAATGTTCAAAAACAGATTGGGGTGATGAATGCATAACTATATGATGGCACTATGGACAGCTGATTATACACCATGGATGACTGTATGGTATGTGAATATATTTCAATAAAACTGAATTTAAAATAAAAAAAGGAAAAAATAGATTGGGGTGATGAATGCACAACTATATGCTGGTACTGTGAAGAACTGATTGCATACTTTGGATGATTGTATGATATGTGAAAATATCTCAATAAAATCGAATTAAAAAAATAAAAGGCTTTCGCAGGACAATCTCAGTCCTGGCTAGCACGTGGTTGCTTTCAAGCCCAAAGTGGAGCTCAAGAAGACTACACACTCATATCTAAAGCCAGGCTCTCCTCGAAGACATCATGTTAAGTGAAGTGAGTCAGACACAAAGGCACAGTTACTCTATGACTGCACTTACATGAAATGGCTAGAACAGGGAAGCTAACAGAGACAGAAAACAGAACACAGGTTACCAGGGGCAGGGGACAGGGGTTGTTAATGGGGTGTTAATGCACAGTGGGTGCACGGTTTCTGTTTGGGGTGATGGGAAAGTTCTGGGGATGGACAGTGGCGAGGGTAGCACAAAATTATGAATGTGATTAATTCCACTGAATGGTGTGCTTGGAGTGGTTGAGATGGGAAAGTTTATGTTGTAAATATGTTTCCACAACTAAAAAAAAAAAAGAGAGCAATTAAAGAGACAATGACAATTAAATATAATTCAGGATGGTCGAAAGGATCTAATAATGGAGGCGAAAAGGCTCAAAAGGCCCTTATTGAGACAAATAAAAAAATAATAGAGACCATAAGCTTTATATCAACGTTAAATTTCTTGAACTTGAAACTTTAAGGTGATTACACAAGTGAATATCCTTGTTGTTAGGATATTCACTTAATGTGTTCCAGAAGCATGACGTATACAACCCATATGCAAATGTTTAGGAAATAGAGAACTACCAACCAACAGTTCACTACATCAAAGCACCTTAATTTAGTACCGCAGAATAGGGGTGAGGGGTTGGGGAAGAACTGGTAAAAGGCAGAATGTTTTATTTATTATTATTAAAAAATAAAAACAAGAACAACACCCAGAGTGCCCCGGTCACTCTGAGGAGGACGAAGGATAAGTGATGGGGGGAAGCGTGATGCTAAGAAAGAAGTATGTGGGTGAAGAAAGCAAAGACACAAATGACACAGCAGTGACACCAAGGACCTGCCCCGTACCAACCCCTCTCTCAGCCCAAGAATTTTAAGTGGTTGCTTAAAATTCTATCCATATTGCTTTGAAGGCATCCACACCAACCTGTGGCTTCCCTTAGTTCCTGGAAAAATTTTTGGTTGAATATAAAAGCGACACCACTGATCTCTTCCACTTTGGCTTCTGCGGTAGTGTTACGGTTAATAAAATTTGCTGTGATGGCGATGGCCAGTTTGCCACGAAATTCCTTCCGACGAAATCCTGGAGGGAAAGAAATTTTCACAGAGGTGGGAATGGCTGGCTAGGAAAGAAGGAAGATCACTTCAAATGGGAGGGATAATGGAAAGGGGGTTAGGCCTTGACCAGAAAATTTTAGGGCAGCCCTTGACTATTTGCAAAGGTGTTTACCTACTGAAGAATGTAACCACCCAGGAAAGAAGTCTCCCACACACTAAGACAATTTGAAATTGGACTGGCCAGAGCATTACTCAGTATAAAGGATTCCATTTAAAAAAAGGGGGTTGGGGGGTGGGGGCACCTGCTTATAAATGCTTTGATTTGACCCGGGCCATAGCAACCTCTCAAAGTGCAGCCCATCTCCTGGTGCCTAACAGGAGTGCCCAGGAGACACGTCCTGAGTGCCAGCTGGCTAGGGAAGCCTGGGGCCTGCTGCTCTATCCGAGCAGGCTGGACTCTGATGACACAAACTCTCACCCAGAAGTGGGCAGGGTTGCCATCTGCTCTGCTCTGAACCTGGCAAATAAGCACGGACCAGTACCTTCCAAAGTGTTCCTACGGCCATCCCCTCCAATGATCACTTCAAATTCATACTCGGATACAGGATGGGTTTTCGGGTGCACCAGTGCCCGCCATCCTATCCCTGTGGACCAAAGTCAAAAGGAAGGCCATCAACCAAGCTATAGTCACCCACTCAAGACTATCTGTAGACACCCAGGAATGTAGACTGCCCAAAACCCCAAGCCAAAAACACTAGGTGTGAAAACATGAGGTCCAAACCACAGAAAGAAAGAAGCTTTGATGAGGGCTCACAAAGAACTTGCCCCAATATATAATTTTCTGTAAGGGATACAGTGCCCACAAGGTCAAATGTTACATCAAAGGCCTCCAGGTCTGCACAAATGGAGAAGCCCCTTTCACTACTTCTGGAAATAACCTGCAGATTCCTCTAGTCTTCTCCCTTGAGCTCATCTTCCCTCACCCATTTGACACTGTTTGATCACTCTTCATTGGTTCCGACCCAACTTACGTTCGTTCTCTTGGTCCTCAGGAGGCTGTACGAGGCCTTGGAATTCCACGTTGACATGGATTTCAATGCCTAGAATCAGGGCTACTTTCAAAAGTATTAGTTGGAGCTGCCGGATACCTGGAAAAGAAAGATTACACTAGTGAGTGCTACCCGGAGAAGAAACCCCCAGTCAGCTGTCACAGCTCAGGGCCCACCCTCCCACCCACAGATCGTGCAGAGCCCCAAAGCCTCCTGCAGCAGGAGAATTTTCTAAGCCACACTCTAGAATTTCTTTTTTATTTTTGTGATCAGGGCAAATTGTAAGCTGGTGGAAGAGATGTTCCAGAGACACCCAAGGCCACGTCCATCTCTAGGGTTGGGTGTTCAAAGCACCCACAGTTCCAAGACAAAATGGGACCATGGCCAACAGGAGATCTCATTCCCACCTTCCCGACTCAAAGACACCACCAGCGCCACCGTGACTGAGCAGAAGCTACGATCCCAATAGGCCACAGGGCTCACCATGAAAAGACAGAAGACGTGTTCCCGTGAGCATGTGTCCCACAGTTTGACAGAAGATGCTGTGCTATGTCCTGGGATTCCCACAGTGTCTTTCTTTCATTCTCTTACCTCACTGATCTCCACACATTGTTATAAGGTGAGAAAGGAAAACCACATCCATTCTCCTACCATTCCCCTTCCCCCTCTGGTTGAGAGTTGGGCAAAAGAAGGCCCTGAATGATTGGAAACCTTGCTCATTATCACAGTGCGATTCGTTTATTATTCAGTGTCCGGTGAGTACCTAACATGTGCCAGACACTGCAGAGAGAGAAACCAGGTCGACAGAGGGAGAAATCCAGTCCCTGATCTCCGCAGGACCCTCTCAGTCCCAAGATAAATTCTGCCAGACGGAAGGCAAACAAATCCACCGACTTACTGACCCCTGGTCCTCTCTTAAGACCAGTCTTACCTGTAGCCTGGGCTAATCCTCTGGGAGCACATGTAAACCCTTCTCTAAGTCATCTTAGTCATACTCCTCAGCACACACAGCCACCACCCTCTGAGTCACCCTCCCAGAGGCTCACTAAACCCCCTGCTAGCACACATTTTATTTTTGCAGACAACTGTGGCTTCCAAGATGCATTACAAATTACAGCCCAACAGATGGGCAGGACACATCCTCTGCCAGGGGAACGTGGCAGCTGTCGGCCAGCACTTCATAAAATGGCACAACCACTTCAAACAGCAAAAGGTTCAGGGGCTGAATGTATCCACAGGATATATCAGGAGGAGCTCAGGATACGGAAGTGTTGATAAGACTGCCTGGAACCACTAACGGTCATCCAGAAACAAGACTTTGACTTCATTATCTGGACACTCTCTCCTGTTCTGTATCGCGTTTCAAATAGGTCACTTATAGTAGCAAAAACAAAATCACCATCAGCATTAATTGTGTTTACCCTGAGGATCTCAGAAAAGCACAGGACTGACCTGAGCCTGGAGAGGACAAGAATATGGCAAGAGCTGCTCTGGCTGTAGACCTCACGAGAATCTTCCTACCGAAGAAATCCCATTACCCAAAACTTGTCATTCACGACCAAGCAGGGGCTTGGCTACTTCTCTCCATATGGTTTTTCTGGGACAGTGTCCCCACAAGCAATCCCATATCGCATTTCAGAGGGCCAAATGCCCACGTACCTCTCCCTCTGGACTAAGAAACACCAGAGGGTCAAGGCCCAATGGTCATCTGTTTTCCTGGCCCACCAGTGCCTGCCTGCCTGACCCACTGCAAGTACTCAGTCAAGTCAAAAACTAAATTAGAAATTCTTAAGCCAAACTCTTGCTTTCCGGGAAATACACCTGTGGTTAAGAGTCCTGGGTTGTGTACCACTGCACAGCAGGTATCCTGACTCAACGTGGTATGCTTTCTACAAGATAGGCAATAATAGCCTCAGAGCAAATTGGGCTCTTGGGTATGAAGTCCTGAGATAATCAGGCAGCTGTCTCAGTCTACAGGACAGGGAGGTGCCAGGCGGTGGGGGAGAGAAGCTGCAACAGAACTGGGTTACTTACTGATATGGTCGATGGCTCCAGCACAGAAACTTGCCATAGAACTTCTTGGCGCCCAGACCTCGCAGATCATGGATGGTGAACGGCCAGAGGTTGTAAGACGTTGTTGCGGGAAAAGGCGTCTCGTTTCTCAATAACGACCACTTTGGCACCCAACAAGGACAAGTCAATGGCGGTGCGGAGGCCACAGGGGCCGGCTCAATGATGAGACACTGGAAACACAGCTGCTTTCAGGGCGAAGGGAGAACCTCTCGAGGAAGCTTGTACTTCTCCCAGAAGTTTCATCATCTCATGACCTTCCTTCCCGGAAAGCCTCCAAAAACCCATGACCAAAAAAACCCTTCAGTCCCATCTGGGTCCCACAGAGCATGGCAATGCCTGAGAGAGGAGCCAGTGACTGCTGTGAATAGAGAAGCCTTTCCTGGCCAGCTTTGGGACATAAACCAGCCCACGTTCAGCACAGCCAAGGCCAGGCCCCAGATCTGTGAGCTGTTTGAACGGGCCAGCATTTCAACAAGCACCACAAAAAATTACATCTCATCTGTCACTGTTAGGAGAGGAGGAGCTTTGTGTCCAAGAAGACCCCAATTATTAAATATATATTCCAGGCGATCTTAAAAGTTCTGGAAGGGGTCTACCACCAAAATGATTCTCAGAAGGCAACTTTCAAGAGCCAAAATTTTATTTGCTGAAAATAGTTCTTAAATCATCATATCTAGATTCAAAGTCTAGGGAAACGATCCTGAACATCCACTGTACAGAGAAGTACTCAGGGTGAGAGTGAACACTTCACTAGTTTGCACTTTTGTCTGAACAAAAGGAAGATATGTAAAATTTTTGTCTATGAATTCCTTTTATTCTTAACAAAAGTCCAATATTCACTTGTGAAAGTCATGCCTTCAAATTTCTTGAATTTTGTTGATGAATATCCAAGAAAATACAAACCCCCCCTGGCAGGGTGGATCTCTAGGGATCCACACAGGGCAAATTAAAGCTCATGAAAGGATGTTAACAACTTAGCCATGCAGAACAGACACAACCTCAGTTCTCTGCTGGCTCTTCCCAAACTTCTCTCAGAAGGTATTCTTATAGAAGGAGGAAAGCAGAAGTGCACTTTTCCTTCTCCACTTCCTCAAACCACCCTGCACAGTGGGTCACACATCTCAGATCACTGCTCACACCCAACTGTTCCACAGAAACCCCATTTCTCCAGATTGTGGAGAAAGCAACAGAAATATTTCCATTCACAAGGTACTTGCTAATGAGTCAAAACAGACCTTTGGAACATGGATGGGAAGAGGTCCGAAGCCTGTGGCAAACCCCCAAGTTGGTGAAAACTATATTTTACCAGTCACTGAATGTGGAATATTGACTGTATAAAGAAGATGTGCCTAGAACTATGAAGCCACGTTCAGGAAGGATGCTACAGAGCGTGGCTGCTTCCTAGCTGGGAGATCCACATCGCCCCAACTGTGTGAGATTCAAAACAGAGCCCCAGCAAAATAAAAAGTTCCAACACCACTCAACTTTGGGGTTGTTCTTTAATGGCTGAAACCTGGAATGTTCAATATGTGAATACACAAAACATGCTTAGAGTAGGGTCTGGTACACAGGACAGTCAAGTGAACACAGGCGAGAGGTTCACAAAGTTTCTACAAGGTATGAGTATGACCTCCCACGTTAGGTTGTGGCTGGAATCTGCCCGATCCCCACCAGCCTACCTAAACGCAGGCCTTCTCTCAGGCACCTGGTTAAATCCTCAGGTCCAGGGACCCGGGACCTGAGGGCAGCCAAGCCCTTACCTTGGTGTTTGTGCATGGCCTTTCCCTTCTTGTAGTCTTTGTGGCTGCCCCGTTTTGTCCAGCTTTGCCCAGAGGGCTTTGGCTTTCCAGTAGTTAAGCTTGGACTTGAGCTTGTGATAGAAGGAGCGGTAGTCCTTGGGCTTTAGTTCCAGGTGATCACAGAGCTCCTGGAAGGCCTTGAGGGTGCCTTTGCAGGTGGTGGCCTGGACAAACCGGTCGATTAGAGAGGCCATGAGCCGCGATTCATCATCTCATTCTTACTTTCCTCCATGCTCCTGCGCTCTCTGCTCCCTCCACAAAGGGAGCAGGGGCACGGCTGGTGGTTCACCAGGCACTGTCACGTTAACCTGAAAAAGGAAGAAAGAAAAAAGAAATGGTCAGCAAATCCAAGCTTGTTTCTACCACACATTTTTCCAGGACACATAACTCTTTTTCAAAGTGGAGTTTGAAAAGCAGTTTTTGCCTCCAAGGAGCTTTCAGTCCAGTGGGTGACAGAGATACATGAGGAGGAGGTTACAATGTAAGTGCCCTCAAGGGAGCTGGGACAGAGAGGAAAAGTGCCTAAATCAGGGGTGGGGTGGGGTGTCCCACTGAAGACAAACCTACAGACAAACCACTGTGCTCCGGAGGGGAGGGGTACTAAATAAGTGTTAGCCAGGCAGGGAAGAGGTGGGGATGTGGGAAAAGAAGCAGAACAGGAGTTCTGTGCATGACTCCTACAGGACACGAGAGAAAGAGTCGAGGATGACTCCCAAGTTCCCAGCCTGGACCACTGAGTAAACGGCGACACAAGGTTAATGGACTGAAAACAGAGCTCCTTCGTGAGGGTGGGGTGGCAAGTTCCCTGTGGGACTTGTTAATTTGGGGTGCCTTGGTGTAGCTTCACGCAGCACTTGGGCACAAGCTGGAAGCTCGGGGAGTGGCCGGGGTGCAGGCCTTTATTTGGGAGTCTCTAGTGTCCAGGTGGGGGGGTGAGCCCGCGACAGCAGTGGAGACCATACAAGGACAAGTCCGCAGGGAAGCACCATGGGCTCTGGATGAGACCTGAGGAGCACCGATGTGCAAGAGGCTGGCAGGGAAGGATATGTACTCTAAAAAGATTACAAAGGAATAGGAGAGAGAGGTCTGAAGGTTTGCGACCAGAGGACAATGTCACAGAAGTCTAAGCAGAACGTGCAGCCTATCAAAGCCCTGCAGGGTACAATAGGGCTGTGTGCGGTACACACGGGGTGAGGAGTTTTCCTGCTGTTCCCCTATGCCCAACCGCTGTATATTCGACAGTGCTGTCGTGGACACCTGACCCTTCCAACCTGCCGGACCTCTCTGCATGCCCACCACCCTGTGCTGCTGGGGCAGGGGCTGTGATGGAAGACGGCACCTACGTGCTCCTTTACCCCACGCTCCCTCGGGCCTGCGTCATCAATCACCATCGCTAGTTAGAGGCTGTTGAGAAGCAGAAGCAAGGGCCGAGGACCAAAAAACTCAGCCCAGGAAGTCCCGAGAAGGAGAGCAGGGCAGTGTAAGTGTCACTGTGGCTCTGAGCCAACGGAGCCAGAAGTCAGCTGCGTGACCCCGGATAAGCCGCTTCGCCTCACTGGGCCTCAATGCCCTCTTCTGTATGAGGAGGATGCTGGCCCGGACAGACCTCCCAATTCTGAATTCTCAGAGTCTGGAAAATTCTCAGTCATAGTATTCATTCCCGGTGTTCTAGTCAGAACAGGCCATCACACGAGGGTCACCAATTTACCACTAATGTGACAAACGCTACTGGACTGGAACTGTGCCTGGCTTAGGGACGGGGGACAGTGGGGACAGAGACGGCACTGCTGATCCACTGTGCTCCGGAGGGGAGGGGTGCAGAAGCAAGATGCGACCCACCATTTAGTGAACCAGCCCACGGGTGGTGGGAGGCGCCGAGCTACAGGTGCTGACAAAACCACTTCTCCGAAGACACGCAATGAGTTCCAGAATGTCCCATGTCTCCTACCTTGGATAAGTCACTGGGCAATGGGATCCCAGTGAAGTAGAAACAACATTCTGCCTCTCTCCACACCGCACCATGATATTTTAAGGTTAAACCAATCAACGGGAGATATGCCTTAAGTTTCATGAGAGTAAGGTTACAAGTAACATACAAGGAACTTCCCATTTCCCCCTCATGGCTTCTATATCCTCTGACCCAAGGCTCTTAGGTGTGCGGTGGAGGACAAGACTTAGATGATAATTCTTTACCTGAAACACGCTGCCTCAGCTTTTCATCCCAAATACATCACCCACTATGCTAATCAACACAACCTTTCCCAATGTATGCGAGGCCAGTGTCCAGTGAGACCAAATTAACTGGAACTAACCTTCAGTCTCCCCTAAAAAAAGGTCTGTTCCAAGTCGTAGTGAGGTAGCAGGGGGGTTACTTGAAAGGGTGGAATGAACGAGGAAGGACTAGAAACAAAGAGTGTTTGCTACCTTGCCTTGTGCCTTCTTTGGGGAGATTTCTGCAGCTTCATCTGCTCCTGGACAAGCAGACAGCCTTGTGTAGTCCTGAGCCCACATCCCCACCTGTGTTCATAATTAACCTTAACTCCACCAGAGTTGCAATGTTTGGAAAACACGGAATACACCTGGTCAGTCTGTCTCTGCCGCTGCCACTGCAGAGGAAGAAAATGATTTTTCTTTGTTCCTCATCAACAGTCCCCTTGGGCTCCCTGCCAGGATTGAGAGCTCTCAGTACCAGGGCATTAAGGCTGAAATTGGCCCAAGAAAAGTCCCATGGCAGGTGTTTCTAAATCTCCTGCCCTGTTAGAGTCCCTGCATGGTACTCACACTTCCCTAAGAGCTTCCAGTGTTCCTTTCTGCAGAAGAGTTCTGCCCACGTGAGCTGGTTGTAGCCAACTCCGCTTGAAACAAATACTCACTTCCAAAGAGCTGCCAACTACCACAGACAATCTCCAAGTCAAAACCCACCACGGACAAACACACCTCGATTCACAACAGACCCCCAATCCTCCTGTGGGTGTGAAACCCTTTCAAATGGATGGGTTCCCGCCACAGCTCCTGGACAGCTTCAGGGCACCTGCTTCCAAGTGGCAGGTGAGGCTAAGGGATTTCAACCTGCAGGTCACCAACGACAGCAGATAAATGGAGGTAGGTCGGTTCCGGGAACAATGTGACAGGCACCCAGGGTAAGACTACGCAAGCCCAATTCCCTTGGGCTGCCTCACTTTTCCTACTTTGCAAGCCAAATGCCTGTGGCAGGAAGACAGCTCCAGTGTGCCAGGCCAGCTTACTCGGCCGCTCTACTGAGCTAGGGCTGTCACTCTAGCCAGGGGACATCCCGGGACTCCTGAGTCCCTGAGAGCAGCCAGGAAGACTCGCAGGAAAAGGGCCATTCCTGGCACTGCCCCACGTTTCATGAAATGCAACGTTTCTCCTCGTTCCCAAAGGTCAAAGCCAGATGGTGCGCCCACACCTCTCCTGGACCACCCCTGCGCATCGCCTGTCCCAACATCCGCAGAAGCCGATGTTCATGATCCCAGGAACCCAGAGACCGGGAAACCTGGCCGGTAAGTGCCAGAATTCCTGGGGACTGAAAAGCCGAGGGGTGGAAGGAGGGCGAAAGGGAAGCGAGGAAGAGCCTGGGAAGGGAAGGGGAAGAGGAGGTGATGCCAAGTCTCCAGGCACCTGTGTGGGTTCTGCCGGCTGATGCAGCCCCCCCATGTTTTGCCCCGGGGCAGCTGACTGCTGACTCAGAAGCCCTGCACATTCCTTGGCTGTGGAGGAAAGCGCTGGAGAGACAGCTGGGAAGTACATGCAGGGACAGGGCTTAGGTTTCTATTTACACAATAGTAAAAGGTTGTCTGACTCACAGCCGGTTTTGAGAACACTCAATCTCTAGCTTTTAGAATAGGCTGTTTGGGAGGTAGGGGAGAAATTACTGTTAAAAGTAGAAAAAGGAAAGAGAAGCAAAACAACAACATCGACTCAGACTTCAAGGATGTAGAAGCTGAGTCAAGTTTGGTTCATTTTCTTCGGAGCCACAACACTATTAATATACTGGAAGATGTGCAAATCTCTGAACTACAGAGAGGAGTCTATGAAATGCTTCTTTCCCTGCCCCATTCAGGAGTGGGGTGGGGTGGGGTGGGGGGTTCTTTGTCTAAAGAGAACTTGTAAGTGGGTACACAGGAAGGTGTGTTTCAGAACGCTGCTAGGAAGACACTCAGATGCAAAAGATATTTCAAATTATTGAGAGTCCCTTGTGTTTTGCCTTGGAAACAAGAATAACAATCCCCAAAATGCCTTGGGTTCTTAATCTTTCTGCAATTTGGGCTTAAACCTCAGGTGACTATCATCTGAGGGTGGGGTCACTGGGGGCCCCTGTGTGGAGGGCAGTGAGCTGACCAAATCCAGGACAGTCTGGGAACCAGACTCCTCGCCCTCTAACTGCTTCCCAGCTCCTGCACCAAAGACTCCTTATTGCTCCTGCCCGTTGGATCAGACAGGTTCTCTGAGTGAGTAGGAAGCAAGCTCAAAATACCACGAGGAAATCAGTCTGCCTCATGCGCTCCGGTTTCTGCAAGGTTCTATCCAAAGATCTCTTTTCTGACTTCCCATCCTCTTCTGCCTCAAACTGACGCTGTTAGCAGGAAGGTGAGGAAACATGAAACCAGGCACCCCCACCCCCTTGGAGGTCCTGCTCTTCATTCACCTTCTACTTGCACCCTTCTGCAAGGACACTGTCTACGAGCCTGTCCCCTCCACTAACTGCCGTCAGCTTCCTCAGGGCAAGGGCCAGGTCTCTGCAGCTGACCCACAGGAGAACTGTATTAGGTGGCTGGGGAGCTCATGATGAGTGGGGAGTTTAGACCAGAAAACCTTGGGGGAGATGGAGCCCAGGAGGTCCTGTGGGAAAGCAGCAGCCGTGGCTGGTGTGGCTGGGGATGATGGAGGAGACCTTGACAGATGTTCCCGAGAAGCGGATTTCTAATGCACTACCAAAAAGTCTCTAGGAAAACATGGTCTGCCGCTAACAAGAACAGAGCCCTTCTCTCAGGAGCCCTAACTGCAGCCCAGAAGAGGAAATCTTATTCTTGCCTGCCTCTCTCGCACGGGGTTTAAGGGGAGCCGGCACCAGACACCTCTGGGTTCTGGAACCTCCAGGCCTGTAATGCTTTTACACAGAGCCCATGAGACTGTCTGAAAGACACTGCTGTGGCCCTAACCCCACATTACGTCTCCTCTAACTCGTTACTCCTGCTCTGTTTGCTGCCACCCATTTCTTCATGAAAACCAAGTTAAGAATATCGACACAATTCAGAAATGAGGTGGATCAAAACTGAGCTGACCTTCGCTTTTTGGCTCTGCTGCCCCAAATAAACACTGTAGTGCCCGAGTCAAAACCAAGCAGCCAATAAACATAATCACTGGTGCTGATGCCAAGGCTTGCCCCAAATAACCCATAAAAACAGGGACTCAAAAAGAAGGCCTGAGGCCCAGTGCATTTCTGGTCCGTGAAATAAAATACCAGTTACAGGGTTTCAGAGGAACTGGGGTAAGGAATGTAAAATGTTCAGCAGTGCCGGGCCCACAGCAAGGCTCAATAAATCGTAGTTTATTGCTATCTAGGAATTGATAAGTCCCAGCAGAAAAAGTTACCCTCAGGCCAAACAAATGGCTACTCTCTGTAACAGAATGAGAGAGTTCAGAGAGTTTCTACAGGAGAGTAAACCGTCTCAAAGCTATCTTTGCTCGCTCACCACCCTTTCCCCGCTTCATGCCTCCTGTTCCAGATGGTATGCTATCAGCAATGGGTGGGAGGGGCTAAAGGAGTAAGATCGGTGTCAATAAGTCCTGCCAAAGTAACAGCCTTGGAGGTTACAACAAGACAAGGACTTGCAGCCGTAAGGATAAAAGCAGCAACAGGCAGGCCAGTCCCTATGTGCCACATCCACACTTCAGGGACAGCAATCGATAAGCTCTCTCTTGCAGATGGGGGCCCTGCAGATTAAAGAAGCTTCAAGGTCGCCCAGCAAGAAGGCAGTGCCTGTCTACTTCAGAGCCACTAGGAACCCTCCTGAGGAACTCAAAGTACATCAGAAGGCGGGCTCCCAGCCCTCACAGCCTGCCAGCAGGGACCTGCAGGTGAGCAGACAATGAGCAGACAGACGACAGACAAGCCCTGTCTGCTCTGAAGATAGCTGCCCGGCTATCACAGAGAGGCAGTTTCAAGTACATGTAGCAAGGACACACAACGCAGGATTCTTTCTCCTCTCACAATTAATCACTGCATCTGCTCCTCTGAAAGGGAGTCTTTCATAAATGGAAGTGAGGGCAGTCTAGTTTCACGCTCATTCTTTCTATTGGCTGCTGAAAGGCTAAGAAACAAAAATAGTTCTAGCGCCTCACTTATCAGTGCCTCTGGCACCCCAGCCATCAGCAACACCTTCGAGGAGTCAATTGCAAAGCATTTTCTAATCCCCTAATGATAATCCATTTATTGTTGGAACTCAAGCCCCCACCCACCACCATGTTACAAAGGAACCAAGGGCCAAGGGCCCCCCTCATCTGACAGCACTGCTGTGATCCTAGCACCCAGGGGGCGACAAAGGGCCTCTGCCTGGGGTGTGTGGGGGTGGAGAATGCCTTTAGGTAGACCGGCTTAAAACAGCCCCTCACCCAGGAGGTGGGAAAGTACAACCAAAGGAGAAGCCCAAGCAAAAGCTGCCTTCCTCCACAAAAAGGCACAGATCGTATGAGCCCACTTACATGAAATACCCAGCATAAGCGAATTCACAGAAGACAGAAAGTAGATTAGAGATTGTGGGTGGGGATGGTGACGGTGGTGGCAGAGTTAATGCTTAATTGGTATCAAGTTTCTATTTGGGGTGAGGGAAAAGTTTTGGTACGGGATGGTGGTAATGGTGGTGCAACACTGTAAATGTAATTCGTGCCACTGAATTGCCCACTTAAAAGTGTTTATAAAGTTTTTATAAAACCTGTCCTTTTCAGAGGACACGCTCCGACCTCCCTTGCTGGCTGGGGTTCTGCAGGTAGCCGGCTGTGGAAGCGGCCCGAGGGGCAGGCTGTGCGGCTGTTGCTGCACTGGGGCTCCCGCAACCTGAGACTGGAAGTCTTTAAAAGCCCCTGCCCTCCTCTCTCTCTAGCTAACCCACCCCAGCAGGTGATCTCACTGCCCTCCCCACCACGTGGGACCTGACTCCCAGAGGTGTAAATCTCCCTGGCAACGCAGGATATGACTCCCGGGGATGAATCTGGACCCGGCATCATGGGATTGAGAACATCTTCTTGACCAAAAGGGGGATGCGAAATGAAACAAAATAAAGCTTCAGTGTGGCTGAGAGATTCCAAATGGATTCTAGAGGTCACTCTGGTGGGCATTCTTACACACTATATAGATAACCCTTTTTAGGTTTTATTGTATTGGAATAGCTAGAAGTAAATACCTGAAACTATCAAACTCCAACCCAGTAGCCTTGACTCTTGAAGATGATTGTGTAACAATGTAGATTACAAGGGGTGACAGTATGATTGTGAAAACCTTGTGGATCACACTCCCTCTATCTAGTGAATGAATGATTCAGATGAGTAAAAAAATGGGGACAAAAACTAAATGAAAAATAGGGTGGGATGGGGGGCATGATGTCATGATGTGGGTGTTCTTTTCTACTTTTATCTTTTATTCTTATTCTGATTCTTTCTAGTGTAAGGAAAATGTTCTAAAATAGATTGGGGTGATGAATGTACAACTATATGATGGTACTGTGAACAGCTGATTGTACACTATGGATGACTATACGGTATGTGAATATATCTCAATAAAACTGAATTTAAAAAAAAAAAGACCCTGTCCTACCTAGAGATAGACAGCAACCAATGAAGGGAGAACGATAATCTAATAAGAACAGATAAGCTATTGAGGGTAATCGCAATGTCACAGGAATGCTCAGGAATGATTATGGTTTGCAAATTTTCTTGGGTATGGTAGAAACATGTTGGAAGCAATGTAGTTATTTCAGTTTTTTTGTTTGTTTGTTTTTCTTATTCCTTTGTTTTGTTAGTGTCTATTAATTTTTGGGGGGTATGGTAGGGACATGTTAGAAGCAATGCAGTTATTTAGATTATTTGTTTTTATTATTCCTTTGTTTTGTTTGAATTTTTTTTAAGTTTTTGATAAAGTAAAAAAAAGACAATGCATTTAAAAAATAGCTTCAATGTAGTCATTTTAGGTTATTTGATTTTTTTTATGTCTTTGTTTGATTCAAGTTTGTTAATTTTCTTAGGGTATGATAGGAACATGTTGGAAGCAAAGTAGATATTTTAGGTTATTTGTTTTTCTTAATCCTTCGCTTTCTTTTGTTTGAAATGTTTTTTTTTGGTGTTGTTGTTGTTGTTTGTTTAATTTTTCAATAAATAAAGTTTTAAAAAATGAGATGGGGGATTTCTGGAACTTTTCCCCTGGGGGGACCCTCCTCTGTGGAGATACTTTCTAAAGGAAGTTACCGGCCAGAGAGATTGGGAAGAGTACTGTTTCAGAGTCCAGAGACACACTTGGTTGTTTGTGAATGTTCTTGTAAATAAATTATGCCACAGGAAAAAAGAAAAAGACCCTGCCCCGACCCCACAATCCCTTCTAACTTACTCTACGCTCTTTTCAGCAAAACTCAAGGAAAGAGGTCTGTCTTCTGACCTTACTCCAATTAGGCTTGGCCCCCACCACTCTGCAGAAACGCCCCAAGGGCAGCTATGATTTCCACCTTGTCACGTCCAGCCGGCAGGGCCCACCCCTTGTCCTCAATGTCAGCAGTAAGAGGCCCCGCCGAGCGCTCCTGACACCACTTTCTCCTGCTCTTATCCCCCAGCCACCTCCCCCGGTCCACCAGGGCTCCTCGTGCACCCCAGCCTCTGCAGACTGAGAGGGCCCTGGATGGCTCAGTCTTTGAGCTTCTCTTCAACCTACAATCACTCTCCACACCAGTGGCTTTTAAACTTTTTTAACCATGACCCACAGTAACAAAATATTTTACACTGTGACCTCGTATACATAGTTATCTATTTATATAAACGTAATTTGTTTTAAAGTTTTCATCAAACAAAACTTGCCCTTGCTACTGAGATAGTCTTACGTTTTCTATCCTATTTCATTAAAAAAAAAATTCAGGTCCCCACAATACTGATTTTATGACCCATTAATAGGACATAACCCACTTGGAAACCTCTACCCTAGATAATCTCCTCCAGTGTCCTGAATGTCTTTATCCAATTGCCTTGTCTGCATTTCTACTTTGATATTTGACAGGCATCTCCAACTTAACATACACAAAACTGAATTCTCATTCCCACCCCCAACCTGTGTCTGTCTTCCTTAGTATTCTGTATCTCAGCAAACGGCACCACCATCTACTCACTCCAAAAACCTTGGAATTATCTTGTCATATCCCATAGTCAATTCTTGAGTGAATTCTGTCCGTTACATCTTCAAAATACCACCCAAATCCACCATTTCTCACCATCTCATCCTCTGCCACCCTCGTCAAAGCCACCATCATCTCTCACTGGGATGACTGCGGTTAGCCTCCCTCACTTGGATGAAAGCAGGTAGCTCCCCCCACCTGAAAGACTGCTGTACACTCCCCTCACCTGGATGACTGTGGAAAGCTCCAAGCTCCAATCTCCAATCTCCAAGCCCCACCCCAGAATATGTCCCACAAAGTAGCCAGAGCATCCACCTAAAACGTCAGTCGAATCAGGGCACACCTCTGCTCAAACCTTCTGATGGTGTCCCATCTCACACCGGGTTGAAGCCACAGTCCCCACAGAGGCCTAAAAGGAGGCCCCGTGCGGCCTACCCCCACGCCACTGGTCTGCTCCTCCCCCAGCTCTCCCCTAGGCCCAGGTGGCTCCAGACAGACTGGCCTCCTTCCTGCTCCAATGCCCCAAGCGGGCTGCCCTCCCATCTCCGCCCTTCCTGGTCACCTGCCTGAACACTCTTCCCCCCACCTAAGGGCCCAGGGCTGGCTTCCTTCCTTCCTTCAGGCCTTGGCTCACACCCCACCTCAGAGAGAAGCCTTTCCCGGCCACCTGTGGGAAAGAGCACTGCCCCCATCACTCTCTCACCCTGGACCCTGCTCTACTTTCCCTCAGGCGTGTGTCACCACCTGACGTGGGTCATATGCTGTCTGTCCCTCTCCCCAGGAGAAAGAGAATCCCAACTACAAGTTTACAAAGCCTGGCTGGAGTGTGCTCCACACCACTGACACATGCTGTACCGCAAAGCTCTCGAGCCATCTTTCTACCACCACGTCGCTTCTCAAACATGCCTCCTCGCCCCATATCTACGCACTTTGTTCTCAAGACCCCTCAGGACCTCACAACTCTCTTGGCTAAATTTTGCCTTGTTGGACCCAGCCTGTGGTTTCTCATCTCAGTCGGCATAAATGCGACCATTTTACAAGGGCCTGGAATAGGGCGTCACGTAAAAATTACTGAGGGCCCAAAGGGCTGGCGATATTTATTGTATTTGAGTTTAAAACAAAAACATTTCAGTAGATTCATTAATTCATTTTAAAACCATCAGCACACCTGACAGTCCATGCTGAGGAGCTGGACCTTAGTCTGAGCCCGTGGCCCTCCACGTGATGATTCTCTGAGCCACGTCACATCAGCCCAACCTTCCGGGGAAGACAAGGGGTGGTAGAGCTGGGGTTCCCCCAGGTGGGCACTGAGTTCATCAGTCACGGCTCTGTGATGAAGCCGGTAAAAGCTCTAGACGCTGAACCTCGAGAGAGCGTCCATGACTGACGATGTACATAAAGGTGCCAGGAAGGTGCTCTGACTCCACGTGGAGAGGACCCAGAAGCCCGTGTTTCAGACCCTCCTGGGCCTCACCCCATGCATCTCTTCTTTTGGCTTCTGATTTGTATACTTTTTGGCCATAATAAAACCACAATCATAAGTTAAAAAAAAAACATTATATATTAACATTATAACATGTTTTTATGAAAAATAACAATATTTTCCAAAAATGTAAATCTAGCAAGAAGTATGACAGTGTTTTACATTTTTGCAAATCTCTTTAATGTCTGGCTTAAGAAGGCAGCTGGACTCTCATCTCTGCTTCTGTGCTCGATCTGTTATAACATCCCAGATGTGCACATGTGTAACATCGCACGTCGTGTAGCCTCTAGAAACACCATACGTTCATGAGAGAAGAGTAGAAAAGGTAAATAACATGCCAGTGCTACTAAGAAAAGTTTTGACCTGGAGGACACCCGGTAACAGTATCGAGAGCCCCCAATGATATCTGCACCCCACCTGTCCCTTGCCTCTAGCTCTGCCCCCCTGCCGCTCCCCTCCCTGCTCCCCTCCAGCATCACACCAGCCTCCCTGCTGCCCCTCACACACCAGACACACTCCCACCTCAGCCCCTGCATCTGCTCTTCCCCTGTCTGAAATACCCTTTCCAGAGTCAATCATTTGTTCATTCAAAAAATATTATTGAGCACCTCTCATGTGCCAAGCACTTTTCCAGGCTCTAGGAAAATACAGCCATGAAAAAACAAATATCCCGACATCCAAGGAGCGTGCTTTCTAAGGAAGCCAACTGTGCCCGGCCTACTTCCTTGCCACCACAGGGTTTTTACTTGAACAGCACCTTCTCGATGTGGCTTTCCCTGACCATGCCATTTAAAACTGATCCCCATCCTGCTTTACCTCTTTCCCTGGGTTTTCCCACAGCACTTATCAAACTTAGCATCCCATGTTATTCACTTGTTTATCATTTGTCTCCCTCTCCCAATCACCCTGACATAAGCTTTGAGGGTTAAGGAATCTTGGCATTTTGATCAATGGTATAACCCTGGCACCTAGAGCAGCTCTCAGCCACAGCAGGTGCACAAGAGCTACCTGCTGAATGGATGAGTGGATCAGTAAATGAGCTGCTCCAGTCTGCCCAGACGTTCTGGGGTCCAGGCAGAATTCTGTTAGGACATGAGAAGGAAGCCATGTCAAGGAAAAATGTACTGGGTCCTTTCAGGCAAAGGGCCGCTAGGTTCAGTTCAAAGGGGTGCATGGGAATCCAGGAATCCAGGGTCACTCTGGGTGGCTTTGCCCCAGGGGGAAGAGCTCCTCTGGTCACCTGCAGACCTGCCCTTTCTCCAGGTCCACTGGCTTCCCTGGACCTGACATCCCTGTGCTCTACCCACAGCGCCCACCTCCCACCTGGCTCAGGACCCATTCCTGCCGGCGGGAGAGGAGCACAAGACAGGAACCAAGACCTGGGGGCAGCTTTGCTTTCAATGGCCAAACAGTCTTAGAAAGCTGTCTCCTATGAAGAGACACCGGTTTCTAGAAAAGAACTGCAGCATCTGTATTATGAAATGCTGTATGAGAGTCCCTAGCCCACCTCCCCAGAGAGACAAGTGAAGGGCTGTAATAGTTCTAATTCCAGGTAGCGTGCGGGTTCTTATAATCTGTGTCAGAACCACAAAGCTGTCATAACCCAGGGTGTCTGAAAAGGCAGCACTTCTTCCTTCCGAGGCAGGATGACAAAGAGGAGCTGCAGCCAATGGGGTAATTGCGCACTTCGCCCTTCACCCGCTTCTGATAAGGATGCCCAGGGATGAGGTGGAAGGCGACAGAGGCAAAGAGACAGAGATCTAGACACTTGAAATACCAACTTTTCAGCACTGTTGAAGAAAGAACAAGCCCCAGCAGTGCTGGCAGATGCGGCCATGGCTATGCGGGCCCCACCCTCTCCAGACCTGGCTCTCTACCCTGGGGACCTCACCCCACCCCAGCCCCACCCTTCTACTCTCACCCTTGGCTTCCTGCTCTCCAACCCCAATAACTACTTCTCTTGGGCCCTTATCCCTTCTCCTGCCTCAGAAGAAGAATGGCTCCCACCCACCCACCCCTTGTTCTCCAGAAACTGGCTCCATTTTCTACCATCCATCTGAAGCCTCACCCTCACCAACAGCTCACCTTCTCAGCCCATCTTTAATGGAAACAAACAACAAGCCCTGACCCTGCACCCCTTCAAGCTCCTGGCCTCTCCCTGAGTGCTTTCAGGTTTCAGGCCTCCCAACCAGCCTCCCTGCTGTCTACTCACTCCCTCTCCAAACCAGCGCAATCTGCTTCTGTCTCCCTCACTCCGCTGAGGTCCACAAAGCCTTCCCAACTGAGACACTTAAATCCTGATCTGCTTACTCCCGCTGGAATGCACCCTGCCTGGGCTGGGGTCTTCTGCTCCTCCCCTCCATTCTCACCACTGCCTTGGTTCTCTCCAGGGCTCCAATTCCTTTACTGACCCCTCTTTCATAAAATTGGATGACCCCTACATTTTCATCTTTTCTGACTTCACCCCTGAGACCCAAATGGTCCTACACAGCTCCAACTAGACATCCCACAGGGACCTCAAACTGAGGGAGTCCAAAACTGGACATTTCTGTTCTCTGCCCCAACCCTCACCCCTTACATAGCCAAATGCCACCCCACTCCCCACCCCCCCACTAAACGGAAGCCCGGACTTCCTCAGACCCTTCTCTCGTTCACTTCCTCCACCCAGTTAACCAAACGCCAAGTCCTGTCAAGTCTAACTCTCTAGGACTTTTGTAGTCCATCACCATGCCATTATCTTGGAACAGGTACTCAAGTTTTCCAGCTTGTCCTATTCAGATAGCCTCTTAATCTTAACTCAACCCCCCAACCCCTGCCCCAAATCCATCCTGCACACAATCGCCCGAGTATTCTTTCTTAAGAGCAAAGTAATCCCCCTGCCCTAAATCCTCTACAGCAGTTCTCCACTGCATTCAGGAAATAATCTGAATTATTTCCAGCAAGGTTCAAAAGGCCCATCAAAATCTAGTACAAAAGCCACTGGGGAAAACAGTTTGGTGGTTACTCAGAAAGTTAAGTATAGAATTACCACATGGCCTGGCAATCCCACTTCTGGGTATATGCCCAAGAGAACTGAAAGCAGGGACTCAAACAAATATTTGCACACTGATATTCAGAACAGGATTATTCACAATTACCAAAAGACGGAAGCAACTCATGTGTACATCCAGAGATGAATGGATAGACACAATGCCTAGCTACATACAATAGAATGTTATTCAGCCACAAAAGGGGATGAAGTTCTGTTAATGTGGCAACATGGACGAACCCTGAAGACATCAAGCTGTGTGATATAAGCCAGACAAAAGGACAAATATTGTTTGATCTCACTGATATGAAATAATTAGAATAAGCAAACTTACAGAGTCAGAAACTAGAATACAGGTTACCAGGAACTGGGTTCAGGGTAGGGAATGGGGAGCTAATGCTTAATTGGTATAGAATTTCTGTTTGGGGTGATATATTAGTTAGGGTTCTCTAGGGAAACAGAATCAACAAGAGATATCTATAAATATAAGATTTTATAAAAGTGTCTCATACAACTGTGGGTAATTCACAAGTCCAAATTCCGTAGGGCAGGCAGCAAACTGGCAACTCCAATGAAGATATTCTATGAACTCCTCAGGCAGAGAACTGGCAACTTCGATGAACTCCTCAGGAAATGCTTCACTGGTTAGCTGAAAAAGTAGTGAAGGTCCTCTATCTGTCTCGCTTAAAAGCCTTCAACTGATTGGATTAAATCCAACTGATTGAATTCCTCATTGTGGAAGACACGCCTTTCCTTGATATAATCAGTCACAGTTGCAGCCAATTGACTGATGATTTAATAAACCAGTCTTCTGGTTTATTAACCAGCCACAAATGTCCTTGCAGTAATATTTAGGCCAGTGCTTGCTTGACTAGACACCTGGGCACCATGACCTGGCCAAGCTGACACATGAACCTAACCAACACAGTTCACCCCTTGTCAATTTGGCAGTTCTACATATCACCTTAAACCGTAATTTATCTCTAAGTAGAGAACAACAACAGACATATATTTCACCTAACAACATTCCGCTCTCCTGTGTACAACCAGAAACGCACTAAATCTCTCCAGAATAGGGTGCAAGTCCTTGGGTAACATTAACTCTTAAAACTGATTTAAGCTTAAATACTGCAAAATGAACAATACAGCTTATGTCATATGATAAGGGGATAAGATAGAGAAGAAAACAAAGATATTTGCCTTACAGACAAACACAAACATACTCATAACAAAACAAGAAGGAACTATTCATGCCATCATAGTCCTAGTTTCTGTAACTGGTCATGTGGTCGTAGCTCATATTTATCACTACCTTCTTCCACTACCCATTCCATGTTCCCTTTACCCTCAACAAGCACTTCAGCTGGCTGTGGTTCTTAGGCTGGTGGGGTGACCCAAACCTTCATTCCTGAAGTTTCTGGGCCATTGGTAGTCCTGCCAGGATTGGGTTGTTGCAGTTTTCCAATGACTTTAATCACAGGGCATGGTAGTAATTAAGGGACGCCCTAGGGGATCTCCTGTACTCCAGGAAAACTCATCTTTACTTCCATTGTATAGCTGCAGTGCTATTTCCCCTTGATAGTCAGGATCAATCATTCCAGCCAGTACAGTAATCCCCTTCCTTGCCTGTTGATTCAGAGGCATAAGAAGCCCAAAGTGGCCAGGTGGCAGTCTTAACTTCCAGTTCAATAGAATTATTATTGTGTTTCCTGCTGGAAGCACTCCTCCTTTTGGAAAAAAGACTTGTAAAGTAGCAGAACTTAAGCCTGCAGGGACAGGAAGCAAAAATTTTCCTAGTGGATCACTAGGAGTGATAGTGAGTGGTGCCACTTCTGTTTCTACCCCTTCATTCCTGGACCTGTGAATGCTGGCTATGGGAGAAACAGCACCATAGAGTAGAAGTATCCCTCAAGCCATTTACCTCAGGACATTCTGTTGCAGTTTCATCTGGTGAAACAGCATTAATCTCTCCAGACAGAGGAGTGAGGGCTGCTTCCTCAGGGGAGGTGATTACGGGTTTAGCAGGCACTGAAGGGTTAATCTCTTTAGGTGGAGGTTGGATGGCAGGCTCCTCAAGGCAGACTGGAGGTGGAGGCTGTTTCCTCAAAGTAAGCTGGAGGTTGGGTAGCTGTCTCCTCAGGGCAGACTGGAGGTGGGGGGCTGTTTCCTCAAAGTAAGCTGGAGGTTGGGTAGTTGTCTCCTCAGGGAAGACTGGAGGTGGGGAGGCTGTTTCCTTAGGGCAGACCACCACAGGTATATCTCACAAAGACTCAGCAGAATCCAGGGTTCCAGTGCCCTCACTGCCATTATTATCAATCCATATGTCCCCATCCCAAGTTTCAGAATCCCATTCTTTTCCAATCAATGACTTGACTTTAACAGCAGACACCCTGCAAGGTTGAGATTTTAGTATACTTTGTAAATCTGCTACTCGCACAATGAGACTCTGGGTCTGGTTTTCAGAAATCTCAAGTCTGTGGCCACAGGAAATAAGATTTTCTTTAAGAGCACACATAGAAACCTTCACATCTGTCATACGGCGCTTAAGTTTTAAATTTGAAGCCTTCAGCTCATCCCCCTCTCTTATACCTTTATCTAGCATATCTAAGAGCAACCAGCCACCATCATTATACCTCTTAACTCTGCAAAACTCTGTTAAGGTGTCAAAAATATTGTCACCCAGAGCCTTGCTTCATATAAGAGCATGATTAGGAGAAGCAAACAGTGATATTTTGCGTATCCCCATTGCCAGCTCACGCCATGGACTGTCAGTGCCACCTTGATTACTGGAAATGGAGTCATTAGTGCCTTTGAATGTAATCAGAGTAGAAAACCAATTGTAAAAGCCCATTTTAAGATTCTGTTTCTCAAGAACCACTCCCAGTACCAAGTTGTATTAGTTAGAGTTCTCTAGGGAAACAGAATCAACAAGAGATATCTATAAATATAAGATTTTATAAAAGTGTCTCACGCAACTGTGGGTATCTACAATTCCAAATTCCGTAGGGCAGGCAGCAAACTGGCAACTCCAAAGAAAATGTTCGATGAACTCCTCAGGCAGCAAACTGTCAATGAATGTGTTTCATGAACTCCTCAGGAAACAAACTGGCAACTTTGATGAACTCCTCAGGAAATGCTTCGCTGGTCAGCCGAAGAAGTGAAGGTCCTCTTATCTGTCTCGCTTAAAAGTCTTCAACCGTTTGGGTTAAATCCAGCTGACTGAATTCCTCACTGTGGAAGATATGCCCTTCGTTGATGTAATCAGTCACAGCTGCAGCCAACTGACTGATGATTTGATAAACCAGCCTTTTGGTTTATTAACCAGCCACAAATGTCCTTGTAGTAATGATTAGGCCAGTGCTTGCTTGACCAGACAGACACCTGGGTACCATCACCTGGCCAAGTTGACACACGAACCTAACCATCACAGATGATGAAAAAGTTTTAGTAATGAATGGGGGATGGTAGCATAACATTGTAAATTTAATGAACACCAGTGAATTATATATCTCAATGTGGTTAAAACGAGAAATTTTAGGTGTTATATATGTTACTAGAATAAAAATTTTGAAAAACAACAAATGTCAAAAAAAAAAAAAACAGGATCCAGCACCAGTCTTATTTTCTACCAGCTCCAGCTCCAAACACAAAACAATTTTTCAGCCACACTTGCAATTTCTGGAATGTACCATGCCCTTATAAGCCTCCTCACCTTAGTCTTCAATGAGATCACCCCATCTGCCCAAGCCCTGGGCCAAGGTAATGGCTCTTCCCCCAGATGCTGCAGGCCCTGGGACACACCTCCCTCACCACGCTTACCGCACTGCTTGAGAATGGCTTCCTGTCTGCCTACCCCTGAGCCTGTACGGCTCTAGTTAGCAGGACCAGTGATTCATTTTTGTACCTGCACCTAGTTCAGATGCTAGAGGGGAAAGCTGGTACTAAATACAGCAGGTACAAAGGAAGAAGGAAAAAAAAAATGAAGGGCTTACCTGGGTCACAATGTTTAATATCACAGAATGACAGAAAAGGAGGAAAGGCATTCCTGTGATTGTTAGTTTGCTATTAATCTGTTAAGGATTGCAGGGGTTGGGGGGTGGGGTAAAAGTGGGATGAAAGAGGGACAAGGAAGCGGCCAGAGGTGAGTTCCCCAAGGCATCTCAGGATGGGTCCTGACTATAAAAAGGGCCATTGTTTCCAATTCACATTCCAGGATGACAATTACCTGTTTCAGGTACCAGAGGAGGCCTGAGTCACTGGTACTGTTCCAAGCACCCAAGAGGATTAAGGGGCCAAGACTCACCGGATTCCCCCACAGGCTTCCTAGAGATGGAATCAGGGAGGGAAGGAGAAGGAAAAGCAGGTACAAGAATGCACTCTTCCAAGAAGACTGGATGACAACAGGAAGGGGAAGAGCGAAGCTGTTTCAGACTGCTGGCAACTAACAAGGGAAAATGTCTTTATTCTCAGATGGTGGAAGTGCACCGTCCATTCCAGGTGCCAAGAGACCACCTAAGAAGCCTGCAGGTTCCGGACCACAGAAGGGCGTGGAGACTAGCTGGCTCCAAGGCCAAGATTCTTCCCAGTGATTTTCATGTAGAAAGCCCCAGTTGTTCTCTAAAAAGCAGAAATAAACCTAGAGTGGGCTAACTTTCAATCACCTCTGTGGAATATATTTTCCCTTCCACATTTGTTTAAGAGGACATAGGGAGGGAGGGGCAAGATGGCGGCATAGAGAAGAGTGGAAGCTAAGTAGTCCCCCTGGAACAACTACAAAAAACCAGAAACAACTAGCAAATAATCCAGAATAACTGCAGGGGGACAGGCGAGACCATCCACTCATCATACACCAACCTGAATTGGGAGGAATGCCCGAGAACACAGCATAAAATCTTGGAGAAAGCCCCAGTCATTTTCAGTTTCCAGGGCTGTGAAGCGGAGAAGGGTGGAGACAGCACAAGCAGAGAGAGAGAGACCATTGAAATGCTAATGACCTCCACCTGGGGGCTCTGTCTTCTCTAGGAGGAAAGGGGTGGGGGACCTTTCCATTCAGAACCAGACCCCAGAGCCTAGGGGAACATACCTCCTCACACCAGTCAAGAATTATAGGCTAACAGGCATCACCTGCTGGGCAGAAAAGCACAGTGACCCGAGGCATCAAAGAGTGGAGCAATTTTCTAAGACACACCCTCAGGGAAACCAGATACTGACTACTTCTTCCCTCTGGGACCTGAGCCTGTTCTGGTCTGGGAAAACCTGATTTGGATAACCAAGGAAACCATGCCTAGACAACAGAAAATTACAACCTACACTAAGAAAAACAAAGTTATGGCCCAGTCAAAGGAACAAACGTACACTTCAACTGAGATACAGGAATTTAAACAACTAATGCTAAATCAAATCAAAAAGTTTAGAGAAGATATTGCAAAAGAGATAGAGGCTGTAAAGGAAGCACTGGACATGTATACGGCAGAAATCAAAAGTTCAAAAAAACTACTAGTAGAATCTATGGAAATGAAAGGCACAACACAAGAGATGAAAGACGCAATGGAAACATACAACAGCAGATCTCAAGAGGCAGAAGAAGACACTCAGGAACTGGAGAACAAAACACCTGAAAGCCTACACGCAAAGGAGCAGATGGAGAAAAGAATGAAAAAATATGAGCAACGTCTCCGGAAACTCAAGGATGAAACAAAGTACAATAATGTACGTATCATTGGTGTCCCAGAAGGAGAAGAGAAGGGAAAGGGGGCAGAAGCAATAATAGAGGAAATAATTAATGAAAATTTCCCATCTCTTATGAAAGACATAAAATTACAGATCCAAGAAGCGCAGCGTACTCCAAACAGAAGAGATATGAATAGACCTACGCCAAGACACTTAATAATCAGATTATCAAATGTCAAAGACAAAGAGAGAATCCTGAAAGCAGCAAGAGAAAAGCAATCCACTACATACAAAGGAAGCTTAATAAGACTACGTGCGGATCTCTCAGAAGAAACCATGGAGGCAAGAAGGAAGTGGTGTGATATATTTAAGATACTGAAAGAGAAACACCGCCAACCAAGAATCCTGTATTCAGCAAAGCTGTCCTTCGAATATGAGGGAGAGCTCAAAATATTTTCTGACAAACAAACAATGAGAGACTTTGTGAACAAGACACCCGCCCTATAGGAAATACTAAAGGGAGCACTACAGGGTGATAGTAGACAGGAGTGCGTGGTTTGGAACACAATTTTGGGAGATGGTAGCACAACAATGTAAGTACACTGAACAAAGGTAACTATGAATATGGCTGAGAGAGGAAGGTGGGGAGCATGTGAGACACCACAAGAAAGGAGGAAAGATAACGACTGGGACTGTGTAACTTGGTGAAATCTAGAGTATTCAACAATTGTGATAAAATGTACAAATATGTTCTTTTACGAGGGAGAACAAGCAAATGTCTACCTTGAAAGGTGTTAAAAATGGGGAGGCACTGGGGGAGGGATGCAATCAGCATAAACTAGAGACTGTAACTAATAGAATCATTGTATTATGCTTCCTTTAATGTAACAAAGGTGATATACCAAGGTGAATGCAGATAAGAGGAGGGGATAGGGGAGGCATGTTAGACACTTGACATTGGTGGTATTGCCTGATTCTTTGTTCTGCTTTGATTTGAGGCTGTTTTTCCTTTTGCTGCTTCCTAGCTGTCTTTTTTTTTTCCTCTTTCTTTTGCCTCTCTACCTTCTTTGCCTCTCCCTCCTGCCTTGTGGAAGAAATGTAGATGCTCTTATATATATAATGGTGAAGGTGGTGAACACATAAATGTATGACCATGCAGAAAACCATCGATTATTTACTTGGGATGGAATGGATGGTGAGTGAACAAAACCGTATTAAAAAAAAATGGGTTGATGACAAAACCTCGAGGGCAATATACTGAGTGAAATAAGCCAGACACATTAGGACAATTATTGCAGGGTCTCACTGATAGGAACTAATTATAATATGTAAACTCATAGACATGAAATATAAGGTACCAAGATATAGGACGAGGCATAAGAATGGGGAGTGGTTGCTTAGTATGAGCAGAATGTTCAATTAGGATGAACTTAAATGTTTGGAAATGAACAGGGGTGTTGGTAGCAAGACGTGAGAATAACTAACAGCGCCGAATGGTGTGTGAATGAGGTGGAAAGGGGAAGCTCAGAGTCATATATGTCACCAGAAGGAAAGTTGGAGGTCAAAAGATGGAAATGTATGAAACTGAATCCTATGGTGGGCAATGTCCATGATCAACTGTACAAATACTAGAAATCACTTCATGAACCAGAACAAATGTATGACGATACAATTAGAAGTTAATAATAGAGGGGCATATAGGGAAGATCTATATACCTATTACAAACTATATACCACAGTTAGTAGTATTTCAACATTTTTTCATAAACAGTAAAAAATGTACTATATCAATACTACGAGTCAACAATTGAGAGGGATTGGTTAGGGATAGGGGAGGATTAGAGTTTCCTTTTCTTTTCTTTTTTTTTTTTTTTTTTTTTTTTCATCTTTCACTTTATTTCTTCTCTGGAGTAATGAAAAGTTTCTAAAACTTGAACAAAAATTAAGTGTGATGGATGCACAGCTGTATGAGGGTACCCAGGGGCAAGTGATTGTACACTTTGGATCTTTGGATAATTGTATGGTATCTGAACAATCTCAATAAAAATGTAAAAAAAAAAAAAAAAAAAAGAGGACATAGGATGGCGACATGGGACAAAACTCCCAGGAATGAGCCTGGCCTTGGCATTGTGGAATTGAGAATGCCTTCTTGACCAAAAGGGGGAAAAGAAAGGTAACAAAATAAGGTTTCAGTGGCTAAGAGATTTCAGATAGAGTCAAGAGGCTGGCCTGGAGGTTACTCTTTTGCAAGCTCCAGCTAGATATCCCAAATGGCCACAGTATGCCAAGCCCTAACCAACAGTATTCCCGAAAATCCTAAAGAACACTCAGGTCCCTATCAGAGACGCTACAGAAGTTTCACTCACTAAATTTATTTCCCAGAAACTTAAATCCGCCAGAGCATTCCTATGCGAGATAAGCACCAAAACCCAGAGGCAACAGCCTCTTCAAGAACATCAACCAGAAGCATCCCCTTTCCTTATAAAGTGGACACCCCTCTTCAATATGAACAAGTTGGGGTGGTCACTGCCCAGATATCCTTGAAGATTGAGACAGTGATCAAACGAGAGAGAGGCGTGGCAACTGACAAGACAGGGTTTAACAAAGGATTACAAATACTGAATCTTTATATAATTTTTTTTTTGTCTCTAGGGTATTAGAGCAGCTAGAAGGAAAAACTGAAATGGTGGAACTGTAACCCTTAACCTACTTGAAATTTCTTCTTTACTTGTTAAACTGTACTTTGAAAGTTATCACTTTTCTGTATATGTTATATTTCACAATAAAATGTTTAAAAAAAAATGGCATGGGACTCAGGCATAATCTTCCCAGTGAAACAAGTTTTTTCTGGATCAAATCTTCAAGGCCGACCCTTTCACTCTACTCTGATCCCTGCAGAGCTCTGAATGTCATTGATAATCACCCCAGCAGCTACATCCCTAACCTACTCACCTGGGGAAGAGCCCCATTGTGTTAGAATGCAAATATTCAAAGAAAAGGAATAACAACAAGTTTTTCTTTCTTATGCTTAAGGTATCACAAATTCCCCAAGCTAGACTCTTGAAAGTCTACAGCCTACAACTTCTCCCTACTTATGCAACCCTCCCTGTCCCAGGGATGACCCCCATCCTGTCCAGGGCAAGTACTGATGTACAGTCAAATCTTCTGTTTCTTTCCTCCCAAAGACCAATTTCCAAAAACCACCTACAGCGAGCCCTCTGGGTTCCAAAATTCCAACTGCCCTGGGCTCAAACCAGCAACCTACCAAGATGTTTCTAAAAGACGACTTCTTGATCTTTACTCAGTTCAGCACCAATGAGATCAGCTGGTAGAGCCCTAAAAGGGCCTGTACACATTATAGTCCACGTGAGACCCTGGTCCTGGAATGCTAAGAGGCCTCAGGCCCCTCCTCTAGTCCAGCAGCAGTTTCAGGTTACAAACTGTTCCTCGTCCACCCCCTGATTTCCTAAACCCTTCCCCTATTTTCTTACAGACTAGGGCTACCACTGATTGACTCCCTGGCTCCATGCAGAGTGGTAAACCCTGGGGCTTGCTCCATGGACTGAAATGTAAAATCTGAGTGAAGCCAAGTTGTCCCTTGGAGAAGTTATAAAGTGTTACTTACTGTTTTGACCCTCGCTGGCTATGGCTTTAGACAAGTCTGGCTCACTCCAGGGAGGCCATCCTTATGGGGAAGCACCGAAAGGGCGCCAAGTTTCCTCACCTGCCCTCCCAGGTCTCCTGGAGGACTCACACACCTGTAGCCCATAACTGTGACCAGGTCCACCTGCACCAAGCACTGCCAAGCCAGTCAGGGCACACTGCACCCCTCGGGCACTCCTTTGGGTACAAACTGGGTATACCACCTTTAGAAATTCCACTCACTTGGGGATAGGGAAAGTCAGTGTAATCTGTTCAATTTTAAATAAATACTGAATCCAGATACTAGATACGACAGACATAAAGCCCTGTTTAAGGACATTAGCTAAGCAACCCTGTATTTTCAGAAGACATCTCACCTGAAGCCCCCAGCACCTCCAGGCACAGTGTGAAGGCAGCAGGCACTCAATGAATATCAGGGCAGGAGGACATCAAAAAGGGCAGCCCCTCGGGTATGTGCACTGCCTGCCTACCTCCCACAAGGCAATTTAACCCACACTCATATTAAGCCTCCATTCCCATCAGCAACAGCAAATTTACTGATTAACCACCTAGTGTGTGGCAGGGGCTGGCGTACACCAGCAAAGTTGGGGAAGATCTCTGCCATCACAGAAGCTTACGGATCCAGAAGAGGAAGTCAGTAATAGTCGGTGATGAACAGAACCTGTGTGTATCCCTGTGCTCCAACAGGAGAGACGGGCATTTGGAGTGGAGGCAGGAAAAATAATTCACCTTCTTTCCAACAATTTAGATAATGTGGGGAAGAAAGCAGTAAAAGAGGAGGAAGGGGCTAGAGAGTATACAGACAAGTGAAATCATTATTTAACCACAGGGCTCAGCCTCCTTCCCAGGGAACTTTCAAAATGAACTGCTGAGACATGGCCAAAAGGCTAAATTTTAGTTCCACCGAAATTCCCTGCTCACCCTGTAACCTAAATGTTAACAGAACAATAAAATGGCCAAGCAGCAGAAGGGAAAAAAACAGTCACAGAATTGGAATAAACCACAACCTGGATCACTGGCCTCAGGCCCCTGGAGGACCTCAGTGTCTCTCCCCTTACACTCTCCAACCAGAAGCAGAAATGAACTTGCTTATTCTTGGTAAATATTCCAGCCATGTTAGGTGCTGGACGCCCTGGGCAGAGCGAGGAAAGAGGAGCTGGTGAGAGCCACAGGCTGTGCCAAATTCCTGACATCACAAAGCTCGCAGAACTTGGCCAAGAAGCCATAGGCCTCAGTAGGGCTTCTGCTGCCCAAAAAGAGCAGCACAGGGGCAGGAAAGGCAGGGCAGAGTGGAGTCCTGGAGGGGATGGGTTTCAAACAACTTTCCTGAGGTATAACTTACAGATTATTAGTAAATTTACCAAGTTGTGCAACCATCATCACAATCCAATTTTAGAACATTTCCATCACGCTGGAGGGGATGTTTAATAGCACCCACACCTGAATATGGTTACGGTCTGGTTAGGTTTCAGAGGCTGATGGACATGAAGAAAGAAGTTCGTATCCATCTGCTGTTGCTGCCACTTCAGCACCACTAAAGGAAACTCAACACAGGCCCTGGGACAAGAGGAACTCACAGCCAACCTGCCTCTGTATGCAAAGCACTCAGCCAGGCTTGGCTTGGGAACCTGGAAAGTTATACAATTTTTAAAAGCAACCACTGCTGCAAATAGTTGCTTCCCAAACTGCAATGAAGAATCCCTTAATGTGTTTATGTTTTCCTGGCACCTCCTCCACGTCTGAGAAGCACTATTGCACAGACCTCTGCACATTTTGAACACCAGAGCCAAGGAATCAAATACATTTCAGTTCAATCTTGAAACAGGCACTGTCCCTTCCTCCTGACGCTGAGTGCTTTCAAAAACACAGGGGTAAAGCGAAGGATCGTGAGTCCCAAACCCAATGATATGTCCAAATCACTGATCAAAGAAATAAAATTTATGACAAAAAAATAATGCTCTGACCTTCACGACATATATGCATAGGCATCTTAATCCATGGTATACCCAAGGGGCTGCAGGGTTTTACAGGTGTCTCTTAACCTAAGATAGATGCTGGCCAAAAGCTCTCAATTTTTCTTTTTACGTCAAAGGTAAGGAGAGGGATAATGAAGGGATAATGGAATCAGAAACTTAGAAAGGGTCAGAAGAAAAGACTAAAGGTCTACCATTTCCCAACACACAACCAAACTGCTTGGAAATGAATTCCTTCCCTGCCTCCATTTCACCAGGCCCACCTGCAGCACCCCAGGGTGCACATCTCTGCCCCCACCCTGGCTTGGAGAAGGGAGACACCAACAGAAAAGCAAGAATCCATTAAGAGCGACCAAAAAGCCAACCTGGCAAAGGACCAAGAGTTATGCAATTGAACTCACCCTGATTTCTCTCTTGACGTTTCTCTGACATTCTCTGCCGCACACAAATGGTGAGGGCTCCCAGGGTTCTGTTCTTGGCTCCTTTTCCTTTTATCTCCCTCTAGCGCCATCTTTGTAACTCTCTCCCGGAATCCAGCATATACGTCAGGGTACCCCAAAGTCGGGTTACTCAAAACAGAATTCAACTTCCCTTCCAAACTTGTTGCTCCCTCTGAATCACAAACCCAGTAAAACTGCCACCCACCCAAGCCAGCATTCCAGGTGTCTGCTCCACAACTCCCTCATTTCCCACACTGTTAAAGCAGCAAAAGGGGAGTGGTGGATATAGCGTGCTAAATATTGTGGGGAACTACAATGCAAACAGTACAAAATAGGTTCCCATTTGTCCTTCCTAAATTTCGCCCCCATACGCCCCTCCTTTCCACCCTCAACAGCTTGCCCTCATCATCTCTGCCCAGACTCTGGCGAAAGTCTCCTAAATGTACTCTGCCTCGTGTTTGAAACTCATGTGCTATATTCCTCCAAAGTGATCTCTCTAACGCATCTAATTCTGCCATCACGTTTAGACACTTAGCATGGCGCTGACAGACTGGACTCCTTGGATGCCAGGACCCTCTCACCCCCACCCTCATCCTCATCACCCCTCCCTCCACAATGCACACCTCCTGCTCCCGAAGGATGCTGCGCTCTGCCCTGCCCACATTTTGCTTTCACAGCCGCGGGTGTGCGTCCTCACCCATGCCCACACATCTGTGAACCTCTGCTGAGCTTCCACTATGGGCGGACTGGACATGGAACCTACCCACCCACGGAGGCTGTAGCCTCACATCTTCCTCGAGCCCACCTGAGAACAACCTAGCTTTTCCATTCTTCCCAGGCACAGATCTTTCCTCTGCTCCCCAAGCACCTCCCGCTGGATTCTGAGCTCCCTGCGGTCAAAGAGCTTCTCTCAGTTTCTATCCCCAGCATTTAGCTTTGTGCCAGATCCAACACAAATCTCAAATCTTCATGTAATGAACGAAAGTTCATACCTTGAGTGCTCACAATAAATTATGCTTCTAAGAAACAACAGGAACACTTATGGGTTCAAACTTTTGTTTTTAAAACTGTGTGTAAACTGCATTAATGTCTAATCCCACACTGTATTCATTCTCTGAGAAAGGACCAATAAATAACCACATTTTTTTTCAAAGGCTTCCCTCTTCAAACATGTCTAAACTCCCATTCGTTCTCTGCTTCAGAAGGAACAGAACTTTTTAGAACCAATAGGCTACATATATCCAAAAGAAGTGTCTGTGCTATTTTAAGGCGTACATACGCCAGAAAAAAAAGTTCTTAAATTTAATCCATTCACGTGGGTGTGAACCCACTGTAAGCAGGACTTTGATGAGGTTACATCAGTTATGGTGTGACCCACCTCAATCAGGATGGGTCGTAATCTTACTACTGGAATCCTTTATAAGAGAATGAAATTCAAGGAGAGAGAGAGAGAAAGCCACAGAGAGGGCAGCCAGAAGCTGGACATCAGTGGAATCTGGAAGAGAAGAGAGAGACCAGGAGATACCCCCATGTGCCTTGCTGCGTGACAGAGGAGCCAAGGATCACCAGCAGCCAGTCCCAGAATGCCAGACTCATCACTGTGAAAGCATCACTTGATGATGCCTTGATTTGGACATTTTCCTGGCCTCAAAACCATGAGAGAATAAATTCCCAGTGTTAAAGCCAAACCATTTCATGGCATTTGCTTCAGCAGCCCAGGAAACTAAAAGATGTCATAACCAGACTATATAAAGAATGTGTACAAATCAGTAAGAAGAAAACACACACCCAGTGAGAAATGGGCTAAAGACCTAACAGGCACTTCACAATAGAGGACATCCAAATGCCTAAAAGCCCATGACCAGGTGCTCAATAGCATCAGGGAAACGTTCATCAGAACCACAGCGGAACAAAGAAAAAGAAAACCACAATGAGATCCCACTACACACCACCAGAACAGCTAAAACTGAAAACTGAGAATACCAGGAACAAGTGCAGACTTGGAAGAAATGGAACTCTCAGACACCGAGAGCATAAACCAGCATGACCATTTTAGAAAACCGTTGAGCAGTTCTTAAGAGCTAAACACACTCCTATCCTCAAACTAGCAATTCCCTTATTGGGGATACATCCAAATGACAATTGCAGGAATGTTCAGGGCAGCTTTACTCACAATACCCCCAAACTGGAAACAGCCCGAATAACCAACAACAGCAAAATGGTAAGTATGCTGCGGCTACAGTCGTGCAACAGAACACTCTGCACAGTGAAAACGACTGAACTACCACTACATGCAGTAGCACGGATGAAACTCGTAGATACACTGTTGAGCAAAAAGTACCCACAAAAAAGAATTCTATATGCAGATCAACAGGCAGAACTCGATTCTGTGGTAAAGAAGTCAGTCGGAATAATGGTTACCAGGGGAGGGGGTTGCTGTCTGGGAAGCACCAAGAGGGAGCCTCTGGGATGGCACCCTCGGTGGCGGCCACACGGTGTGCAGGACTGTGCTGTGCACCTGTGCCCCGCTCCCCCTCAGAGGCCCCACGAGGGCATGGGAGGTGCCTTCTCAGCTCTCCCGTAAGTCCTGACCTGCCCGCCCATGTCAAAGCTTCAAGTGGACGGGTCAGGGACTTGGAACCCCCAAGCCCCTCTGGCTCTTCACTTCCCTAGCTCCTCCATCACCATGTAAGGTCTAATGCCTGTACAAATTCCTCATCCCATAAGTTTCACGTGGCTCTGCTTCCCTGACTGAACCCTGACACCCACCCACACATGTTTACAGATATAAAACTTCAACTTGTACACCTGAGATTTGTGACCTTTACAGAACATGTTATACCTCCATTGGGGGAGAGAGAGAACCCAAACAAGGGCATCTCTGGAGAGCTCTGAGAGGAGAGCAACCTGAGGGCATGTGCCCAGCAGCATGCATGGACCTTGAGACCCACAGCCCCTGCCTCAAAGAACCACGAGGAACCCCAGGCAGCAGTGCCTGGCATGGGCACTGGCGCAAAGCTGGGAGTCTGGCAGGCACAGCTCCTGACCAGGGCTGCGTTGTGCACTTTATAAATAGCCGAAGACATGCTCCAGGCCCGGTAAGCGATCAACTCTGGAACCAAGTTCCCTAAGCCAGGGCGACTGTCCCTTCTGAAGCGATGGCATCACTAAACTTAATGTTTCCCTGAGTGCAAGTGAGTTTAGGGTAAAAGGGACATGCAGGGAAAGGCAGAGATGGGTCACTCATCTGGCCTGTGGCATTTGGAGCCTGTACTTCGGGGTGCTATCTGGTTCTCAGGGGCAGACATTCCTCTGCCTCTGGGCACCACCCCCACCCCCAAGTACATAGTGAGATGTGTATCTGGGCACCCAGCATGGCTGTTCCCCAGAAAGAACACCAACATGTCTTTCACTGTGAGCTGCAAATATTTATTGAGTGCGTAGTATATACTGGGCCCTCACACAATTTCATGTGTAAGAAGTCAAATGCTAACGTCCTCTTTCAACATTAACAGACAAGAAAACAGGAGACAGAGAGGCTGAAACAACTGGCTCCACAGTTAAATGGAAAATCCTCCCCACTGCCTGCCCAGCTTCCTTACAACATCACTTAACGGAGGTCCAAAGAAATACTCCCTGACTCTCCCACTTTAGGTCCTTCCAAAACCCCATCAACCCTCCAAGAACATTATTTCACAGTAGATGATGCTGAAGTCTACTTTTCCCCCATCTACTCCAGTCCCTACTTCCTGTAAAAGGAGAGGTTCCATCCAACGCACGGGGAGGAAAAAAAAGAACAGACTGCTATCAAAGATAAGATTCTTACTTCACCATGCCTCACGCTGCTCTCCATCATGGCACCTCCTAGCTTTCATTGTGTACTCTAGTAACTGGTTTCACATAGCCATCTCCCAGATTTGTGAGTTCTTAGCGGCTGGGACAACATCTGGTCTTATTTCCAGCATTAAAGCAGTCAAGATATGAAGGAACTGCACAAACCACTTTCAAGAAACCACCCCGTATATCCTCTTCTCCCTCAGGCAAACGGCTGGAGTATCCTGATTTCAAGCTCCTGCTTTGGAGGGAGAAGGCATAAGAGGCTTGTCAGACATCTCTCACTGATAACCACCACACCACAACTAATGGAACTTTCCTATGTGCCAAGCATTGTGCTGGGCAGTCTTTCCATTCAGTCTTCACAACAACCCCGTAAGAACTCTTGCGAGTCTCACTGTGCAGATGAGAAAACTGAGGGTTGGAGGTTAGTTACCTTGCTAATGAGCTGAGGATGACCATGTTCAAACCAAACCCTGGAACGGCTTGCTCTGAAGCCCATGTTATTCCCATGTCCTTCAGAGAACTCTCAATTGCAAAGAATGGAGTATAAATTCGTACTGCCAGGACACCCAATGGAGGAGGTAGTTTCACACCTCAGATCACTCAGTGTCTTGATCTTTGATCCTGCAAGGTCAGCAGGGCTCAGCTGGAGGCTCCACACACTTCTGGGGAACAGATTTGGGGGGGGGGGGTCCCCTTTCCTCACAATGCTGCCCTTACCAAAAGAGGCGGTTGTGTTGGCCTCTGGGATTCAGTGTATAACCAGAGCTTCAAGGTGGCAGACAACTGGGCTGCACTCGGGTACCAAACAATTTTGGACAAAAGATTTGGGTGTCAAGCTGAAGTAGAAGTGCCTCAGTCTACGATGAGGCTCTGACAACCAGAGACTGAAAAGACTGAATGGAGGTCTGGCAGAGGGCAAGGCCTCTTCTCACCTATGAAGATTTTAAGCTCCTGCTGTCCCCACCAGCCTCCAGCTGCAATCTCAAGGGCAGCCAGCATCCCCTGTAACAAGGAAGGGTGAACAACCACACAAGCACTGGAACTCACTGGCCAGAAGGAGCCCAGGCTCCTGCTCATTCCAGGGACAGTTGTGCAAGCTCCCAGTTAAGGGGGGAGCAGGGGCTGAAATCCAGCCACACCCCGGTCAGCAAGCCATGCACCTGGTGCCAAGCAGCATCCACCCGTGGGTGGGTGGGGGAGGTTCCCACCTCACACTAAGGCACCACCAGGGCAGGAGTGGCCGGGCACACCTGCCACCCCTTGAGGAGGCCAAACTCCAGGAGACAGGCTGGGGATCCCAGAAGAGCCACGGGGACTGCGGACAGTGAATCCAGCCAGGTGAAGGGCTCTGACCCAACTCTGTGAAGAACGGACCTAACTGATTCACTCTGCACCTGTGAAAGGGGCACCTGGTGACCACGTCCAAAGGAGTGAGACAAAGGTTTTTTTCCCTACACTTCGGCACAAAACGAGCAAACAAACAAAACAGAAAAGCTCTCCCTGGCTCCCGGGTGGCCCAGGAAACAAGGTTCCCATCTTTACATTAAATCAGAACAACTGCCCTCCCTCCTTGAAAACTAATAGTCTCAGGCCTGCCTGCCGGCTGCCAGAAACCAAGGTATTCCACATAGGGCTCGCTGGACACATCTGATGCCTGTTCCAAAGGCGTCAGGACCCACCCAGCTGTCACACACAGATGATCTGAGCCCCCGAGGCAGGCACAGGAGAACCCACCAGGTTGACTGAAGCTGCTGATAACTCCTGCAAGTTGCTCTAGAAGGCACGTCACACCACCAGCAGTCCGGTCCTGATACTAGGTTGGAAAATGCCTTCAGGTCACCGGAGGCCAAGGCCGAGAGTCTGAGCAAGGAAGGGCCATCTGTTTAACCTTCCAATGTGTCATTTAGCTGCCATTTTAGTATCTGCCTTTTCTGGGTCAGCTGAACACAGCTTCACAAACAAGACTTCATACAGGTGAAAGTATTTGTGAGTCAGCCTTTAAAGAAGAAAATGGATCCTGATAAAGGCAGTTAAATCCACATAACACAATTTTAGAAATACCAAACCCGAAGATGAAAGGGAACAGAGAAGTCCTAGTTACATGAAGTATTCAAGCCCAGTGGCCTTACGGAAGGCTAGAACATACTAGGGAGCAAAAGAATCTTAAAAAATTCATCAGAAGGCAAGATGCAAAGGTAGCATAAACCCAAGATGTGCCAACAAAAAAGTCCTAACAGCCACAGAGGGGATCAGAAAGGGAAACTAGTTCAGGTGGACAGATATTAGGCAGGGAAAGCTCAGGATTCCTAAAGGAAGAGCCTCGTAGGGCAGCCCAGTGTCAAATGTTCACAGAGAGCTATTTAATCAGGGTGGGATGAATTACGCAACACAAGCCAAAGCCAAGCAAACGCCTGTGATGCCACAAGCCCAAGCAGAATGACAGGCCCATCTGCTCCTTCCCCACCTGCCCTCTAAAAAGTATGGGACCTCTAGTTATGCCCCCAGGCTGCAGGACAAAAGGACCAGGGAGAGCCTGTCATCCAGAACACCCGCCGGGGTTCAGCTGACGTGTAGCACGTCTTCATTTTGGTTATAAAGGAGGAAAAATGAGGCTCAGAGCTCAGGACTCTGTTGGTCTCCAGCCTGTCGTTTCTGCCCTAAGAGACCCAGACAATCCCTGCCCAAAGAGATTCCAGCACGAGAGATGTGAACAAAGGCACCAGTGTCCACTGCCAGCCAAGCTGAAAACCACTGTCATCCTCGTGGGTGGGGATGACACTGTCAGTGGACAGCAGGGAGGGCAGGCCGCAGTCTCGAACACGTCCCCGTTCTCGGCTCTTCTGGAGAATGCACTCAGGCCTTGGCGAGAGGCCCAGTGACCCTTAGAGTCCTCAGTATTCCCTGCAACTCGGTGCTTCCCAGGGAAAAGGAGACCCCCTGCTGAGCTGAAAATTAAAAGACGCGAGGGAAAGACAAATTGAGCTTCGAATGCCATACCAGGGCAACAGCTGTCGCCTTTCAAAAACTTCAGGCGATTTTCAATTTATAGAACATATTCTTTTATGGCGGAAAAGACCTACCATGCTTCCTTGAAGCAACTTTTGGGGTGTGTGAAATAAGAGAGGAAGAAGAGGAAAAATGTACTACATTTTAATATACTCTGAAATTAGCTATTCAGTCAGCTCTCAGAGGGTGTACATAAGGCTCTCTAGACTCATCAAGAACTTTGAAACAATATACCAACATTCAAGCCTCACCCCAGACCAATCAAACTAGGGCTCCAGGCCCCCACACAAAATGTTAAGTACCCCTGCAACCCACCCTAGTTGATTCTAATGAACAACCAGGGCTGAGATGAAGGGAACCAGAAGGCAAACTAGGAATGGGGCACAAATTTGGCTGAATAATCTGAGTTTCCTTCACCTTCCAACGGCCCAGCCCTCTCCCCTATATACACGTGAACTCCTACTCGGCAAATCTCTACTAGCCCCAACCTTAAAACAAACAACAACAAAAGGAGACCTGCCCAACAAAAGAATTGAGTCATATTCCACAGAGCTCAAGGAAATGATGTGCCTCATCTTTGAGTGGGTATGTTTTGTTCAGGAAAATGTAAACCAGCTGTAATATTCTGTCTCTCCTGGGGTAACTCGTACCACAGTAGATCTAAAGATAGCCTGGTGATTGCACGTTTGCAGGGAAGCACAGAATTAAGCACAACCACAGTGGGTGAGGGCAGACCATGCACTGAGTGACTGTGGTTGCCAGGCCAGCTTTAGAGTTTCCTCTCGCCCAACAAATCAAAGTCCTGGGAGCTCGAGAAGGGTAAATATAGCCAGGCCCCACCAAGAACGGCTCTGTGGGTTGGAAGAGATACCAGGCCAGTCCTCTGACCAGCCAATGATGCCTCCCATCACCCATCCCTCATCTCCTCCACTCCCAGCGGGGTGTAGCTTCTCCAGCCGAGCTTTCTGGAAATGGCCATGAAGGTCAGTGCTTGCTAGGGTGTGACCACAAATCTCAGGGAAGAAAGTTAGGTTGAAAACGTGCGTCATCAGGTTAACTTTCTTCTCATGGTCATTTTTGAACTTTTGGCCGTGAGCGTATGAAACATCTAAGGCAAAAGGCTTTTAGATGCTCAGAGACCTCACCAAGACTGAAGACAGTCACCAGGAGATCCCTGACAAAAAAAGAGCTTCATCCACTGCAGAAACCCGTTGAAGGAACGTGCCCTCTATGTTAGTTCTCCAGATGGTCAGCCACTTTAGAGGACAAGTATCTGGTAATTCTAGTAATTCAGCTGGGCATCACCAGGGGAACCAACACCCGATGCCAGCTGAGCAGTCCTGCAGGGTCCGGGTCTGATGGGCACTGCCCTGCAAGACGCAGGCCAGGCTGCTCTGCCTGATCACCTGACAGCAAGAAGAGTTCCCTGCTCTACAAGGAAACAAGTCAAAGCTGTCTGTTTAAATCCTAAAACCAACTCCTCTTCCTCCCCTTACTTGGCCAGAATATAGTTCCTTTGAAAAGATCCTTTTCTGTCTCTTAACTGGGAACATACCTACAAAAGCTCTTCCACGCAAAAAGAACTATGTGCGCTCATGAAAAACAAAAGCTCTTGCTGCATCTGAGCAGCCCTTCTATTCTAGGCTCCTGAGACTGAGCTTTTT
The DNA here is from genome assembly GCF_015220235.1 of Choloepus didactylus. Lineage (NCBI taxonomy): Eukaryota > Metazoa > Chordata > Mammalia > Pilosa > Megalonychidae > Choloepus > Choloepus didactylus. Next base: position 133,419,762 of record NC_051314.1, read on the forward strand.
ATGAATAAATCAAAGCAATCTGTAGCCATGGATCTGCTCCCACCTTTTCCCACCTTGTCTGATAGCGTGAAGTGATAGAGACAAAAGACAAGAGCTCTGATGTCTGCTTTTTTTGGGGTCTGTCCCATAGAGAAAACAATCAGTTTGAGTTTTATGCATGACATCATCAGCCACCAATCAACACCAAGAAGGTGGAGTAGGTTTTGCCCTTGAAACCAACCACTGCAATTGTCAAACTGCAAAGGGCAGTGCAGCAATGAGGTGGGGGTTTTGTTTCCTCTATTTTTGTGCTAAACTATAGAAATGGGAAACGGGAAATAAGATCTTTTTATGGGAAAATAAGAAGCCTAAAATCCCCTAGGTGTAAGCACCAGACTGCAGTAACGTACCTGCAACCCCATCCCTCCACCTCCCAGCCCGGCTGAAGCTGACAGCAGAAGTCTTTGTTCCAGGAGGCCATGGAAACAGAGTTTTAGGAAAGTTGTGTTTTTTGTTGTTGTTGTTATGTGAGCACGTGCATGCGTTTTCAAATAGGGTTCCAAAGCAGTGAAGGAACTAAAGAATAACATGAAAACAGTTTGGTTGATCTAGACATTAGGTTAAAATTTCTACTCAGGAACAAAACAGTTTTGACTTGTGCACCACAGCTGGAGGTCTCAGGACTTGGTTACTTCCAGTCCCTTCTCCTCCCAGAAGAAAAACTGGCCATCTTATGAATGGAGCTGTTTAACGAAGGTTAGAATATGCAGGGAGAGAGGGGGTGGCAGTAGCAGAGGACACAGGCCTGCAGGAGAGTAGGGGGTGACGGAGGAAACTCACAGAGCAAATATTGTTTACTGCTGCAGAGCCTAGCTAACGTGATCTCTCTGCCTGCCCAAGCATGTTATTACATTAAGTCCTGAACAATGAGGCTGGAGTCAGGCAGAGCAGGGCTGACCCAGCCTCGGCTTTGCTAATGGCACGAGGGCGACATTCCAGACAAAGTTTGCCCCAGCAGTGGTGCGTGCCAGCTCTCCCGGGAACCCACCAGCCGCCATGCTGGGGTCAGCCGGCAGCACTGAGGACAAGCACTCGGTTCCAATTCAAGTCCGAAGCAACCAGGTTTCAAGGCACTGCCGTGCCCGCTAACAGAGAAAGCACATAGGGGAAACTGCATCTTTAACTGAAATTGGAGTGCGACCAGCTGGTACATGCATGGGGCATGCTGCCACTGGGAGGGTGGAGATCATGTCACTACACCCCTCCAAGCTCTTAAAACTTACTATAAATGATAAATACACTATCAAATGCGATTAAAAATGAACATCTTGTTGAGGAGCCTGTGGAGAATGCAGAGGTATTCGCCTACCCCACCTCCATGGTTGCTAACATGACCACAGACATAGGGGACTGGTGGTTTGATGGGTTGAGCCCTCTACCATAAGTTTTACCCTTGGGAAGACGGTTGCTGCAAAGGAGAGGCTAGGCCTCCCTGTATTTGTGCCTAAGAGTCTCCTGAATGCCTCTTTGTTGCTCAGATGTGGCCCTCTCTCTCTGGCTAAGCCAACTTGAAAGGTGAAATCACTGCCCTCCCCCCTACGTGGGATCAGACACCCAGGGGAGTGAATCTCCCTGGCAACGTGGAATATGACTCCCGGGGAGGAATGTAGACCCGGCATCGTGGGATGGAGAACATCTTCTTGACCAAAAGGGGGATGTGAAAGGAAATGAAATAAGCTTCAGTGGCAGAGAGATTCCAAAACGAGCCGAGAGATCACTCTGGTGGGCACTCTTACGCACACTTTAGACAACCTTTTTTAGGTTCTAAAGAATTGGGGTAGCTGGTGGTGGATACCTGAAACTATTAAACTACAACCCAGAACCCACGAATCTCGAAGACAGTTGTATAAAAATGTAGCTTATGAGGGGTGACAGTGGGATTGGGAATGTCATAAGGACCAAACTCCACTTTGTCTAGTTTATGGATGGATGTGTAGAAAAGTAGGGGAAGGAAACAAACAGACAAAGGTACCCAGTGTTCTTTTTTACTTCAATTGCTCTTTTTCACTCTAATTATTATTCTTGTTATTTTTGTGTGTGTTCTAATGAAGGTGTCAGGGATTGATTTAGGTGATGAATGTACAACTATGTAATGGTACTGTAAACAATCGAAAGTACAATTTGTTTTGTATGACTGCGTGGTATGTGAATATATCTCAATAAAATGATGATTAAAAAAAAAAAAATGAACATCTTGCTCTAAAACAGTGGACCCCTGTTGTTTTTAACAGTACAACTGGACATCAAATGAGATTAAGCCAGTAAGTACATCACCTAATGTAAGTCTTCAGACTCAACTTAATCTACACCCATTGGGGCTGACCGATGACAATCGCAGTTCCCCTTGACCCTAAAGTCCTCTCTCAGGCTGCCATTTCTGTCTTTACCTTTTTCCAGAAACCATTTCCCACGTACAGGGCTGAAAGAGCCACCTCTCTTCATACGTCCTTTCCCCGAAATGGAATGACAAGGCCGCCAGCTGGAAGCTTAAGTCTTAAAACCACCCATGGTTATTTTTGTGTGTGTGGTAATGAGGGCGTCAGGCATTGATTTAGGTGATGAATGTACAACTATGTAATGGTACTATGAACAATCAAATGTACGATTTGTTTTGTATGACTGCGTGGTATGTGAATATATCTCAATAAAATGAATATTAAAAAACAAACAAACAAACAAAAAAACCACCCATGGGCTGGTGTTCCTTCTGCCCCCGTCCCCGATGTACTTGAAAATCTGCACTAAGAGGACGCTTTGGGCTCTGGGGGAGCCTCGTTGAGGGTGACCAGCCCAGTCTGAGAACAGTGTTCTTGCTGTGCTCCCCTTGCACACTGGGGCCCACATCTGCAGCCAGGCCTCCGTGTACCCCCACATTGGATCCGCGTGACCAGGACAGGCATCTCTTACGTGAAAGGAGAAAGATGAGCTGAAACCAAGGCCCCCACTAAGAAGCTCTTCCATCATGTCCACCCCTAGGTTTCCCTCAGTGGAACAGCAAGCCTCACGCAGGAACTGCTTTCTTCTGCCCGAAAAGCTACTGCTTGGGATGCCAACTTCAAGGGGTAATGAGGGCCCCGCAGCCCCTCCTCTCCAGCAAACATGCCGGCAGCACCACCGTGCCCCAGCTCCTCCATGTGCTCCCCTGCCCACCCAAGAATGGCTTCTGGCCAGCCCACGGCATCAAAGGCCACGGACAAGGCTTCTCTTCTGCCCAGGGACTGAGAAAGGAGGGGTGGGAGAAAGAAGAGGCTATATTTAGTGAGCAGACCAAGACAAAAGGAATAAAATGAGTCACCAGGGCCAAGCACCACACAAGCACTTAACCACGGCCTGCTCTGGTGGAAGGTCTGTCCATGAGCCACTGAGGGCAGGATTAGAGCTGGGGGCAGTTTGCTGAAGAACACAGCTCCTTTCTTAGGTAACGGAAAAGGCAGAAACAGGCCCAGAGAGATATAAGAGCAGTAACATTATTAACTTGTGGCAAAATCTAGGCTCAGTCAGGACAAAAAATTCTCCCTGGTATAAACAGCGTACTAAATATTAAGAGGAAGACGGGATGTGCAGGCATAAATTACCCAAACAGGTGGCATCCCTCGTATTTTACTTTTCCCAGGTGGGTTGGCAGGGGCTCTCCCCAGCTTTACCCACAGCAGCTCCACTGGCAACTGCTTACAGCCTAGAAAGCCAAGGAAGTAGGGAGCGGATCCCTACTTTTTAAAAGAACAGAAAAAAGGGGCAAGAGCCAGAGGTGGGCCTTATTAGAAAAGCTGGCCCAGCTAGCTCTTTGACCCTTCTGCTGTGACTGGTCTGCCCCTGTGGGAAATAATGGCTCGGCCTGAGTCTTTACTGCACAAACACGACCCAGGGGAATCTCCTCCACGTGGTGTAAGGAGAGTTGTCTTGAAAATGGGACGCATCTTTCCTTACAGGTGCGAAGATCTCTCTGGAAAAGCCTGTGACAACGCCTGCCCACGCCCCAGAACATCTGAGCCCCCTGTAACATTCTTGCCACCCACAGGTGGACACAGCACAGCACACACACACAAGCACACACATCCCCCAGATAACCAGGGAACGTGCATCCCCAAAACCACCAGGCTATTTGGGAAAGTTCCTCTCATCCGGAACATAGAGTAGAAGTCTGTGTTTTGGGGTCATGTTTGTTGCTCGGCTATCACAGGACCGTCTCTGATTTCTGTGAGCAGTGAGCAGGGTCTGGAGCAGGCTGCCATCTTCAGACTCTGATCCCCCTGTCCTCTTCCCCAGAAACGCCCTGCCCTCAGCTCTGCAGCAAACCACACTGGTGAGAGCACAGGACACCCAACGCTGAGCAGGAAGGGGGTGGTGCTGGGAGACCTCTGACACCGCATCTCCACAGTAAAAAGGTATGGACTGAGGAACTGGGGTAAAAGTAGAAGGGAAGAAGTGTTAAAAATCACAAAGCAGTAGGAGCTTTGTGTTTCAGAAGAGAAACACTGTACGTGAAATGCCTTGTCCATCTAAGATCGGAGCAAAGTTGCTGGGCCCCACGACTGGACTGGCACAGCTCAGCCCCTCTGTTCTCTCAGCCAGCCCACAGAGACTGCACACGCTCCCTGCAGGCAAGGCTGGGCCAGCCGAGGCGGCCACCACTCAACCTGGACAGACCTCAGTCACCCTCCACCATGACCACCACCTCCATGAAAACAGCTGCCTTTCCCTTTACAAAGCAGGTAAGTCAGAGTAAAAAGATCCTTTAAGGAAAGGGGAAAAGCAGCAGCTATCTGCCTCACTCTAAACACCAAGATATGGCCCTTCTTTCACAAAACCCATAGTCTTATATACATGAATCACCATCAAGGACAAGAGTCACCAATGAGCACTGAGGAGTGAACTCCATTTGTTCTGATTTCTCATCTGCCTCTCATTATAAAATCAGAAGCCTGGGAAGAATCCTCAATCTTTCGAGAGTTACAAAAATTTAACATGACTTGCAACAAGGTTCAGACATAGCAAGGTGTTAACATTTGCTAATGCTGCCATTATGCAAAATACCAGAAAGGATTGGCTTTTATAAAGGGGATTTATTAGGTTACAAATTTATGGTTCTAAGGCCATAAAAGTGTCCAAACTAAGGCATCAACAAGATATCTTCACTGAAGAATAGCTGAATGGCATCTGGAACAACTCTCTCAGGTGGGAAGGCACATGGCTGGTGTCTCCTGCTCCTCTGCTCCCAGGTTCTGGCTTCAAAATGGCTTTCTCCCAAATATCTCTGGGCTTCTGTCTTAGCCTCTCTCTCTCTCAGCTTCTGTGCATCCTTGCTTGTTCTCCAGGTGTTTCTCTCTAAGCATCTGGGGTCCTCTCTTAGCTTCTCTGGGGCAAACTATGGGCTTCATCTCTTAGCTCAGCATCTCCAAACGTCCTTCTGTCTGCATCTCAGTGTCTGGGTCTGTGTTGGCTCTTAGCTTCTCCCAGGAACAAACTCTGGATTACATCTCTTAGCTTCTCTCCAAAATGTCTCTCTCAGCTTCTCTGAGCTTCTTCTCTCCATGAGCTCTCTTAAAGGACTCCAGTGATCTAATTAAGACGCACCCTGAATGGCGGGGTCACCCCTCCATAGATATGATCTAATCAAAAGGTCTCACCTGCAGTTGGGTGGGTCACATCTCCATGGAAACAACCTAATCAAAAGGTCCCACCCTAGTCAAAAGACTAAGAAGTATGCCCCTACAAGATTATATTAAAGAGCATGGCTTTTGTGGGGGACATAATAGATTCAAACCAGCACAAAAGGGAAATAGATCCAATGTATAAAACAAAGGGTACAGTGTTATTTCTAACCTAGCATAAAGGAAATGATGGGCCAGATGATTACCTTAATTTTTTTCATCTTCCAAGATTCTGGAAGACATTTGTAAATTAATCGACCCAACCCATGCCTTTCTCCAGGCAGGCATTGTGCCTAGGTTTTGTCCAGGTAGATCTAGGACAGCATCAAGTCTAAGCTCTCCAGGTCCTCAAGCCTCTGCTCCAACAAAGCAAATGCCTGATACAGAGCTCACAAGGAGGCCTGTGACACCTGCACCATCATATCACCCTCCTGAAATCTGCCACAAAAGAAACCATTCTGCAAATTGGCAAGTTCCAACCCCTCCAGGCCCGGCTCTGCTGTGAGATCAAAACAAAAGAACAGCCCGTTCTCCTTCCTCACCTGCAACTCTTCCCTTCTCTGCCAGTTCACTCCCTACACAGGAGAAAGAGGGAAGGGGGCTCCACTGTGTTGCCACAATCTTGTTGACTTTCTAGCTGGATTCCTGAGAGCTACCAGGACAGTTATTTAGGTCAAATTCCACCTTTGGGTTGCTTATTTTGTGCTGTGCTTGTGACAGCATAAATACTAAGTAAGGGGAGGCTGAGCTCAGTGTCCAAAGGCAGGTGCCTGGGGAGGCAGCAAACGCTCCCCGCCACCAAGCTCCTGCTCCTGCCAAGCCCTTACACATCAGTCAAGCAGCCGATCAACAAGCATTTAATCCCAATGCTCCTCCCCAAGGCGGGTGCTCTTGGGGAAACTGAATACACAAGCAACAGAGACCCTGTTCCTTGCGAGGTTCTGGCCCAGCCTGAAAATCATGAAACAACACAAGGAAGAAGATGAAGTAGTAGTAAACTTTTGTGTGTGTGTGTGTCTTTTATAAAACAGAAGAGAGCTCAAAGAGTAATAAGAATCCAATTAAAGTAACTTCAAAATTTCTGCCTATCACTGAGCCCCTCATTGCATTCACTTCATCACGTATAGCTACCATCCCCAAGCACCTGTGTGTCAAACTCTTTGGCCCATGCTTCACCTACACTGTCTCATTTTATCTTCAGAATAACATCCAATGACCCCCACTTAGGAATCAGGAAATGAAGGTTAAGAGAGTAAGTGATGGAGCTGGAGCAGGGAGACTTATTTACCCAGGGTTGGCAGGTTCCAATGCCTGAGCTCTTTCTACAAACACTGCCCCATCTGGTGCATTCAAGTTTTATCAATGGTGTCCCCTCCTACGTTTCTTATGCTTTCAGTATTAGCCGTGCATATCATATCTCTCGTGCAATTCTCCACACGCTCTGACAAATTTTCCAATGAATGGTGATTGTCAGGCAATCTACAGATACTGATTAATGCCTGGTGTGTGCCCAAGGTTGAGCTAGGTACAGCAAAGAGTTCCAAATGAAACATGATTCAGGAAATGGGGGGAAGAACTAGTGAGACAGTTGACCTATAATAAAAGGCTTACAGTAAGTCCAACATCAGATGCAGACACAAATGCTCCTGGAACCTCTATGTGCACACAAATCCCTTAGGTGTCCTGCCACAATGCAGATTCCAACCTTTCTCATAAGCCCCTGAGCGATGCTGATGCTGCTGGTCAGCAAGAAGCTCAAGTATTCCAAAGAGCCACCTGGGCTGGGCTGCCCAGAAAAGGCAGAGGTCCATCGAAAGACTGAGTAGGATTTGGAGAAGTTAAGGGTGGAATGTTGGGGTGGAGGGTCTCAAAGGAGAAGCACAAACTCACGGTCATCTTCAGGTAGAGTTGTCTATTAAAAAAGATTTTTGTTGTTAAGCGCCAAACCATATCACCAGTTGATTGTCAGGAATTATGAGACTTAACTCTCTTTGAAGGGCCTAGACTTTCTCATTGACTGGCCTGAGAATTAGTTCGATCTTCAAGGGTAACTCCCGTGACTGCAACCTTACGGGCCGTCGCCCCAGCTCCTCCACTACTTGGAGATGCTCAGAGGCTCCAAGCCATGAACTCTGGCACACACCCAGCCGCTGGCCCGGGAATGTTTCATGAGACATTTTTAGATACTCACCATCCCACAATGAACAGGAAAGGAAATCCATCCATCAGCTACACCCCGTGTCAGCCTTCCAACGCAGGCCCCCGAGAGAGGGGCCAGGAGAGTGGTCTCTCCAGTTGTGCCATCTGGTGAGTGAAGTGGCCCGGCTTCCTGGCGGGGCCACTTCCTCTGCTGTCTCAGACATAGTGGCACTGCCCTTACCCGATGAGTTCCTCAGCAACCAGAAATGAATGCCCGGAAGGCAAGGAGAGGTGGCCGATCACCCGCAGCCCATGTGCTGTGTGTGTGAAGAGGCAGGGTGGGGCGAGGACCACTGGATTCAGAACCAGGGGACAAGGGTGCTGTTGTTTAGTGTGCTATGCAGCCTCTCCAAGTCCACCTTCACATCTATAAAATGGGAATTATAATCTGAGCTCTCTGTCTTACTGCTGTGGATGAAAATGAGGCCACGTGTATGAAAGTGCTTCCTAAGCTGTGTTGCTATAAAAAGCCAACTTACTCCTAAAGGGCCAGACAGATACAGAGACCCTTTATAACACACCCCCCTTCCAGGTCAGGACCCTGTTATATACACCTAGTATTTATTATTCCCACCCACAAAGGAAAAAACCCAAAGCACAGAGGAAGAACCAAACAGCAAATCCATGACTGTTGAGGAATAAAATGACCACTATGGGTTGCGATGAAGTCAAACATTTTTCTAAGTTAGAGGACAAGAGAGCAACCTACGACCCACCTCTAGAGAGTCAATACTCTAAAATCTCCTAAAGGTGCCCTGCAAGAATCAGATCACTTAGGACCCAACTGCTGTCATTCAACACAGGAAAAACACAGGCAGAGTTACTTGGAAGGATGGAAACAAGATCCCAGAGCTGACTTAATGGCTTTTTAGACCACGCCATCTTGGAGGAGACCCTTGGGCAAGGATGCAACACTGCTCAGATCGAAGTAGGGATAGGTGGCCCCAACCTCCTCAATAACCCCCTCACCTCTCCCCAGACTCTTTCAATAATCTTGTGTTTTTATTTCTGCAAAGTACCCTGAGGAACCTGGGATGCCCCAGCACCCAGATTATAGACTTCTGGAGTAAGTGGCCATTGTTGGCCCCTCCAGCTGTCGGCTGCCAAGACAGCAGGGTGGGTGAGCAAGGAAAACTAGCACCTTCCTCCTCAAACTGCCGACTGCACTGCTTTCCTTGCTTTTTACAATTTGCTATAACTCTGGAGTTGAAATGGCAGAACAAAGCCAACCTGAGTACATTTGGTGGAGGGGAGGGGTGGCAAGCATAAAGAGGCTCAATAACCAAAAATGTGAGTGTTTCTGATGTGTTGTTAAGGGTAGGGGGCTGTGGGGAGAGAGACCCACACACAAGCTGGTGCTCCACATAGAAAGCTGAGGAGCCTGGCCTAGGTAGAGCACCTGGCACCACAGACTCACCTGATCAGCAAAAGATGGCTGACTGTGTGAAGCCCTGGAAAGAGCACAGAGCTTTGGGGCCAAGTAGACCTCAGTTCAACTCCAACTTTGCACCTCCCAGAGCTGTGTGACATTAGGGAGTTTCTTAACCTCTCTGAGTCTCACTTTTCTGGCAAAAGAAGGTAACACCTGGCTCAGAGGGAGTCTGGAACAGGTGTAAAATGCCTCTTACCGTGCCTGCAGGTACTTAGTAAAGGCCAGAGGCAGTGAAGACAAGAGGCGGTGGAGGGGAGGGCCGCCTCACATGCCTCACGTGAGGAAATGATGGCAACCCCAAATCCAAACCCTTCATCCAGTGAGTCTCACAAACATAAGATGAGCATCTCACTCAAAGGCCCAGAGTGTGCTGTCCTCAGTGGGAATCACTGCTGGCATCGGCCCTCCTTCTTCCTCTGAATCCAAAGGAAGGCAACTACCTCCAAAAGGGAAGGCCTCCATCTCCAGCCTGAATCTGATCTGAATCTGATCAACTAGCATTCTCTCATATCCCTGAGGTCTGCACCAGACTCCAGAGAAAAAGAACCAAGAACCCGACCCTGCTCAAAGTATTCCAATAAATACTGAAATAAACCGAGCATGGCCACCCCACAACAGCTCCCAGCCAGTCGGCAGACCCCTGGATACCTTGACTGCCACCTTCCCCTACCTCAGAAGCAACTTCCCAGGGAGGGCAAAGCCACTCCACACGAGCCAGGAGTACCCTTCCCTCGGTGGGACACCAGGGACACAACCTGACAGCAAAGGACAGCTCCCAGATGTGATGTGGGTGAACTCAGAACCCCCAGCTCCCAGCAGATGCTACACCCCAAGTGTCCCTGAGGTCCAGCTGCGAGGCTCCCAGGGGGCTAGCGGAGAGCGGTGCGACATCCATCAAAAAGAAACCTCTCACTCCCGTGTCAAGGAGTCCCATGTCAGCCTTACTCTGGGGCCGGCGTGTGACATTCATCTAAACCATGGGGTGAGACAGATGTCATGGAGGAAGCTGCCCATGAAAGGAGGTGGCCAATCAGCCCTTGCTAGAATATAAGCTCCACGAGAGCAAGGATCGTTACCTGTTATCTCCAGCAGTAGAACTGGGCCTGGCATGCAGTGGGCATGCAAACATTTTTGAATGAATGAAACAGCGAGGGAGAAGCACAAATCCAACCTGGTGAAGGGCACAGGCTTTGGGTCAAACAGAACTGGATTCAAATCTTGGTTTGCTCCTTACAAGCTGGGTGACTTTACTCAGGTCACCTGACTCCTCTGAGGCCCAAGTCCCACAATCACAGGTGTCCCAGCCAGGCCGAAATGGCAATGCAGGTAGTCACCTGGATGCCTGGTGGACAGCCAGCATTCGCCAAATGGTGTCTGTGAGCTGGGATCATCTCCCCACCCTGCCCCACTCCAAATTCCCTGCTTGGGCTGGAAAGGAGAAGGAGGCACAGGAAAGACTCAAAGGATTTTTCTGAGAGCGGTGGGACACCCCTGGCTTGGTGTCTGCCCCCACCACTTCTTACCCCTTTGTCCCCAAGGACCCCATGCCCCTGGCCCTCCGTGCCACCAGCCCCCTCTCCACAGGAGTCCCCTCTCCTTGCTCAGGCGGGGATGTGACCACCAGGGCACTGGGGAACTGGAAGTGACTCACTGGAGCCAAGTCAGCCCTGGGGGAAGAAGAGGCTGTGTGCAGCAGGACACACAGCTAGAGAGGCCCCCAGCTGAGAACCGATTAAAATCTGCAGCCAGAGCCACTCACTGACACTCTGAGCCCCGCCCACCAGCATCCCATAACAGACTCATTGAATTCTTACAAATTAACACTTCCTCAAGCTGCTGTGCTTTCTAAGATGAGCCCCACACTTCTCCTGACAGCTCCATTTGCTTGCATCTCAGTGTGTCAGCGACAACTTCCTGGACAACGTCTGGCCAGGGGTGAGAGCTGGAAAGTGAACTCAAGACCAACAGCCCATCAGAATCGCTGCGTATCCGCAGTGGAAGAGGCCTGAACGCTCCCTGACCACTTCACTGAGCCGGCTTCCTGTGGATTTGGGTCCAGAGAGGACTCAGGAAGTTGACACTGCTAGTCATAAACCAAAAGCTCACACCATTAAAAGGTGCCTGTGAAGGCACAGAAGGGCCCCCGGGCGTGTCCTCCTGCGCTTTCTGTCTCAGGACGGGCAACCACAGGAGAGAAGCTGCAGAGGGACGTGAGCCCACGTCAACGGCTCAGAGGTGCCGTGTGCTCCTGCAGAACCCAGCCCTGGACTGGTGTAAGCCACGCAATGGAGCTAAGAGGCACACACATCGAGACAGATCCTCAGTGGACCAGGACTTGGCACGGTGAGGAAGGGCAGCAAGGCTGAGTGGGTCAGAGCTCAGAGGCAGGGCAGCAGCCACTCGCAGGTGAGCCCAGACGGTCATCGCAGAGACGCAGGCACCCTCTCAGCCACCAGCCTCACAGGCAACTCCTGCATTCGGATTACTGTTTAGAACAAGAAAAGAGGGACTAGGGAGAGACGCAAGGCCAGCTGGCCAGCATCTGAAGAAAGAGCCACTGTGCACACATGTTCTGCTCCTCCTGACATCCACGGGAGACGGGTCTAGAAGTGTGCCCACCCGAAGCAGAAACTGTTAGACACACTTACTATCTAGAGCAAAGATTTTAAAGTAACAGAACCTGAATTTGATTAGACGCAGCAATGAGCTCAGTTACAAAACCTTATTTCCCAGCATCCCCTGATACTGCTGTGATCATGTTTTCTAAGTTCCGGCTAATGAGATATAAGCAAAAGCGTGTAGGCCTCCCAGGAAAGCGCCTTTAGAGGGGGCATATCATGGAGAGAAATGTCTTTCTCTCCATTTCCTCCCTTTTGTGATGGCTGGAGCTCCAACAGTCATTTTTGACCATGATGTAACTTCAGGAAACTATGTGCCAGGACAGAGGAATTAGGTCAAGTTGAACTCTCACCCTCCATCCACGGAGTGGACCACAAACCACCAAACTGCAGCTAACACGGTCAGGACTTCTGTCTTTCTAGATGGAAGGAGCCAGGAGCCAGAGTCCTGGTGACTGTGGAACTACCATACTTGCTCTGGGCTTCCCATCTCTGGGCTTTTACATAAAAGAGAAAATCTGTCTTGTTTAAGCCACATTTTGCAATTTCCTTCTGAAACTAATCCTAATACATTAACCCTAATAGAAGGCTTTACTGAAAGAAACGCTGCAGGAGATAAAGTGGTACACAATCTTAATCGAGACAGGACAGAACCCACCACGGCAGCTTATCAAATGGTACCAGCTTTCAGAACACAGCTTTGCTGGAGTTTCTTAAGGGACAAGTCCTGCTACTTAGAAAAGAGCAAAGATTCTCATGGGGAATTAAGAAGCAGGAAGATTCATCCCCAAGAAATAAAATTTTCACATAATCCATAACTGAAACTTTAAGCTAGAAATGGCCCAGCAAGGTGGCCCAATTTGCTCTCTTAAATTAACATAATGCAAATCCCATTACAATCAAGCTACGGATACTTTTAGGACAGCTTATCATATACTGTTATCACCTGCAGTGTCTTGGTTTGCCAGGGCTGCTGTGACAAATACCACACCTTGGTTGGCTTAAACAGGAATTTATCGTCTCACAGTTTGGAAAGTTAGAAGTCCAAAATCAACATGTCGGCAGGGTCATGCTCTCTACAAGGTCTGCAGGGTTCTGGTGCCGGCTTTCCACAGTCCTCCGTCACGGGGCCATCTGTGTCCCTGGGTCTCCTTCTCTGGCCTCTGCTAACTGACCACATCCGAACTTCCTCAGCCTTTAAAGACTTCAGCCACACTGGGTTAAAGCCCATCCAGATTCACTTTGGCCTCCTCTTAATAGGATCTTCTAAGGTCCTACTTGCAAATGGGTTCATGCCCATAGTACCAGGGGTTAGGACTTGAGCATGTCTTTGTGGGGAAAGAATGGATCTACCACATGCAGAAAAGACCTACTGATACAAAGCTCAGCAAATCTCCATTCCTCAACTCACCTACTAAGACCTACCCTTAGCTCGTCAGGCCCGGTTGCTAACTGTGCTGTTTCCTAAAACATAAATCCCCAGAGCCAGAGTCTAAGTTCACAGAATACACACTCAGTGTAGGGAAGATGATGACAACAAACAAGAGATGCAGTCATGAAAGCAAGAGAAGAAAGCAGAGCTCTAGCTTGGCTTAGCGCACCTCTTGAAGGGGTCTCCTCTGAGTCTCCACGATCTTCCCTGGGCCAAGCCACCATCACCTGCACCCTGGACTTTGCAAGAGCCCCTAAACCAGTTTTCTTGCTCCCTGCCTTGCATCCCTAGATGTACTGCCAACACAGCAGCCAGGTGGTCCTGTTAAAACACAGCCTCCTCCTCACCCTGTCCCAGCTGGAGCAGAGGCACTTCCCTACCCCACACGTCACGAGGTCAGGTTGAACTGTCCATCTGCGGAGTAGACCACACGACCACCACACTGCTGCCAGCAGGGCAGGAACTAACCACAGGCAGGGGCTTGAGTGCGGTGGCCCTGGTCTTAGGGTCCATTTTATCCAAACGCAGGGAATGCAGCAGGCACCAGGGGTGATTTGCAATGATGGCTGCCTATGTTTGGGGGGGATGGGGAGCAGGATTTTGTTTGCCAGTAAAGAATTAGGTAGGTTAAGGGAACAAACGTCCCCTCTGATAGGGAAAGAATCCTTCTGGGACAGAAAAACAAAGATAAATAAAGGAAAATAAAATTGGAAAGAGTACAGAAAGAAAAAAAAAAGATTAACTGGATGGAAGACAGACCTTATAAGGAAAAGGTTAAAGGAACTGGAATCATTTGGCATGAAGAAGAAAACAACTCAGGACCCCTTCCCCGTCTTCAGGACCCCGTGGCATTCCTGTGCCCAGAAGTGGACTTTGTTGGCCATAAGCATTTAATATCTGTGAACTGACTGATGAGAAGAAAGCTGCTAACTCTCTTTCTCAACCTTGTGGGAAAAGATGAAGAGAAGCTGTGCAGAGAACAGCACAGTGGTTTGGAGTAAGCCTTCCTCGCCTTCAGGGCTGAGCTGTCTGAGTAGGATCCCTGGCCTCTTCCTCTTCTCACAGCACCTTACTCTTCTCTCCGTCAAGTGTGCTCACACCACACTGTCAGCATCTGCTCACCGGATATTCCTGTGTGTGTGTGCATGAGAATGTGTATGTGTGTGTGCATGTGTGCACACAAGCACACATGCACCTCCAGAGCCTGGTTCCTAGTACATTACAGATGAAGAATAAATGAATGAAGTCAACAAATACTTACTGCCCACTCCCTATGTGCCAGGTACCTGGAATATAACAGTGAACAAAACCACCCCTGTCCTCACAGAGCTTTCATTCTGGTGGGGGTGGGGGCAGACAGACAACAACCAGGCAAGCCTTAATAAGTTAGAAGGAAATGCACGCTAGGGAGAAAAATACAAAGCAGGGAGGGAAGACAGGGGGCACTGGGGTGGGCTGGGGAGGGCCTGGCAGGTTTCACCCGAGTGGTGTGGGCAGCCAGTGAGGAAAGTGAAAGCGGGAACTGTGACATGTGGGGAAGGGCTTCCGAGGCAAAGGGAACAGAGCGTGCAGAGCCCAAGACGGGGTTGGGGAGGTAGGAGGACAGGCAGATTGTGTGGCTGTAAGCCACTGTCAGGCCCTCAGCTTTTATCAGGTTGCCATGAGGAACCCTGATAAAGAGAGCTGACCAAGGAAGGAAATGATCACACTCGGCGTTTTAGTAGGAACACTCTGGCTGCTGAGTCCATAGTATATCTAGGGGCACAAGGTGGGGAGCAGGAAAATCAGTTTGGGGCTACTGCAAAGTCCAGGGCATAGATGACAGTGGCTCGGCCATGGAGGCAGCAGTCATACATTCTGGGTCAAAATATGAAGGTGAGATTGACAGGACTGACTGACCAGCTAAATATGGGGCATAAGAGTAAGACTTCTGGTCTGAGGAATGAAAAGATGAATGACTGAGCCAGTGAACTAACAAAAGAATGAACATATAAATCTCCCTGGGGTTCCGCTAGAGGCAGAGAAATGATGAAACAGTCCCAAGGCCATTCCCACAGCAGAGCGTCAACCCCGGGAGGACAGTCCTCTTCCAGGCTGTGACCTGTGACCCTGAGGGCACCAATCTCCAACCCCAGGCTCTCACCCTGCCCCCTACCCCTCTGCTCTCGCCCAGAGTCCTCCCCTACGTGGATGGCACCTGGTCTCACCCACAGACTCCGCTCCCGGAGCTCCTCCGCAGCCTCCTGCTGGAGCTGAAGCCCACCTTCTCAGCACACAGGCCACCTCACAGCGCTTCCTCCCACACAGAGACCTCCGTGCCACGTGAGGAGCCAACAACACCTCCAGCGTGACAGGAGGTGGCCCAGACTTGGGGGCAGAGGTGGGAGAACAGAAGACCAGAAAGGCAAAGCAAGAGAAGCAGGAGCGTCCAGCACCCCAAATCCACTGGGGCTGAGCCTGTCCTGACGTTCTAGAGTGTCTCCTGTTCACAGGGAGGCCCCACCCAGCTGCCGCCACAACCGCCCCGTACTGCCCATCCACAGCTGCAAACCCCATCACTGCCTCACCTTCCGGTTACAGGAGACTCAGCCTTTTCCCAGTCAGTCCATACAATCTATTTCCTGAACTTTCAAACTCAGACTGACCATAAGACCTACAGAAAAAAGAATTCAAAATGGGGCAAAGATGGAAAAGTGCATCTTATTAATGATTTCCTAGGGCCAGTGACTACAAGAGAGTGGTAGGTCTGCCAATCGAGCATTTACTGACTGCTCACAACCTGGCTGATGGAGGAAGGCACAGGAGGATCTGAAAGAGGCAGGCAAAGAGGCAAGACGTGGTCCCTGCTCTCAAAAAGCTCAGAGCCATCACGGAGCAAAGTAGCATACGTGCTACCCAGCAAACAAGAAGACGGTTCCTGGCCAGGAGGCAGGGCTATCAGGGCAGGCAAGGTTGGGATTTGGGTAGCAGAGAAGAGGGGGCCCTTTGGGAATACAGAGGGCATGGGCCAAGACAGAGGCAGGAGTTGGTGTGGTACCTGCAGGGACCGAGAGGTGGGGCTGGGCAGGCAGGGTGCCGTCAGTCTCCTGGGGCTTTCATGGCCAGGCAGAAGAGGGGATCTGGGACCTGGTGGGAAGGAGAGCAGCCCAAGGCAGAACGTCTTGGCAGCAGCCAGGAGGGTGGTACCAGGAAGAAAGGACTGCAGCCAGGCAAGGTCCAGGAGGCTTGGGCAACCACACAAGCACGAGATGAAGGGACACTAGCCTGGAACGGTGGTGGCAGGAAAGATAGTTTCTAAGTCTAAGTCTTCCCTGAAGGCAGGTGGAGTTCTGTTTGCTTTCTGACCCAGGCTATCTATGTCTATAGGGCATTATAAATGGGGTATTCAGAATGGTATCACTTTTGAAGTTGGAATTCTGTGTTCTAACAAGAAGGAAGAAAGGAGCTGGTCAATAACCCCCAAAAAAGCAGCCTGTCCTCCTCCGTTCAAGTGGGAAATCCAAGAAAGACGAACTGGAGGAAGGCCAGCTTGTTCTCCCACTGCCACTATGTTCCTCAGCCCCTACCGGCCCCCCACCCCCGCCAGGAGGCTGTCCTTCACATCCCTCAACTGCAGTTTTATCTGGCACACTGAGGCCAAATATGCAAAGCCCAGTCTCTGAGCCATTTACAAAGTAACCGTTAGCTGAGGACACCACCACTGCCCATACCAGAGGCCCCCAACAATGATTCTTGCGGTTTGTTTGATCAACTGCCCATATGGTGAATACGCACACTTGGGTTTGTTTCAAGATCTCATACACAGCGCATGTCCACACGCATTACCAACCACAGCAGGGTCGGGGGAGTGCGCGGGATTCATGCCAAAGACTCGGACCCTCCGTGAGACTGATGACTTAAAATCAAGCTCAGCTCATGCACCTCTGGCAGACTGCCCCCACCCCGACACTGCCGGAGACCATGCTAGAATCCTAGGGGCAGGGACCGTGCTCCACAAATTTAAGTTGTCCCTTTAAAGACCTGCGACCGTCGAAAAGCAGCTGGTTTCTGATATGAACCAGTCCTCGGAAAGCAGCTCTCACTTCATCTACAAAGGACAAGGTCCAGCGATTTGAGTTTTGTTAAAAAAAAAAAAAAAATGAAGGAGAAAACAGGAAGGAAGAATGGTTCCACACAGTTACATTCAAGACTTAGACACAACTGTTGGTTCAAGAACAGGGGTTAGGGGCTTTAGGAGAGGCAGCCAGAAGGCCCGGGCCATGCCTGCAGAACGGAACTGCACAGCCAAAGCTAAACATGGCCTGGCTCAGTGTGGGACAAGAGGAAAGTCAACCCCCAAGACTGAAGTGCAGTGGTTGACGGGGCACCAAGGCAGGCATGGAAACCCCCAGGGAGGCTTGGGAGCCACTGGGCCCCGGCAAAGCCAGCAGGGCGGGCCCTGCTCACACGGGCTGGGGTCTCCCACTCAGGCCGGCCAAGTCCTCCAACAGAAGGGGGCGCGGCTGAGGCTGGAGATTCCCAGGTTCTCCCCTCCCCTTCCCCACCCCACCCCTGCTATTTTATTTTTAAAAGGAGAGAAATATTTCTGTGCCTGAGAAGAGCTGTAATTCCAAGAGTCCTTTTACTTCAGAGAACGATGACTATTTTAAAGGATTTGGAATCTCTAAGACTTGAAAAATGGCATAAGATGATTACAATTTCAGAGCTCAAGAGAAGTGCTGAAGGCACATCATTTCCATGCAGTGATTAGAGGGAGTTTCTTAACACACATTTGGGAGGCTTTATTCTTTGGTCTCCTGCCCCAAAGAAATCACCTACTACACACCAGGTCCAGGGATGATGACAACGATGAAGAGCAGCTACCGCTTATTAATCATTTTCTACCATGTGCCAGGCATCCTTTAAGAGCTATTTCTATAAATTTCCTCACTTAATTCTCATTGTGAGGTAGGTACAGTTATTACCTCCATTTCATAGATAAGAAAAATGTGGCACAGAGAAGTAACTTGTCCAAAGTCACACAGCAAGTGACACAGCCGGCACCTGATCCCAGGAAGCCTGGAACGGCTATGCTGAAAAGCCTCGGTACTCATATTTGCTTTCATCTTAATCCCAAACAACACTGTGAGTGGTTACGATTATCTGCAATTAGAGATGGATAAGAAAATAATATAAAGAAGAATTAAGAAAAGTTAGATAATTTGTCCAGTCCAGGTGTCTGACCTGGACTTGTCACTTCCCCTCACTCCAGGGTGGTCTAATCAGCCGACAGGGGACCTCTTACAGTTGGCTGTTCCCAGGACCAGAGAGGCAACACGGGGGTCCCAAGAGTCCCCAAGAAGGGGACGAAGGCAGCCAGCCTGCCACGAGGACGCTCCAAATGCCGCCAACCTCGACGCTCTTCAACAGCAGCTCCGACCCGCCCCATCCTCCTAGAGCACCAGGTAGACTTAGCTGTCATCCACTGCACTGTGTCTGGCTTTCAAGTCCCCCTGCCTCTAGAAGGCCGATCTCACTTCCCACTCCCCCGGAGCTGCCCTGCCCACAAGCACATCACCCTTGCATGCCCGGTGCATGCTGCTCCCGCTGTGGAGCGCTCTCTTCCTCCCCTACCTCCCTCCCAAGCAGGCTTCAGGCCCGGGAGGTGGAAGACCCGCCTCCCCCAGCTGGTCTGAGCCCCGCCCCCAAGCTCCTGGGCAGCACCAGACAATGTCAGACCCACATCCAAGAAGTTACTGTTTGACTGTTTGCCATTGTCTCCGTTTCCCCAACAGAAAATTCCTCAGGGGGGAGCCCTGCCTGAGCCTCAGGAGGCAGCGACGCAGGGATGCTTCAAAACACAGGCTAAGTCACACTGAGTTCGAATCCTGACCCTGCCTACACCTGGCTGTCCAACTCCTAGTCTGCTCACCTGAGGAATGAGGATAAAACAGTACCCTCTTGGTAGACTAGGGGTAAGGGTCAAATGAGAGAATGCACTTCTAAAGGGCTTTCCACAGAGCCTGGCAAAAATGCTCAACATGTAATTCTTTAAACTCTCACATAGCTACCGACAGCCAAGCCTAATGCTTGCTGAACGTTCAGGCGGAGCTCAGTAAGTAGCTGCAATTAATTGATGGGTAATTATCGGAGAGTAGAAATTATTTGTAAAAACAAAAGAAAGGAAGAGAAGTTAGAAGGAGCTCAAGAAAGTAGCAAAACAGAGTGAAACAGAGAGTAGAACAGGGAAAATAAGACCTAGGACGGAATCAAATCTATAAGTACTACTTCCTGGGTGCTGATTACGTGTGGGCACTCTGAGGGATGTATGCGACAGGTGACACAAAGGTCTCATGCTCACAGAGCCACAATCCAGCAGAGCAGTCAAGAGGCACATAAAATAAGTAAAAATACCAAACAGTACATAAATGCCAAGTGAATGGTATAGCCAGTGCTTCCCAGTTTTGGGGGCATCAACGATTTTTTGATGTTTGTATGATAGAGACTACACACTACTATCTATTGTTTGAAATTGAAAAAAAAAATGCCTGAAGATTAAAATGCTACTATGAATTCAACAAATTTCAATGAATTTGTATTAATCAAAACAGCATTTACATACACTGCAAAAAAAATAACATGTGTGAGAGATGCTGTATGCTCAAGCTACAGTGTTTGATGAATCTACTCTATGGATGCACCAGCCTGCCCGCTGGCAGGACACACGCACACGCGCGCACACACACACACACTTGCACATGCCAAGATCACTGAGCACAGACAGCCTGAGGGTCACTGGCATAAACTCATGCTGACTACAGGCGTTCCGAAGAGAGGCCGAGGTTAGATAACAAACTCCCAGCAGAGGCAAGTCAATAAACATTTAATAAGCACATATGAAAATGAAAAATGATGCTTGCAAAAACACAGACAGGTCCAGGAAAGCTTCCCAGAAGAAACGGTGGATCTGAGGACACCCTCAAGGATGGGTAAGACTGAAATGGGCAAAGAGAAGGGGAAAGTAAGGAGCTTGAGAGAAAAACAGGGGCCCAAGTACTGAGGCCTGCCTGCGTGGGAGTTTGGGGGAAGAGGGAGAACAGGGTAAAGTTCAGACGCGCAGCGCTGAAGGGACACAGCTGCTCCAAGGATATGGAGGACAGAGGCCATGAGCCTCGGAGTTCCAGAAACAGGCCCAGCCTCGGTTCTGCCATCTACCACGAGACCCTCAGCTGGGCAAGCCTTCCTAAGCCTCCAGCTCCCCCGTGGTCAACCGAGCCATAGGGGTTTTCTCACAGGGACACAACCAGTTGGAGGGGAGGCTCCGATAGGTGCACCATTCCCAAGGGCCCAGGACAGCGTCCAGCAAAGAGCAGACAGCCAGTATGGGTGACGGTCACAGCCACCAAGCCACAAAGCAGCCTTTAAGGTAAGCCTGGCTCCAGGCTTTAGCCCAGCCCTCCTTGAATAGATGTGACCACAAAACAGGTTTTAATGAAAATGCATGAAAGAAATACAGTATTGAGAAACGCAAGGGGTAGGAGGTGCACTCAGATGAGCATGGCGCAACTAATAAGAAATGTCTAATGATCAAAGAGCCATGAACTCAAATTTTTAAATGAATTTGTATTTTATTAATTACAAATAAAAAGATCTCATGGGTTACAGAAAATGATCAGTTTTTAACATTTTAATAGCTTTTATCAATAAACTCTCCCACCCCACACACAAAATCAGTAAAATTCATTCACTCATTTTATTAAGTGTGTTGCTTTGACTTGTTTCCTCCAGAACACTTTCTAACAGTCCGTGGAACACAGTTTGGGGAGCGCTGCCTCAAAGCATGGTAGGGCACTGAAACAAAGGGCAGGGGCAGAGAAAACACAAGCAATAAAGCATTTTCCTACATTTTTGTTAATCCTAAATTACACGGGTTAGAAAGACAGTTGGACTTGGCACCCCTTCTTGCCACCCCACTCCCCCTCCCCCCAATTTAACAACTCCTTCAAGCACCTACTGTGCACCAGGTATTGTTCCAGGGGCAGGAGGGTGTGGGGCTCCTGGGGAGGGGGAAGGGGACACAAGCAGGAAGAGCAGAGAGAAAACAGCAACGTGAACCAATCTGTTTCAGAAGTTCTATATTTTAAAATGCAAATATATAGTCAAAGCTGCTTTATCAAAAGTGGAAACCGAAACATAAAAATAAATGCAACCATCTGCCACTGTAATGAAATGGCCACAGTTCCAATGGAAGAGACTTCGCATCTGACTCCTGCAGGGAGCTCCTGCCAGCGGGGGCCAGGTGGGGAGGAAAGACCCCCAAAGCTGGGGGCTGGGTGACACCACTCACGGATGGACTGAAAGTGTCAGCACTTGGCACCCACTCCTGCTTTGCGTTCAGCAACACGAGTAGGGGCCAGCAAAGGAGAAATCATGCCCCCTCCTCTTGCCAGGCTGGGAAAGGGGGTGTCCGGGGGCCATGTGGGACCGAAGGCAGGCGGAGCTGGGGAACAGTGGGAGGCCAGCAAACTCAGAGGCAGGGTGCTGGCGCAGGGAGGCCGCCGCCCGCCACTTTTCCATGGGACAGTGGCTAAAGGGCCGCTGACCTACGGTGGGTGCCGCGGGGCCAGGAGGGGCTGGACAGATGCTGATCCTGGCAGCCGGGGTGGCACAGACCAAGGAAAGGCTGGTTAGCAATCATACTCTGAGCTCACAGAGCACCTCTTTCTTCCCTGGCTTTTCTTCACCAGCCTTCCAGGTTTTCACTGGTGTGCCAGTTTGTATATTTATATCCCCCAGAAAAAGCCATATTCTTTAATGCATTCTTGTGGGGGCAGACGTATTAGTGTAGATTGGGTTGGAACCTATTTGTTCAATATCATGGAGATGTGACCCAACTGTAGGTGATAACTCTGAATGGATAATTTCCCTGGAGGCATGGCCCCACCCATTCAGCGTGGGCCTTGTTTAGTTTACTGGAGCACTATATAAGCTCAGACAGAAGGAGCTCATAGCTAGCTGGAGCTGAAACAGACATTTTGAAGATGGCCGTTGGAATCTGATGCAGACATTTTGGAGAACGCCGTTTTGAAACACAATGTGGGAACAAGCAGACACCAGCCACGTACCTTCCCTGCTAACAGAGGTTTTCCGGATGCCAATGGCTTTCTCCAGTGAGGGTACCCTTTGTTGATGGACAATTTATGGCCTTAAGACTGTAACTGTGTAACCAAATAAACCGCCTTTTATAAAAGCCAGTCCATTTCTTGTGTTTTGCATTCTGGCAGCATTAGCAAACTAGAACAACTGGCGAGTCTCAGACAGCATCCCCAGCACATAAGGCAAGCTGCGGTATGAAGTCCACTTCTAGAGACGAAGAAAATCCCCAGGGAGGTTGGGGACAGAGATGAGACTAAAACTAGCTGTTCTGGCCAGCGGAATAGGCTGCTTCTCAGAGATGATCTGGTGAGCCTGGGAAAAATGAGTACCCCAAAGGTCCCCAAATAAGCATCCAGAATGCCCCAGCTTGGAATAACGGAGCGGCTGCAGCCTCCTCACAGCACAGCTCTGTTCAAGAGCATGAGTTGCCTTGGATGATTTATCATTCCTCAGACAAGCCAAAAGAAGAATAAAGGAGGCAGGGAAGAAGGAAAGAAGGGAGAGGGAAAGAAAACCGTACATGTATTTTGCCTACATCAAAGACGTTTCCTCTTTTACTCAAGAGAGGGACACGGTGGTTCCATAAGGCCTGTCTGCTGCAGCCCTCCCAAGGGTGGCTCAGTCCGCAGGGGCGATCACAGGCACTGCAGGCTTCTGTCTTGTCTCTCACAGAGAAGTACATGCATTTCAACGAGCAACGCTCCTTCATTTAACATCTGCTGCAGGTCTTCTGGGTGCTGGGCCCTGTGAACAAAACCCTCGTGACCCTGCGCCCCAGGGGTGGAAGCATAGGGGTGGACAGTCATCAGTAGGAAAACGCCAATGCTTAGATCATTCTTAGGGACTGTGAAAAGCTCTGTGGGAAAAAGAACAGGGGAATCTAAGAGAAAATAACAAAGGGAACCCCTGGCTCGGTTTGGGCAGTTAGGAAAGGCCTCGGTAAGGAAGGGCTTTCTTGCCTGCGCCGGGAAGGCCCTGTGTCCACGTCTTCAGGTGAGAAGGGACTTGGACTCCCCTGGGTGAGGGAGAAGAGCACGGTGGGCCAGGCTGGGCATCTTAAGGAATCTGGATTTAAGGACCTTGGTTTTTTCCTACGTCCTTTGTAGACCCCGGCCCAGTAACCAACTCGCAGCAGACACCACTAAGAAAATACACACTTAATTCCACAAATCAAATACAAATCAACAAATATTTTACAAACAAGGCAATGACTTAAAATCTTGGCTCTCAAGAATCTTATAATCCGGGTAGTGGAAAAAAGAAACCAGACCACCATCACCACCACCCAGACCTCCCTCCAGCAACAAACAAAAGCAGCTCAAGACAATAAGATATATCTGGAGGCAACATCTGACTAAATGCCAAATGAGGTGGTGCAGCCTGACAGTGCACTGGAAGGGGAAATAATTTCAGGCTAAGGTGATGACAGCAGGCTTCTCCGAGAGAGGGGGATTCCCAGTGGGAACTGAAGGCGGAGGAGACTGTAGCTAAGCCACCTGGGAGGATGCTCCAGGAACGCAGAACAGTGAAGACAGAAGTACAGAAGCAGGAAAGAGCACAGTGTGTTTGGAAGAAATAAGTATACTGGAACAGCTGGACCCACACTAAAGTATGCAGGGCTCACTCCCCTCCTCCGCAGAGCCTGAGGGCCCTGTCAAGAGGAGGTTTCCCACAGGCCCCCCCCTCACCCCGGGTGGTACACTTCAGGGGAGCAGAAGGAAAACAGGATGAGAGGGAGGGGCAGAGAGCAATGGAGCTCATTCACTGGGATACCAAATTAAAAGCCAAAAAAGAGGGAGAGAAGGGGGGAAAATTCCAAGTTGTTGTAGTATTATGCAACTGAAATTCCACACATACGCCAGGAAATTCAAAGGTCACAGTTCCCACAGCAACTGTAACCTGACCCGGCGGCCCTGGCGTCTTTGGCGCTGCCAGGCCCAATCCGACCTGCCCTGCTCAGCCCCGGGCAGCCCATGCGCCGCCGCTGCATACCTGCCGCCCAGACCATGGCGCGGCCTCGGGAACAACCTGCTCTGCGTCGGGCGCACCTGGGTCCCCACCCCAGGCCGTGCTGGGCCCTGAGCCAGCTCTGTCTCCCCACGTCGTCCTCGGCAGAGCTTCACCCTGACCCCCAGCTGCTCAGGTCAGCAACTGCACCTCTTCTGGGGGCTCAGTTACCCCACACGCCACTCGCCACCCAACGGACGGGGTGGGTGTAGGAAGGAGAAGGGACGTGGGTGTGTGCAGGTGAGGGGCAACTGCCCCCCTCTTCTCCCCGTCTTGCGGCATCCCAGTGCTCGCCAAGTCCCACCACATGGGAAAACAGAGCCAGGGGCAGTGTGGGGAATGTCCTGCCTCAAAGGACATCATAGACAGATTTTTGCAAACCGTGTATCTGATAAGGGCCCTGTTTCTGAAATACACAACTGGGCACACGTTGCTCTCCAACACAGTCCAGAAAACAGGCAGGTTCATCCAGGCTCGCACCCATCTTGAGGGTGGGTGTGAGACGTGGCCCACTGAGCTAGTGGAGAGAGAGGCACAGTGAGGACAACTGCTGAGAGCCACCTCCCCTTCCATCCTCGTCCTCCAACGTGGGTGTCAGTTAAAGGTGGGGACCCACAGGAGCCTGGCCTACAAATAGAGGGAAAGGGGCTCTTGAATAGACAAGCCCGCTGAGCAACTCTTCCTTACTGTTCAGCCATCACAACAGAAAGGAATACAGTCATCTGGGAAAAGGTTTATATCCTGGAAATCCTGCTTCCCTCAAGGCCACAGGTCATGCAAGTAGCTGAAATCACAGCCCAGGGCAAAGACTGGCTTTCCTGTCCCTCTGGCTCCCAAGACCGAACACAGACTAGGAAAGCTAGGAGGCTGTGGGGAAGGGTGTAGACGGGCTCCGCTGCTGAGTGGGGTCTGATAAAACAGAGCTTGCAGGGCTGCTGTGGGAATTAAATGAGATAATATGTGTACAAGCCGGCACCACAGGGCCTAAAACACAGAAGGGCTCAGGAATTACAAGCTGCTGGTATTATTGCTACTTACTTATTTTCACACTTCATGTCTTGCCAAAAATACTGCCAACCAGCCTGATCACCCACCTTCATTCACAAAAGCAGGCTCCAAATCAGTGTTTCGGTTGTTCTATAAAAGCAGCAGTCATAGAAGCTAACGTCTGATGGGCTTACTATGCTACGGGCACTAATTTGTAAGCTGTTCACTTGAACTTGACACTCAAGGTTTCAACTAATCTCCCCAATAACCCCATCATGAGGCAGATATTATCACCCACATGAAGAAACGAATGCAGAGACTGCGTCATTTACCCAAGGTCACACTGTTACTAAGTGGCAGAAGAGCAGGGCCCAGGAAGTCTGGCTGTAGGGACCCAACATTTAACCAAGGCCGCATCCCTCTTCAAAGGATGAAAATTTGCCTCCGTTGGGAAGGAATAAAGCAGCAGAAAAGCCATAGATAGCATCCGTGGCTCCAAAGAAAATTCCAGGGGTGACTTCTGTGAAAGAGTGGTCTTTCACAGGCGACCTGAGCCATGCAAATGGCTGCGATGAGCAGAAGGGAAAGAACACAGCCACCTGAGATGCCATCGTCACAGGCTCCATCAGAAGCAGCTCCACCCAAAATCACACTGGCTAAGAAGTGATCCAAGCACCGCGCTGCCTCATGGGTACAACAGAATGAACAGGCCTGGGAAGTTTTAAGTTGTCTTAGACCCTACTGGATTCAAGACCTAACACTTCTATGTCATAAATTCCCACCACTTTCTAGCATTTGGAAAGACTTCTCACCTTCAGGACTTTCCCTTCCCCAGTTTCCTCCCCTCTCACATTTTTGTTCCCATCCCCCACCCGCCCACCCCCACAGCAGGATTTACACCCACACTGTTCAGATTATATGCAAAGAAAAAAAAAGATCAACATATTCATTGACCCCAAGCTAGACATGGGAGTGCCCCATAAACAGATCAACAGGAGTGGAACAAACAAGGCTCTGAAAGAGCACATATGCACTGAATTGCAAGTGTGTCCTCCCAAAAAAGAACTCAGCATCCCCATGCACCAGTGAGCTGTCACACAACCCTGGACAAGATGCAACGCCTCCCAGGTGGCCCCTAGGCTAGTTCCTCCAGGCACAGGAAACAGTGCTTCCCACGATAGAGGTGGCACGTGGTTCAAAGAGCACAAACCGAACACTGCTCGGTGAGTAAATCATCTTCTTTTAAATCTAACCTGAACAATACAGGGAGAAGGTGGATTGCTAAAATATTCTGAAGGGATTAGGGCAGGAGAGCTTAAGGTTTTCATTATGGTAACCTGTCCACATAACCCAGATGCACTTCTTGTTATTAAATTCCATGTCTTCTATGAGAGTAAACAGAGCCGAATCTCTCATCAGATAACACATTAGATTACAACGGGGAACAAACAACCCTGCCCCGTTTCCCTAGCTTATGCTTAAACAGGACCTCAACACACTCGCAGGTCACCTGGGCTGTCCCCAGCAGTCCAGCCCCAGTCAGTGTGTTTGGCAGACACCTCTGTAGCCATCGTTTTATGGCTTTGTATCAACAGCAGGGTGAGAGGACGGCTACAAAGAGCCTATGCGATCAAGCCTGTGCTTTCAAAGGACTTTACGTTTTCAAGAGATAAAACAAATGAGAACTTCTGAAATTTAAAGGTTATGAGACCAGTTACAAAACTGTTCTGCGCTAGAAATTTGCTAACATAAAAGAAATACTTGTAAGTCTAGATATCTGATGTGTAAACCTGTGATTACACAAAAACTGAGGGCAAATTCACGTTACCAAAATTCAAAACACTTATGCTTCAAAGGACAACATGAAGAAAGTAAAAAGACAACCCACAAAATGGGAGAAAATACTTGCAAATCATGTTTGATAAGAAACTTGTACCCAGAATATATAAAGAACTCTTACAACTCAATAACAAAAAAAAAGATAATCCAATTTTTTAATAGGCAAGGGATTTGAATAGACATTTCTCCAAAGAAGACATACCAATGACCAACAAGCACATGAAAAGATGTTCAACATCATTAGTCACTAGGGAAATGCAAATCAAAACCATAATGAGATACCACTTCACAAAAACTAGGATGGCTATAATCAAAAAGACAGATAATAACAAGTGTTGGAGAGGATGTGGAAAAATTAGAACCCTCAAATACTCCTGGTGGGATTGTAAAATGGTACAGCCACTTCAGAAAACAGTTTAACAGTTCTTCAAAATGTTAAATGTAGGGTTACCATACGACCCAGCAACTCTACTCCTAGTAAATGCCACATAAAAACAGGTACACAAACATCAGAGCAGCATTATTCATAATAACCCAAAAGTAGAAATAACCCAATGTCCATCAACTGATGAATGGGTAAACAAAATGTGGTTTATCCATACAATGGGATATTATTCAACCTAACAAGGAAAGAACTTCTGATACATGCTACCACCCGGATGAACCTTGAAAACATTATATTAAGTGAAAGAAACCAGTCATTAAATAGTTCCATTTATATGAAATGTCCAAAATAGGTAATCTCTAGAGAAAGAATGTAGGTTAATGGTTGCCAGGGGGCAGAGCTGGAAAGAGATGGGGAGTGACTGCTAACGGGTACAGGGTTTATTTTGGAGGTCTAGAGAATGTTCTAAAATTGATTGTGGTGATGGCTGCACAGCTCTGTGAATATTCTGAAAACCATCAAATTGTACCCTTTAAATAAATGAACTGTATGGTATGTAGAAATGAGCTGTATGGCATGTATTACTATATGGTATATAGTAAAGCTGTGAAAAAAAAAGACAAACATACATGTCTTATGTATCTCTGTATTTTCATCAGTAACACAGGGCCTGGCGCACAGTGGATACTCAACAAATGTTGGTAAAATGAAGAGACAGACAAAGCGTTCACTAGAGGAACTCCCCACTGCAATCAGTGACTTCTGAAGACAGTCCTGGCCTAGAGGAGACAGGTGTCCCTCTTCATCAGCTCCATCTCCCAGCTCAGTAAACCCCATAGCCACTAGGCTTTTTGGCTCTGTCTACAGTCTCTTGTAAACCTGGATTCCATAACACTTTGCTGGTAGATATTAAAAACCAGCAAACCCAGAAGATCTGAAAGCAGTGACATGAACAGATATTTGCACACCGATGTTCACAGTGGCCTTACTCACAATTGCCAAGAGATGGAAACAATCCAAATGTCCTTCAACAGATGAGTGGATAAACAAAATGCGGTATATACACACGATGGAATACTACACGGCAGTAAGAAGGAATGAGCTCGTGAAACTATGACAACATGGATGAACCTTGAAGACATAATGCTGAGTGAAATAAGCCAGGCACAAAAAAGAGAGATATTGTATGTTACCACTAATGTGAACTCTGTGAAAAATGTAAAATAAATATTCTATATTGTAGAATGTAGGGGACCTAGTGATAGCAACTAGCGAAGGGGGAACAATAATCTAATAACAGATAAGTTATGGAGAGTAAATTAGTTATTTTAGGTTATTTGTTTTTCTTATTCCTTTGTTTTGTTTGGAATTTTTTTTTTTAATTTTTTTTTTTTTTGACAAACAAAAAAAAGGTATGGGAAGATACCCCTATCTAGGAGCTCTTTTCATTGGTTATTGGTGAGGAATAAGATTGAGGTAGGGATAATGATAATACTGTTTCTGTCCTCTTTATTATTGATCATTGTAAATAAAGTGACTATAAACTGTGGGAAAAAAAAAAAAACAGCAAACATTTCTGAGAATACACAGCATGAGCTCTTGGTCAGGGTGGCAGGTGGCACCTCCCTAGCAGTCTGGGGGGAGACGGAATTCACACTCCCTTTCAGGGCAGTGGAGGGTGGGGTAAGGGGGGAAATAAGACAGTAAGGGCTTTTGGTCAAAGACATGATCCTCTTCTTGGATCCCCTAAGGAAACCAGCAAACTACCATCCTGCCTTATCCACAGGGCCTCCTGCACACCCAGGGGAATTAATTACTCCCTCCACATCATTTTGTTCAAATCCAGCTTGTACTGTATGTAGTTCCTGAACACGTCTGGCTACCCGGCCATGCAGTCGGTTCCTGGTGGGCAAGGCCAATGCTCTTTGCCCTTATCATCACACTCCAGACACAACCACCTCTCGGCTCTCAGACCCATGCACCGGCTCCCTGCCTCACAGGCATCTGTAGGGCTCCCCCACTCACCATACACCAAGCTTAGCCTGACTATCACTTAAATACCATATTAAAGATCATTAAAGATCATTTTCCCCAGTAGGTCTTCCCTGACCTGCCCTCCAACCCAGATTACATACCCTGGCATACGCTCTCATTGTATCCTGCACCGGGCCTTCACCCCTGCCCTTCCCATCCCACAATGATGTCTCTCTCATCATCTGGTTATCTGTCTCTCCCACTGCTGAGGACTAAATCATGCCCCCCCACAAAAGGCATGTTCAAATCCCAACCCCTGGTCCTGTGGGTGTGAACCCACTAGTAAATAGTACCTTTGAAGATGATGTTAATTAAGGTGATGCCTAAAGACAGGCCTTAATCCAATATGGCTGAAGTCCTTATAAGCAAAGGACATTGGACCCAGAGGGAGAGAAGCCACAAGGAGCAACCAGAAGCTCAAAGTCAACAGAACTCAGAAAAGTGGAAAAGATGCCGCTATGTGCATTACATATGACAGAAAAGCCCAGGAACCCCAAAGATTGCCAGCCAGCCAGAAGATACCAACCCTGGGAGGAAGCAAGCCTTCTACCCTCTGAAGCCATGAGCCAATAAATTCCTGTTGTTAAGCCAATCCATAGTATGGCATTTGTCTTAGCAGCCAAGAAACCAAAGTATCCAATAAACTGTGAGCTCCAAGCAGGCAGAGATGGTATCACTGATTTCACTATGGTATAGCCGCTGTGTATCATGTCACTCTTTTATCTTTTGCCAACCTACAGTTGCAATTGACAAACAAGTATGGTTTCCACATGAAAGTTGGTTAGTATTTTCATTTACTTTAAGGAGTAAAACAAAAGTGAAACGAGGAAGTCATATGTCAAACATGACACGAGCAACTTCTTTTCCAAGTTGGATACTAGCTTTCCAATACTGGAAGAGTATTTCCTCAATTTTTCTGTGCTATTTACACAATGGCTACATATACAGAACACTTTTAAGTTTTTAAACTGCAGTGTCCCCACCACTTTCTGAGACAAGGAACCAAACAATGAACCAAGCCCTGATTTGCAGCATTTGCTGATTGCCCTGATGTAAATACTCCCACCAACATTAAGCCACCAACTTGATGTCACTAAACAGAGTTGGGAAGAGACACACCACAGTACACCTGAATTATATGACATTTCCACCATACGGATACAAGAGACAAACGAGCAAGTAAAGCAATGAGTTGACTATTACCCTTTGTTTTTAATACGGCTTGTTTAATTGTTAAGCACATAGAACTTTTTGTGTATCTTATACCTTTTTTTGTCCCCTATTTCCTCCCTTACTGCCTTTTTAAATAGTGGCTGTATTTAACAACCAGCTGGCAAAGTTCCTAAAAATTTAATGATGGGTTGTGAGCTGGCTCCCACTGGCCACTGGTTCACTACTAAATTCCCATGTTTCCCACACAAAAGTTCTCGGGCGCATGACTGTGGAAACAAAGCACAATCCTGCAGTGACTTCACTCCTAAGAGGTCCATGACTCCAGAGGGATTCAAGACTTTCCTATAACTAGACTTTAGCTGGGAATTTTGAAAGCTGGAGAGAACAGCACAGTCTTCCATCTAACACATGACCACAACTCATCAAGATAGGCCTTATCATAGGCTCAGTGAGAAGACTTCTTGCCTTGATAAATTCCCCCTGAGGTGTTTCTCCCGCAAAAACACTCAGGCAGCTGGGAAGCGGATTTTAAATCCTTCCACAGTCTGATTTGGTCCAGCACCAGGGCCGCATAATTCACGGGATGCTCCCTAAAGCTCCTGAGTGTGGCTCTGGCTGCAGGAAGAAAAGAGACCACACGTGCCTCCAGGCACCAGAGGGCACGGGGCTGGGCTGGGGAACTGCAGGAACGTACTCACCTGTGCCCCCCGTCACTTCTGGTTCAGCTCTTGTCCTTTTTTTAATCAATTTTATTTCTTTCTATATTGCTACCCTCCTTGCAATCTTGACCCTTTGGCTTCATTCCTCTCTCAGCTTGTTTGTAGATTCCCCCTTCCCACCTTAACAATCAAGATTTAACACTGACTCTGAAATCTCCATCTCTACCTTTAACTTCATGACAAAACCTGAACTACCTCCCCAATTTTCAACTGTGCTGCCCTCCAGATTCACACAGCATCTCTGAACCCTTGAGCCTTTTGACAAATATGAAAATGTCACATCTGCTCCTATAAGAATGCAGGGGAGACAGACAGACTATCATAAAATCAGCTAGGATTTGTGCGCCCTTTATCTTCTGTAGATTGCAACATGTAAAAAGAGAAGGGATTTCTTGTACCAAGTAGAAAACTAAAACTGAGTTTGCTTTTTCAGGTTATACATCCTGCTCTCCTCCCCCATAAAGCAGCACTGCTTTTAACACTATATGGGATGCATCCTCTCCTTCACTTCACCCCAAACAACACAGACCCGGGATCCCATTAAACACTTCTTGGGGTCCACACCACTTTGTCCATCTCTGGTCCTACCTTGTCTTCACCCTCCAACGGGAACCATCCCAAACGACCCACCACATCGTCCCCAA
Source organism: Choloepus didactylus (assembly GCF_015220235.1). Classification (NCBI taxonomy): domain Eukaryota; kingdom Metazoa; phylum Chordata; class Mammalia; order Pilosa; family Megalonychidae; genus Choloepus; species Choloepus didactylus. The sequence continues at coordinate 133,452,056 of NC_051314.1, forward strand.
ATACTTTTCAGGTCATGCCTCTACCTTATATCAGGACCTTTTACTAAGGCGCCCTATCGAAATCTAACAGAGTATTCCTGTTCTGAGAAACTAAACACTCAAGTATTTAGGGATCAAAGGGCATAATGTCTCTACCTTACTCATAAATGATTCAGGAAAAAAAGATGCAGAAAGAAAAGGAAAAACATATGAAAAAGCAAATGGGACAAAATGTAAACAATTGGTGATTCTGGGTTATAGGATAAACAGGAGTGCTTTGTACTCTTTCTGCACTTCTCTGAAATGCTATCAAAAATCAATAATAATCTAAACCCTCACCATACAGTCAGTGTTCCCCAATAAACAGCTCCTTCTTAGCGGCTTCAGCCACCGTCCCTCTCCACACCTAGCCTCAGGGTTTCCCCTGCTCCTCCCTGCTAACCGCTTCCTTCTCTGCCCCAGAGCCAGCTCCTGACTCACTTCGTCCAGTGGAGCTGAGGAAGGAGAACAGCTACTGATCATCTGCTATGAGCCACACCGCTATCATGCTTGGCGCTTGCTGTACATTGTTTCATCTAATTCCACCAACAACTTCATAAGGGAGGCCTCAGCCTGAGCCCCGATGAGACCGAAACACCACCACACTGAGTGTGGAGACAGTGGGAGCCGGCCCCTGCAAAGTCCCCAGAGCTGGCCCAGCCCCCCCAGACCAGCTCACCCCCAGCCCCTGCCTCCCCTCATCACACGTGGACTGCCCGCTCTGTGCCAGGCCCCGGCCTAAATTCTAGGGAAAATCAGAGAACAAAACAGATAAAGCTCTCTGACCTCATGAAGCCTCCATTTCAGTGGGAGGAAACACAACAAAAGCTGTATTCATCTAGCACTACCTAACTCAGCATCTTATAAATAGCAACTCATTTAGCACTCATAAAAACCCAATGAGTTAGGGATTATTTTTACAAATGAGGCAACCGAGGCCAAAGGGGTTAAATAATTTACCCAAGGTCACACAAGTAGTAAGTGGTAAAGCTGAGATTTAAACCCCAGAGGTCTTGCTCCAGGCCAGGCTATGGTGCCACTCAATAAACAGAAACTACATGGCATGCTGGAGGGTGGTAAGCACTCTGGGAAAAAGAAAAAGGGTAAAGGGGGGGGAGGGAACATGATGGCATTTTTAACTGTGTGGCCAGGTATGTTGCATGGAGAAAGTAACATCTGAGCAAAGACACACAGGAGCTAAGGGATTTATGTAACCAGGCAACATCAGAGAGAAGAGAGTTCCAGCGAGAAGACCAGTCTGTGCAAAGGCCCTGGGGCAGGAGCCTGTCTCTCCTATCTGAGGACAGTGAGGTGGCCAAGCAGGGGAGGGAGTGGAGGGACAGTGACCATTGCCTTTTGTGCAGAACACTCACATGTGGTGTGTACCTGATTCTCTACATCTGCCTGATGTTCACTAGCAGTTCTTTTACTATTTATCTTAGCTCCAAAGTGAACTGTAAACTCTGAGAACTGAGCCTGTGACCCCTACTCCCTTGACTTTAAAGTTGACACATGCTGCATCCATGTGTCTTGCTGGAGGATTCCATAAATTACAAGGTCCAAGACAAGCCAGTCCCATCGGGGCAGCTTCTGACATATCTGCCTATCGGTCCTCCTACACTAGAGGTGGGCAGTGACCTCTAAGTGCAAATAAGGACCCTGATTCAGGATGCAAATGGTGCTTTTGTTTCCAAACACAGCTACCTAATTTTATACTCAAACTGCATCCCCAGTATGCCCTGTTAAAGTGACTGAGAGCCGGTATCTCCATACTTGACAAATGGCAAAACCGTGACACAGAAGAGCTAGGCCATCACTCGAGCTCACTGGAATAGCAGCAGAATCAAGTTCCCCACCTTGACTGAGCATTCGGGGAAAGCAGAGGCAGCTCACACCTTTATCCCCCCTTGGTGACCAGCCCACCCTACCCCAGCGCCCACCAGATGGAAGATACCCAAGGGCTTTTGACTCTGGGTTTCGGGCACTTGGATCACAAGAACGGCCTCCTAAAAGGTCAGCAAAACTGAACAGGGAAGGCTCTAGTCACAACCATGCCAGCTTAAGGCGAAGACAAGCATTTAGTGAGGCCACAGAGATCTTAGCTAACAGCAGAGGGTCACCCACTCACTCAGAGAAAAGAGCCTTCCCTTTACTCCCTTCTCATCATACGCAGCATTTCCAGATGCCTTCTCCCACAGTTCCCGTGGAACCAGGCAAGCTGGGGCGACTCAGGGAATACATGCACTTCCCTATTTTGGGTTTCAGCCTTTTAAAGTAGCAGAAAGAAAATCCCTTTTTGGTCTAACTCAGAAACGGAAGGATACTTTTTACTTCCATTTTATTTGCAAAATAAATAACACCTATTTATTTCCATTTTATTTTCCAGATCAAGCATGGGGTCGGGGGGAATCCAGCCCAGAGTGAGATGCATGGAGGAGAGGAAAGCTGGAAGAAAGAGTAAGTTTATCCCTGTAACAGCTCTTGGGTCCTGGAGCTGCTGTTCATTTAGGAGATTAACTGCCCTATGAAGGAGGCAGGAGACAGTAGGAGCTACAGAAGGATAGCAGGTGATCCTTTGGCCCTGCTCTCCTTTTAGGCAACTGCTTTTCTCATTAAATCCACATTGAACTACTGAGGGGTAAAGCGGCAAAATGCCTCCAACTTTCAAATGGGTCAGAAAAAAAAAAAACATATAGGGTGAAGAATGATAAAACAAATGGGGCAAAATGTAAACAACTGATAAATCTAGGTAACGGACAGGGGTGGGGGTACTCCCAGTACTACTCTTGCAACTTCTCCATAAATGTGAAATTATATCCAAAGGAAGAGTTGCCCCAAAATGGCCTTTGCCTGTGCTCCAACAAGAGGGGGGCACACTGTCCCAGTGAGGGCAGGAGCCACCTCCTGCCCAGCGCACCTGGAGGCCGTGGTGGCAAAGTTGAGGGGTGCAGTGACCCCACCGGAAAACGACAGAAAAAGTAACGACTCCAGCAGAAGTCTGGGGGACCCAAGGCAGGAGCTCTCTCTGCGTTTTTCTCCATAACTGAATCATGTCCTTGGCACATGGAAAACAAGGCCAACTTGGCTAAAAGGAGGCTGGGGAGGCAACGGAACTTGAGACTTCCCAGTTACCCAGGGCGCCTCCCTCTCCTTATCTCCTCCACCTAATCAGGGTCCTCCTTCCAAGCTGCTTCCGGCATCAAGCTGCCTGTTTCGCCCGCTTCGGCTCCTCTTCCTGTTCCACCTGAATTATCACCATAGCTCAGGGGACCCGGAACCACAACCCACAGGCCAAATCCAGCCTGCAGGCTAAGAACGGTTCCTACAAATTTTTTAATGGTTGGAAAATAAAGCAAAAACAAATATTTCATGACACGAGAAAAGTAAATGAAATTCAAATTTCAGTGGCAATAGAAGGCACACCCACTCGCATGTCTTCCATGGCTGTTTTCATCTTAAGACAGCAGAACCGAATAGCTGCATCAAAAACCAGGGGGCCCACAAAGCCCAGAACATTTACTGTCTGAATCTCAACAGAACACATTTGTCGAGCCCTCCCACGGCTGGTCTTGCTCGACTCTTCTCTCCGGCCTCCACCGGATGAATCTCTCAGAACTCCCGCTGGCTGTCCTCCAGCTGCTATGTTCAGACACTGGTGTGGACTCCGCAGGGCCTAGAAGCTTTGCGCTGCAGGCTGGCACTGTCAGGCCAGGTGAATCAACTTACTTTTTAACATGAAAAGCCCTCCAGGCCTGGTGTGTGTTCATGCTATCCTCTGCCTTTTGGAAACCACTCCTTGCCTTCAACTGCCAGGCCTGCTGAGGTATCTTTCAAGACTGGGCTCCAGCAGCATCTCCTCCAGGAACATTTTGTGGCGCCCACACCCTCTCCCACAGCACCCTATACTTACCCTCATCACAGCTCTGACCACACTGCTCTGAAATCATCTATTTGTGTCTGTCTCCCCAGAGACGATTTCAGAGGGCAAGGAACATGTCTTACTCATCTCCCAACACCCAGACGGTGCCTGGCACACTGCTCCGTAAATACTGAACTCCGCTCCAAGCCGGCGGGCCTGGAGGGCAGCACCTCGCTGTCGGCTCTAAGCCTCTGCCCATGACCAGTTCCTCCACCTCACCCAGACAACCACCCCACCAACAACCCGGAAGGCGTTCCAATTGCATTGCCTTCCTAGGCCCACAGGAGTCCCTGAGGGCAGGGGCTGAAAGCCCAGACCCCTCTCTTATGTGCTATGTACCCTGCACAAGATGCTGTCCTCGTCTGGAGAGGAGGGAGAATCCAGAACCACTCTATTTGCAGGGCTGACAACGCACTTAAGAGACTCTCACAAAATACCAGAGGTTATCCTGGTTTTCTCCAACACTGAAGTCACGCTATCTATACCATCGTGGTATTTCATTAGCTTTACCTGCCCTTTCACCCAACCATCTATATATTCCTACTGTATCTCCAAACATAGGTAGGTTCCTCGTGAGAAGGGAGGGACGAGGTCTTACAGTTCTTATACCTGCCCACCCCTGACCTAATATCCGGAACAGCGTGATCCGTGGAGAAGGGACCCAAAAGATAATAAATGAATGAATAAACAGCTCCAGGAAGTCGGCAGAGCCCCAAGGGATGAGGCAGGGAGCAAGGAGATAGACAGCAGGAGCTGGGGAGGGGCGGACTTTGGAGAATACTTTCATACAGATAAGAAAGGCAGTTGGAAGTCCAGAGCGGTAGAGGAGGCGCTTTCCATCTGGCCCAGCAAAGAAAGGGTCAGTAAGACGGGCGAGATCTGTCCCTTGGAGTTGGTCCTGGTCACTCTTATCTGCACAAGTGCTACATAGAAACCTGTTTCTGGCTCATCATACAGCAGGGACCACACGTGCTCCCCTGGAGACTGTACCCAGGGTGGAAGGAAACCCAAAGCCTTAGTACTGCATTCTGAACACAGGTCAGTGACAGTGCTGCTGGCCAACACCCGGGGTGCTAGCTGCACGCTTACTACGCACCAGGCGGCCTTCTCGGCACTTCCACCCATATGAGCTAAGTAGGACCGCTGTGCCATTGTGCAGACGAGGAAGCTGAGGCCTGAAGATGCTGAGGACACACTCTAGGAAGCAGGGCAGCCCAGTACAGTTCCAGCGTCCATGCTCCTATCCACTGCACATCTTGTCTGTGGTAATGGAATTCAGGTCCACCAGCTGGGAGCTCTCGGGGAAGTCATCTAACCTCTCAGAGCCTCATGTTATACGAGCTGTTAAGTGGGCATTGCATACTTGACTTCCTAAGATTGTTGGAGGAGTAAATCAGATAATGTCGTAAAGAGTATTTATAAAACAGACTCCCAATACATGAGCCTTTCCCACCTCTCTCATACCCCAACATGAGAAGTCTTCAGCCAAATCCCTTGGTCTCCTTTCCTCTACTATCAAGGAACAATCTATATGCTCGCCCTGGATTTTCTTGCCTGTGGCCTAGGCCCAAGCATTAGGATCTCATAAAAGCCTGTACAAAGAGCCTGGAGTCAAGCCTAAGTGGAAAGAGACTGCACGTGGAGCAGACTGGAGCAGCCCCAAAGAGAAGGTCCCAACGACTCCTGCGTGCAAATGAAAACTGCACAAGCAGAGGCTGGGCATGGCCAGGGCATGACCAGGACCCACCCAGGACGCTCCCAGGACGCATCCTGGCTGGCTGTTGTACCTGCAAGCCCTGAGGCTACAAAGGCAAGGTTGGTAACCCCCATGGCTCTGAGCCTTCATGCAGGGTGCAGGGGTCAGAGGGAGCAAGACAGGTAAGGGACAGGCAGGTATTCCGACCGATGGTGGAAGGTCAGACTGCCTGAAAAAGCTGTATACAAAAGTAAAACTTTAAATTCCTAGAGGAAGAATTTTGTGGCAAAACACCTCTAATATGAAGAATTCAATTTAACGCCAAGAAGTACAGATAAACACTTTATATTTCAGGGGTAAATCCAAATTTTCAGACATCAAGTTTGCATAAAGCAAGGGATACCCTTCTTCTCTGGGGTCGCTGGTCATGGACAGAGAACATTTCTCATTAGCAGCACCTGAAAGGGTCCTAAATGTTATTACCAAATAGAGCGGTCAACTCATTTCATAGGGCAGGGGAGAGGTTGGAAGATTTGTAACTCATTTCCAGGAGACGTAGGTAATTTCTATTCGAATGAGCCTTCTCAAAGTGATCCAAGAGTCTTGGGAAATAAAAAATGAAAACACAAGCAAAAGCTGTATCTCACTAAGCATATCCAGCAATAAGAAGTCCTATTAAGGCCTTTTTCTACAATACATAAGCTTCCAAATACAGCACATGGTAAAGAGAGAAGCTTAGTGAGCGATGGAGAAGTTGGAGAGGGGACGTGGTGAAATGATGACATGCCAGCTGACATACTCTGCGAGGCTGAGACTGGGTCCTAAGGTCACAGCAGGGCATGGCATTGTAGTCCCACAGTTAGAAAGGAGCCTTGGAGGTAAGAGGGTGTGGATCTAATTCCCAAAGCATCGTCCAGCACCCCCATATCCAATATCGCTGGGAAAGGGCACGGCCAGGCTGCATGTGCCTCAGAAAGGGCCATTCCGTCCACTGGAGCACCCGTGCCTCTTGGCAAGCAGTGACGGGGCAAGATCAAGCCTGCCAAGCCCAACTCTCTGCAGAGGTCTAAGGGCATCCCACAGATGAGAAGGGGCTGTTGCCCCAAACTTCCCAGCAGCCGGATCCAGGGCTGATCCTCAGGGAAGGGCTACAGATGGATCTCTGTTTGCAAAACACAAACATTCCAAAAATGACTGCACAGGCTTTAAGATCTAGAAATTCTCAATCGTATATGCACAGGATCAAGAAAACGAAATCAAGAAGCAGTATTTTACTAGTGAATATAAATTTGTTTATCACTCCAGGCTCAAGGTTCCCTGGCCAGCTAAACCACTTATTCCAGCACACTGTGGTTTTCTGCATTTGTCTGCCTCCCCTAAAAATATGGGGACCTCTGGTAGGCAGACACCATCTCAATTCTCTGGCACGTGCCTTGCATATAGCAGGCACACGGTAAACCTCCTAAAGCTCCGAGGTTCCGAATCCCATGGTTCATTCCCTGGCTCCTGGTTTCTTTGTGCCCACCTCCCCACCAGAAATAGGTGGCAGCCCAGTGGGGATGCTGCTTCAAGGTACTGTCTTGTGAGTTTTCCCCTCCTCCAATCCTTTTTCTGTTGCTCCCTCGATATTTCACCTTACAGCGAGGTGTTTAACCGTGCAAGATTTGGAGTAACCCAGCTTCTGCAATTTCCTGGGTTTACAGACTTAAGCCTTCCTGGAACAGTTTCCTTATTGTAAAATGGAGATGACGATACCTACCTGAAGACTAGAAACACTGTGTGCACAGCGTCCGGCCCACCCTAAGCTCAGTAAGGGGGAGTTATTATGGTTATTACCATAGAATGGTCCACAGGCCCTACCTGTCTAGAGGTGCTCACAAGGCCAAAGGCAGAGGCTGAGTTTTTCTCTCCCTCTCCAAGGCTGGTTTTGAGAAAAGTTTATGTGTTTTGGAAACAAACTGACATGTGACTATGTCATTAGGTTAAAACACTTCCCTTTTCCTTTTTCACAGGGAACTAAGGGACTCTGGCCAGTTGTTACCAAACTGGGTTAACAGGTTCTATTCCAAAAGTCCATTTGTCAACTATAAATAGTGGTTAGGATCGTGGGCTAGTTTGTTTAAAAATAATAATTCACTGCCCTCCCCGCTACGTGGGATCTGACTCCCGGGGATGAATCTGGATGTGACATCATGGGATTGAGAACATCTTGACCAAAAGGGGGATGCAAAATGAAATGAAATAAAGTTTCAGTGACTGAGAGATTCCAAATGGAGTTGAGAAGTCACTCTGGTGGGCATTCTTACACACTATATAGATAACACTTTTTAGGTTTTAATGAATTGGAATAGCTAGCAGTAAATACCTGAAACTACCAAACTCCAACCCAGTAGCCTTGACTCTTGGAGATGAGTGTATAACAATGTAGATTACAAGGGGTGAGTGACAGTGTGATTGTGAAAACCTTGTGGATCACACTCCCTTTATCCAGTGTATGGATGGATGAGTAGAAAAATGGGGACAAAAACTAAATGAAAAATAGGGTGGGGGGATGATTAGGGTCTTTTTTTATTTTTCTTTTTTTTATTCTTATTTTCACTTTTTCTGGTACAAGGAAAAATGTTCAAAAAATAGATTGGAGTGATGAATGCATAACTATATGATGGTACTGATTGTACACTTTGGATGATTGTATAGTATGCGAATATATCTCGATAAAATTGAATTTTAAAAAATAATAATAATAATTATGATACTCCAAGAAGTAGTTGAGCTACGGCAACGACTGAGTTAGCTCAACTCCCAGGTCCTGGAAATCAGAAACCCAGTGCACAGAAAAAAGGAGTAGGAAGAAGGGAGTGTTTTCCTCACTTTTCTGGGGGCGCAGCTGTCCCTAGCAAGCTTTCTGGATCCCATGGCCCACCCCCCCAGGTCCCTGGAGACCCTTATATTGTCCTTGGTGCCCCTTCTGGGAAGGTCCCCTGGGCCCAGGTTCTCCCCCAAGTGCTCCAGAATTACCTCCTCCAACTCAGCCCTCTGAGGGAGAACTGCATTTTAAAGGAACATGTCAGTTACCTAAACACATCTCTGCTGCGGGATTTCAGATGGATGGATACAGACAGAGTCCAAGAGTAAAAAGGAGGGAAATGTGAGCAAGTGAATGAATGAAAGAGAGCAAGTGAGAGAGCGCACGCGCACGCGAGAGACCCCAAGAGTAAAGTGGGGGGAAATGTGGCCCCAGGTGGGTGTGAGGAGAGGAGCCCCCAGACGCTGAATAATCTGAAGAGGCATCTGCCCCGAGGCAGTAGTCCTTGAGGGCACAACTCCAGACCAAAATGTCTGAGTTTGAACCCTGACTCCCACACGTCCCAGCTGAGACCCGCAGCCGGTCCCTTGGCTCCCTGTGCCTCGGTTTCCTCACAGGTGACACAGGAGCCTACGAGCACCCACTTTGTGGGGCTGACGTGAGGGCCAGGTGGACGCCTGGGGCAGAGCCTGGTACTCCGTCAACTCTCTCCATGTCCGCTGCCATTATCGTCATCGTCGTTCCCGTCATTGGGCTGCGCTCCCCACTCCTCGCCCTTTTCTACCCACAAACCCCACAATTCTCTTCAATCAAATGCCGCTTGGGTGACGGAGACGCTTGGTGATGGAGACGGGAAGCAGGCAGGGTAGGAAGACAGGGACAAGGCCTTGCTGGGGCCTTTGCAGGGAGGCTTTTTGAGGCTGGGGCAGTCTGTGCTGCGGGAGGTTAGCTGGTGTAACCTGGGGGGACTGCAGGTACTAGGAGGCGGCCTCTCAGGGACTTTTCCTGGATGCCTCTGCTCCTCCTCCCTCCCAGCTCCCAACACTGAAATGGAGATGCCTCCTGGGACTCAGGGCTCCTCTATACTCCACTGAAATCACCACAGAAAAGAGGCAGGGGCAGGAGAGGGCACAAGGCCACCCAGAGTGTCACTTGGCCATGTACGTCTGTATTATTTACTTTAGAGCAGGAAGGGAAAGTCAATGCTAGGTAACCACTTGGCCGTACTCTCCCTCTCCCCACAGGGTCCATCAGACCTGACCCTGGGCTGGATATAAAAATAAACAGTCACCTGTAGACCTATCTAATGCTGAAAGCCTTCTTCCCTGAGTTTCACTTGCATGTCAGCGCATGTCTGCGTCTTCCTACCACAGGACGGACCCTGAATCCAGCATGCCAGGTGGACTGATGCTGGGCTGGACAGATAAATGAAGAGGCAGAGGCTCCTACCTGCTCCTCACCCCACCTTCACCAGGTACTTCTTCTTCTGCACCCTTCTTTAATATGATTATCACCACTTTCCATTTTTTTAAGCAGTGGCAATTTCTTCTCCTCGGTGAAATTCCTCAATGACAAAAGCCAATGAATTGCAGGGTTTGGGGTGACAGTCTCCTTGACCTCCCTCCCTGGCTTCTTGATAATGATGACTGTAAGCCCCCACGCCTAAAGGGAGCTAAAGCCCACCCCAAGAAAACATGTACAACTGAGCCCACAAGGGCAGGGACACTGCTACCGTCCCCTCCACCCAATTCCAAATGATTAGAGCTGAAATCTGAAAAGCGGAACCAGAGATGACAGAGGGGGGTTGGGGGAGGAAAAGGGGGTACCACAAGACTTCAGGTAGAATGTGGAAGCATCTCTCTACCACACCCACCACGTGCTGCATTCTGTGCATTGCTACAGACCAAAAAGGAATCAGATTCTCAACTTTGCCATCTAAAGTGGAAACCAAGAGCGTTATCTACTGCACGGATTTTTAGCCCAAGTGCCTCTAGGTTTACAATTTCAAACAGCAGCTTAAGTTAAAAAAAAAAAAAAAAAAAAAAAAAGAGCCTGGGCACAAAACATTTCCCTCGGGTTAGAACATCACGATTTCCTGCATCCACAAACCACCTTGATTCTCTCTGTCCCTTTTTCTCCCATCTGGTCTCATTAAACACTTCATGCTCTCCAAATATAGATGTTTATTCAGCTCTGATCATTATGTTTTCTAAAGTTATGACCCTCTACCTGGCTAGGGTCAGTTAAAGACCAGGAAGTGAAAAATGTACTGCGATGAGAAATAAAGCCCCAGGATAACTACAGCCCATCAGGTGGAGGAGGGGGGCAGCAACAGGTGCTGGGGACTCTGAGGTTGGCTGGCTACTCCCCACTAAAGCGTGGGGGTGCAAGAGCTCATGCTTAGAATCGGACAGGCCAGGTTGGAGCCCCAGCCCTGCTTTCAACCAAGGCTTTGTCACTTTCTGTCACTCCCTGACCTAGTCTGTCATCTGTAAAATGGGATAATAAGTCTATCTGGAATACTGTTGTACCCAGCACAGCCTTCCACACATAAGCACTCAATAAGTGACAGACATATTGGCTACCTAGGAATCATAAAAGCACAAATGGTCTGGTATCTTTAGGTCCTTCAGGTTCCAAAAAAAAGATTTTTTTTTCCCTTTTTGCCTTCAAAGGAATCAGTGAAATGTAACATAAGGAAAACCCAATTCAAGTCCCAGTTCAGGCACCAACCCACTTGAAATTTAAAGTGAATCACGTCACCTCCATTTATTCAACCATAATATGGGAATAACATATAGTGTACGGAACACTGATGATATTGGAGACACTTAAGGGTCAATGAGATAATAGGCGACAAAAAAGCTTTCTCTTCTTCAAAGAAAAAGCAATAAATAAATCCAGAGCATGATTATTATCAAAATGCCACACCCAAGGTGATGGGACATAAACAAACTACAGTTACCCAGGATGGTTCTTATTCTTTCAAGAACGCTGGGTCTGATAGCTTTTCATCTGTCCACATGGAGCCTGCTACAGCAGTAGGCAGGGAAGGGCTGCTGCTTGCAAAGCCCAGTTCAAAGGCGCAGCCCATCAAAGCTAAAGTCTCTGCCTTGCCTGCTGGCCAGGCCTCACCTATCTAGGGCTGTGCCTCAGCTGCCAGCGCTGAGGAATTAGGAAAGGCTTATGGTTCCTTCCTTCCTTCATGCTACACCAACCACCACCAAAACCCTCATCTGCAGGACTGCTCCACAGACCTCGAAAGGGGTCAATTCCAAACACTCACTCTCCTGTACTTAACGTTGCATGATCATTTCTAGGGCACACACCATCCTTCGTGAAAAAGAGCTCAGTTTTCCCATGTTGGATCTTTACTTCAAAGTCCAGAAATTTGAGTTTCATTGGAGGTGGGAGAAGGAGTGAGGGGGAGCTAATCTTTAGTAGTTAAGAAGGGAGGAGGCAATCAAAACTGCCTCAAAAATCATCATTCCCAGGTCTCCCACACCCAAAGAGGAAAGGAAATATGTACTTACGTTTACTGAACACCTACTATGTGCCTCACACTATGCTAAGCATTGTATACAGTATCTCCAGAGCCCATTTTCTCATTCACACCCAGAAACACCAGGAAATAGTCATCATTATATGGGGACCAACCCGAGTGGGGAAAAAAAAAATCACAATCCAGCTGTCAAGTTTTAGACATTTCCACTGCTAGTCTTGTGAACATATAAAAGAAGCCTTAGCTGAAGAACCACGTTCAAGTTCCAAAAGTTTCTTTTCAAGAGGAATACCCAAACTGTGTCTTTCCTATAACTCTGAAATTAGGCAATCAAAACCTGTTATTCATGCTATTTAATACATTATCCAAAAAGTTTAATGAAAAGTTTTTACAACCTGGAAATGCAAGAAAAGCTCACTGCAGGGCTAAAATAACCCGGACCAAATTTTGGACTAAGAACATGCACTGTCCTCTTAAAGGTCCTTTACAGTCATGCTCAGAATATGCGACCACAAGTCCTCTTCCTAAGTGACTAAGTAGAAAACTGTGACATGGGACCGAATACACACAGCAGCATCCTGATGTTTAAATGCCATTCTCCCCATCCACATCCCACTAAAAAAGAAAAAATACAATAAGCCTTTTTAAACACTTCCACCTCCCTGCCTCTGTGCTAGCCCACGTCCTGTGAGCTATCTGCTAAAACCGGCCGAGCCTCCAATCTGTAGAATGGGTTCCTCGGGGTGATTGTTAATCTAGGAATTCCCAGTGTACTACCGAGGCCTCCAAGCCTGCTACCACGTTGTAAGGTAGTTAGGGAAAGGGGGGTGGCCAGTAGATAAGACACGGAGGCGACGTCTATCACCTCACTCGGTCCCCCCAACACCTCCACAGCCGCCGCCGCCAAAAGAAATAGGAATAATCATCTCAAGAGTTGTTCTCTCGGCCACCTACCCGTATTCACAGCCCAGGTTCCAGACCTGGAATATCGCGGCAGGGGAACCACCACCGCCTCCGAGGCTGGAAGGGCAATGGCCCCGGACAGTGCGCAGCCCACCCCCGAGCCGCGGGTCCCCGCCCGAGTAACAACCTCCTCGCAGAACATCCCTCTCCCTCCCGCTTCCCCGGTGCCAGCCTGCCCCGTGAGCAGCCCAGCCGGACTGGACGGAACCGAACCTCCCGTAGGTCAAGGTCAGGGCCGGGCATGCTTAGAAACACCGGGAGGGGGCTTCCTCCCGGCTCCGCTGCCCGCGGGACCATAGGCTAGAGGGGCCGCCAGAAGGAGGCGCTCGCGCCCGCGCCGGGCCCGCAACCCCCGGGCTGCCCCGCGGGAGGGCAGCAGCCACGCGCCAGGCCGCCGGCCCCCGCCCTCGAGCCGCCCACCCGCGGGCCGGGAACCCCCGCGCTCCAGGCGTGGTGGGACGCGGCTCCCCCCGGCGGCTGGGGCCGGTCTAGCCCCGAAGTCCCGTCCTCACCTCTGCCTCATGCTGGTGTGTCCCCGCGGCCGGCCGGGCGCCGAGCCTCTTGCGGGCTCCTGAGCCCCGCGACCCCAGCCCGCCAGCCCGCCGCGTCCGACGCGGGTAACAGCTGCAGCACTGCCTGCCGTGCCGCCGCCGGTGCCTGGGCGGGCACATGGGAGGGCGGGGGCTGCGGCCCTCCAGGCCCGACCACTGAACCCCGGCCTCGGGGGAGTACCATATAAGTGTGCCCTTAGAACTGCGCGGGGTTCCCGTCCTTGGGAACGCCGTGCTACCTAACGGCCCAGGCTCTACCACAATCTCTTGGGTTTTATGCAAAACGTAAAGAAATGAGCTGTCGCCACGCCCTACCTTCTCTCTACTCCCTCACACGGCCCGCATGGTACATTCCACATAGCCCGCCCAGCAAGAGAGAGAGAAGAGGGGATTGGCTGGCAATATTGGAAGGGGGCGAGAAGCCACACGAAATAACCAATGGAGGAACACGGTGGGCATAGCAAAGCCTGCCAGATGGCCAGAGAGAGGATGCGTTTAAAGGGGACGTGTTCGTTGCGCTCAGCAGCCGCCACAAAAACAAAACCAGAATTTTCTTCCAGATGGCAAACAAAGAGATTAGGGGATCCTCAAGGTTTTGGGGGAGGGAGCTAAAGGAAAATATGGAGACAATTGAGCCAGATATATCCGTGTGCCCTTGGGTAGCTAACTGGACCTCTAGCCCTCGGTTTCCTCATGTATAAATGAGGATATTGGACTAGAATGAGTCTCCGATGGCCCTCCCAGCCCTCATATTTTGTGATCTTATGACCCTTTGCACGGGATTTGCAATTTCTGCATATGTTCTTCAATTTGGGGCTGCTCCACCCTCTTAAAGAAACTTTGGTTGGATACAGCTAGACTTCCTGACACCAAATTCCTTTATACAGACATTATCAAACCATCTTTTGTTAAAACAAATCCAGTGTTCTTTTTGGGCCCCTCATCTCTTAAGATTGAGCATTATTCCTCAGTGTGGAGAGCCCCAGAGTATTTCATAATTTCTACTCTTCCAAGAGTCCTTTCTTCCTCTTCCTTCTTCCTCCCTCCACGTTATCAGAGTAGGTTTCGGTTAACAATCCATTCACCTGTTGAACTGTCCAGAATCCATGCTTTCAGCAACAAATCCTAGTCAGTCCTCACTGGAGATGCTAAAGTGCTCCTCTCTATTTGAAGTCAGCAACATGCCATAAGGCACACTAAATATGAAAAGCAAGACCTGCCAAACATCCCTGGGCGACCTAGAATACTCTATTTTAGAGCTGTATACAGGTCACCATTATCCCGTCTTCTTGACTACAGAGCTTCAGATCAACTCCACCTTCCTTCAAAACTCTTCAACCTCCCATCATCTGGTCACCCCACCCCAACTCAATTGCTTTCCAAATTGTATCAGGTGTTAGGGATACTCTTGCTATTAGTTCCACTCCCTAGCCAGACAACTCATCTCCCACCTATTATTCAAAGAGTTCCAGAAAGTCCAGTTCCTCCATGAAGACTTCCCAGATTGATTATGAGAAACTGCTCTCCTATGGAGCAACCTTAAAACCCCGATTTCCATGCTTTCTGCCACAATATGCATTTCTTCTTGACATATTTCCCTTTCTCATTCAGTCACAACAACAGCAGCAGCAGCTTACATTAAGGGCTTACTAGGTGCCATGTACTGTTTGGAAGTGCTTTGTTTGCGTTGTTTCATTTTATCTTCACACCACTCTTCCAATTATTATTCCCGGTTTACAGTGAGAAAACTGAGGCTTAGAGATGCTGATTTGCACACACACACAGGAGGTCTGACACCGGTGTCCATTCTCGTAAGCCCACCATGCAATACTACCTCCTATTTCTTAAGAACCTACTGTCAACAGTTAAAATTGTTTATGATATGTTTATTTTACCACTATAATAATTTTAAAAAAAAAGAATATCTAAACAAATGGAGAAGTCTCAGTATAGAAAAAAGAACTCTCTGCATTTCATACATAATATGATGTCATATACTTATATTATGTTTAGGTTTACTTTTATACCTAATTATCATTTGAGACACAAAGCAATCATGTGAGAAGGGTTAGGAACAGTTTGTTTACATATGAGGAAGGAAACTATGGCTAGAGAAGCTGACCAATTGGGCTAAGGTAACAAAGCTGGTAAATAATGGAGCTGGGCTTTCCAGTTTGTGAGTTCTTTCAGCTTCAATCCCTGCACTCTGAGTGAACACGGCCTTTTTACATGTAACAACTAGAAAATGATTATAAGCAACAAAGGGACATATACAAAGTAACATAGCCCATGCCTAAGAGTACAGACAGTTTAGTACAATGGATATAGTACAAAACGTGCTCAGAGTGGGAAGAAGACAAGTCAAGGAACAATCTATAAAGAGTGAGAAGCACTGAGAATTTCTTTTTACTGGTTTGTTGTTCAATCATTGAGACTAGGTCTTTGACACATCTGGCAAATTCTATAGCAGAAGGCAACAAAAATTGCACCCCCCACCAGTGGTTTGGAGTGGCTGGAGATAGAATGAGCCCCATGTCCATCAAGAAGGGACTTTCTAAGTTGCTCTTTAGCAAGATAACCTCTATGGAAGTTGTGACATAGCCCTGACAGTGTAGGTTTCATTCTTTGTAAAGCGAGAGAATCCCCTGGGGGCATGGACACACTGGCAAAACTGTGTGGGAGCCAGTAAACTTTTAATATCAATTAAAAAGGCTGAGCAAGGTAATTCTGAAGCCAATACTTCTGAGCTTGCTCTTTGCCTGGTCCACCCCTAGCAAATCCTGGTTATTTTCACTCTCCATGGCTCGCCTGTCTTTTCTTATCCCCAGAGAGCTATAAAGCATCCCTGCTTATCTGGGTGCTTTACTTATGCATTCAAACATTTATTGGGCGCCTACTATGAACAAAGAACTATCGGGTTCTGTGGGTTTATCCCTGTACTTACTGAATGGATGAGGTTGATAAACATCAGACTCACCTTGGTAAGGAATGAATCAGTCTGAGCTTCTCAGAGGTGTGGGAGAGGATTCCATTCTCAGAATGGAATGTCCCATCCCGTAGGGTAGAAGGAGCACTGGACTGAGTTCTGTGGAAAGGGCAAGAATGGAGGAGAGGGATGGGCATGTGTACTGGGGAGGAACATGGAGAGGTAGAGCTACTGACTGTCAAGGCTACCCAGAAATAACTAGACACATACAACACAGTAGGGAGAATCAACCAATGTCAATCCACAACCTGGCCTTTGAAAGAGTTCTGGTGTTTTCATCTCATTTTTAAGTATAACAAATATTTTCTGATTTCAAAAGTAATATGCGTTCATTTTTTTAAAAAATCAAAAAATAGAGAAAAGTACAAAACTAAAAAGTAGAAATTACCCATTACCTTACCAGCATATTAGTGTTCCCATTTTGGTGTATATTTTTCCTGCATTTTTCTTCTGTGTATGTGTGTGCCTATCCTCTTTTTTTGTATGTACACATATTTTTTTGTTTGTATTTTGTAATTTTTACCATCAATCCATCTTTTTATGTGTGTTTATCTTTTTTAACAAAATTGGATCAAACTGCTTTGCAATGTGTTTTTCTCATTAACAATAGATTAGGAATTTTCCTGTGCCACTGTATATTCTAAAACATGATCTTAAATGGCAGTATCATATGGCTTTACCTTAAGTTATTTAATCAAGATTCTACTTTTTAGCCATTAAGGTTATTCCCAATATTTCATTATTATATATAACTTCAAGGAATATCCTTGTTATGTAAATGTTTATAAATTTTATGATTATCTCCTAATATTTCTGTAAATAGAACTGCTTGGTCAAAGAGTATATGAAATTTTAAGACACTTCATATATATTGCTGAATTATCTTTCAGGAAGTTTGCACCAGTTTACTTTCCCACCAGCCATGCATGATGAAGATGTTTCTCTGAACTTTCACCAATACTGAGCATTTCTTTTCTTTTTTAATCCTTGCCAACTTGACAGATGAGAAACACTATCTTCTTGTTTTAATTATTAGAGTGTATTTTTACCTATTAAGGAGATAAATCTGTATCTTTCCTTCCAAATGCCCTGGGATTAAATGTCATAATGAGCATTTCCCTTTTCCTCTATTTAACCATCTTTCTCCCAAATACTGAAAAATGGTACAGAAATCAGAATTGAATCGGCTCAAATGATCAATGACCTGACAAACTCAGTGTCATTTCATCTGAACCAATAAAGAGGGAACAGATGGTTCAAAACAACACATAGCTATATGTTATAACTTTAAAATGGGTAACAAACCCATACATAGAAACCCTTTCAGCTGTAAAATGATATCAGCCTGCTAACATATTTAGCATTGGCTAATATTCAAATCAGTTTGCATTGCTTCAACAATATACAATTCAGTGATAGAGGAAGAGCCCAAAGTGGACCAAGCCGGGCAGTCCCTCCCCCGATGGCTAATCAACTCAAAATTACTCTCAACTCCTGCCTAGTTGCCTTGTCGCAGCTCTAGTGGGTTTTTCACTTTTATTTTGGTTTCGTGGTTACCTCCACAGCCTCTCCTCCCATCCTACCATCTGTGGCCTGATTCCCCATTATAGAATGCACCCCGCCCCCGTTCCCAGCCCTGACATTTGGGTGGGATTGCCCACAGCCTCAGCTTTAAACTGTTAAGGCAATCAGCATATCCCATCCCCCTGGTCAGGGATGGGCTCTGACCAATCAAAGCTAAGGCTTCTGAGAAAGCTTTCTCCTCTCTCTCTCCTTGAAGCAGGATGCAGGTAGCTCTGGGAGCTGCTGGCAGTCATCTAGGGCCATGAGGGTAGAGCCTGCCTAAGAGTGGAGCCAACCTGGAGGAGTGGAGTTGGGAAACGGAGAGAGGGAGTGCTGGATCTGGTCATATGTGAGAGCTCTGGATCAAGCCTCATGGGAAACCAGTTATGAAGTTTTTAAGCTTCAACCAGTTTGATCAGCTTTTCCATCACTGGCAAAACAAAGAATGCTGCCTGAGATACTGGTGGTGGATGGGTTTCATGGTCCTGTAGGAACTCAGTCATCCTTTCCAAGCATTTCAAACTTCACATCCATTGCTACTGCCAGTTCATCATAGTCCCAGAGAAAGTTCAACTTGAAGGTGCCTCCAGGGAAATCCCAAGCTATGCAGCCAAAAAGCAGCCAGTTTCCTCCAGCAGACTGGTTTGGTCCAGACCAGCCCATTATATCTATAGGATAAGGGAGCCCAGAAGGAGGAACAGGGTGGTTTGGTACAAACTTGATTCCTGGGCTATATCCATTGTCACATGGACTTAGCTACTGACGACATGGGGGTATAAAGGGCCATATGTCCTTGGCCCTATTCTGTAATGACTGGATTGGAGCAGCCCAGTCTCCTGGAGGAAAGCTGAGGGGATGCTTGGTTGCAAACCAATTGGAAGACATCTCCCTGGGTTCTTTGGAGTTTGTCCCTAGGTTAACATCTTACAGTAAAGTCTGACTAATTTCTGAGTGATTTGCATGTCCCTGCAAGGAGAGAGGAAATTAAAATGCAACTAGACAGAATTGCAAATCTACTTCTGCCTCAATTTTTCATAATACAATGGCAAAAAAATGAGAAGTCTTTCCCCTAACTCACTGGTATGTAGGTTCTGTAGTAACTAGAGATTCTATATAGTAAAAGGCAGACAAAACCAAGATAGGGGGCTGTGGAAGAAATCTCTAGTCAGCAAGGCCACTGCAAAATAAAATCTAGAATCACTATATTGTAATCATCATCAAAATAGACATACCTAGAGTTCTGAAGCAACTTGCAGGAAGACTCTTCCCTGAGCCAATTCAGACAGAGTTCTCAAAAGTCTCCAGGAAACAGCAAATTTTGCTGACAGGGATTTTCTGGAGTTACATTTTCATATGCAGCTACACCAAAGAAAAAATTGCCAAACACACACACACACCGTTCTCTGTTCTGCAGGACGTTGAACACAGACATAAGGTCTCGGTACCCATTACCAGGTAGACCCAACACAACACATCTGTAGAACTAAAAGCAGTAAACTCACCCTGTTAATTGGTCCTTTTGCATTAAAAGGGGGAGAAGCTATCAGTTTTTCTACCTCTTCCTCCGCTGATTACACACATTGTTATTAAAAATAAAGACCTTCAGCTTAGGTCCCATGCACATGGCAAAGGTCAAGTTCAGCCCAATGGATTGTATTTGAATGTGACATAGTTTACACAGCTCTCTTTTAGACTGGTGACAGTAGGGGAATGGAGGGAAAGGAATTGAGGGGAGAAGAAGGAGGAGTGGGGGTGCATAACATATGATAATGCTCATTTAGGAGGTAGAATAGTGATAGCAGATGCCCTGATAAAGCCTCAAATGGAATAACAAACTGAAAACCATTGGCCCACAAATCAGCCTCTTCAGATTTAAGAGAATACATCCAAGTGGATCAGCTTTTTGTAGGGAGGAGAAAATGTCAAATCTCCCTTTGTTTCGTGCCTAATAAGGGAATACACAGGATTCCAAATCCTGCTCTTTGCTCCCCTTTAAGATTCTGTGAACTTCTGTTCGATTTAAGCCTCAAATTCTTTTTCATTCTTTCTGGGTGCTGAGAGCCATGCCGAGATCAGTGAGACATAGGGTCTGCCCTCCAGGAGCTGACAATAAAGCAGTGAGACATGGGTACAAAGGCTCTTTGCAAGGTGGAAGGTGCTAGCTCAGGAGCCTGAGAGGCTTCTGAGAGATGAGGGAAAGTTTTATGGAGGAGGGGATATTGAGGGTTCCCTCAAAAGCAAAAGAGGACTTCAACAGGGAGAAATGGAAAGGGTATTCCAAAAAGTGCACCTCCTTTTTTCTTGTCCTAGTCCCCATGTGCACAGAATGAGCAGAATTCCTACTCCCCTTTAAGCAGGGGTTTTCTTGAGAAGCCTGTCACGGTCCCGGGGCAGAGGGGAGATGGGTTGCAGGGATAGAAAGAAAGACGGTTTGAAAGGCTAAATACTAATGTGTTAATATCTGGGTGGGCAGAGGGATGGGTGGGGTTCTGGCTGTTATGAAATCACCTGCATTTTTGCTTATTTGTGCTTTTTCTTTTGGGGAGGGGATGGAGTATGGACCATGCATTGCTTTTGTAATGAGAAAAAAAATAAAAACAATTTAGATATACCTCCCTCCCCCCCCCAAAAAGGAATGCGAAGAACATCCCTATCTCTCCCTGATTTAATCTTCTGCCACCTTCCCTGATGGCAGGTCTTCAGAGCTTTATATTTTTGGGTCTTTGGGTCTTTAAATGGCAGGTCCTCAGTGTTGCCCAAGTTCAGCTCTGCTCGGAAAACCACTGAGGCACAGCACAAGGGCAGCACTGAGCCTTTGGAGCTGACCATCAGGGAGTATATTACAGCAGAGGGCATTGGCTTTATCATCAATTGATAGAGAAGCAGGCAGAAAGAGAAAACCTGTAAGATATTCTGGGTGAGTTATAAAACTCACAGTCACAGAGCTGATGGGTGTACTGTCAGAACCTGTCAAAGCTGCTCTAGCGACACCATATGGGTTTTGTCACAAGAGCAAGATGACTTCCCATCCCTCCTTCTCGCTTTCTTGCGTAACCTGGGTCATGCTAACGTGCCTGACTTGCAAGAACTCTCTCTGAATTAGAAACATGGGAATCATAATACACATTTCACAGCGTTATTGAGGGTTGACTGGGATGATGTACATGAAAGCTCCTAGCCTAGAGAAGGTGCTTCATACCTGCTAGTGCCCCTTCCCTGAAAACGAAAATTCTCTTACATAGTAAATCAAACAAAGTAACTCACATTTGGGTTAATTCAAAGATTACTGGGTCTGAGTTGACTTAAATACAATCACACACAAACACAGGGTCTTTTTTATAGACACCTTTCTCATATCTCTGCCCCCTCCCCTCCACCAACACTTTTTACTCTTTTAAAGTTGGAAGTTTCCTGGTGTACTGTCTGTGGAAGCCCCACCAAAGCACTCAAACACCCTTAGGAAGAAGAGTGCAGGGCAGACATTAAAATGCACACAATCTAAGTCTCCCATCCAAGATGCCTTTGGAGACGGGAGAGTAAGAATTTTCATTTCCCTAAAGGATGATGAAAGCAAGGCACAGGATAATAGGTGTTTATCTCCAAGTTACATAGCAAACCAAAGGTTAAGGAGACTCTGCGAATCGTAGGCTAGGCCATTTGATCTGAAAATACCACAGCCTGGAAGAAAGAAAACAGGTTTTCCAAGTTGTTGATTTTGTTCCTGCCCCCACCTTCTCCCTCTTTCTCACTTCAAAAGAAAAAGCTCCATCATTGAAACATTTACATTATACGTATTTCTAAGAAAGTTTCCCTAGAGCTCTGGAGTCCTTGACACAACTTGTCTTTCCCCTAAGAGGAACCTACTTAAAATGTTCATGTCATTCTTTTAATAAGGAAAAAAAAAGCCCCAAAGATGTATTCCCAATGCTGGAAAAATTGAAATCCCCTTACAAAATACAGCTAAAGGGAAAGTATCATTTGAAGATTTCTGATTCTGTTTCAAAAATAAATCCAGGTTTCCCCAGGATTGTGATTGTGAAAAGTACAACTAAAGGTAGCCCTATATTTTAGTCAGTCATCAAATATTCACAAACTATCTGCCACAAAGCAAGGATTTTACCAGTTAATATCAGCTTCTGGCACAAGTGAAAGAAAATTCACACAGCTTGAATTTATTCAACAAAATTGTGACTCCAGTGATTTTTCTGGTTTTGAGGACCAAGGAAACAGCATTTCTATATTGTGATAATTTTGGGGATTCTCTTCTCCTCCTCCGTATTAATCTCTTCTCACCTTGAAGGTTTTATTTGACGGTTCTTTGTTATTGAAAAGGCAATGTGACAATATCAAATGAGTTTTTTTAAACTTAAAGTCACCTGCAATCTGTCATCACTCTAGCACAGCTACTTTCCATGTTTCTTGCCACATGGACTCTGGACTTAAGCTTTTGTTGTGAATAGAAAATATTTCATTTTATTGATATACCACTATTTTAAAAATCATTTCTTTTATGTTGGACACTCCAGCTATTTCTATTTTTTCCCTATTACAACCAAATATTTGAAATTTTAAAAATCTTTCTTAAATAATTGTATTGGGAAAAATATCTAGGTGCATTACATTTATGGATTTTCCTATGTATGAAAATGTCTAGGTGCTTTACATTTATGGATTTTCCTATGTATCATCATGTTACATTCCCCCTCAAATGTTACCACTGCACAATGCAACTGGCAATAAACAATGCAGTTCTACTATAATCTCAAATGCATTGCTAATTGCTTTTAAAAATAGTTACTCTTAAAAAGTAAGAGAGTATCACAGAGTTGCTATAATTTGCACTTTGCTATCCATAAACACATATCTGGGTATTTGCTCATTATTGTATTTCCTCATATGGGTTAATTTTTCCTTAGGCACTGTGAATTCATCCAGGGATTTTCTTTTTTCTTTTCCAGCCAGTCAGGTTGATTGAGGTATAATTTACCTACAGTAAACTTTACTCTTTTTTAATGTATAGATCTATGACTTTTAACAGATATGTAATTATAGGACAGTTCTATCATCCCCCAAACTTTCCTTGTGCTCCTTTGTAGTCAACCTCCCCCTACACCTCCAGCTTCTGCAATGGTTAATCTGCAATCTTTCCCTCTAGTTTTGACTTTTCCAGAATGTCACATAAATGGAATCAAACAGCATGTAGCCATCCACGGAGTTTTAGCATGTTTTTGTTTTGTTTTGTTTTGCTTTGTTTTTTTACAAATTTGAAATGCTTTTCTTCTCTTCTTTCAGTATTCAAAATACTGCAAAATATTAAAGGACTGATTCAATCACAAAAGAGCAGTACCCTGCAGGAGGAGCAGAAGTTGTCCCTCTCACTTACTCTTGTGCCACCACACCCGGCCAAAAAGTTTTTTAGAACTGGGCTTTCAAAAGGCCCAAGTCAATACATAACTCTCTCTGCTTCCCCTCAGTATCCCCACCCCTTCTCCTCTTCCAAAATGCATTCTTTGTTTAGCAGATACTAACTTTCAATCGCTATTATGGAATACAAATATTTTCCTCCACTCTGTTTATTTTTCATTTTTACAGAAATTTTAAGTTGTAATTTGTATTAAGTTTTTTCCCCCACAGATTCTTCTATTGCTTCCAAGTGACATATTTTCCAAGATCTAAAATATGTAGAATTCTAGATTTTGCTAGCTTTTCTAGAACTTGACTTTTTTTTTTTTTTGCATTTAATTTTGATTTACAGAGTTTTCTGTGAAACAATGGCTTTAAAACCTTTTGACCATCACCCACAGTGCATCCTGACTCAGTGCATACAAACCTACATGTACATAAAAATGTTTCAGGACGCAAACTACTCACTACTTGGAATGTACTCTGACACTTTATAATTATATTTTAGTTGTTTTTTCCTTTAAGAAAAATGCTAGACATGACCCATCAAATTGATTTTATGACCCTCTGATGAGCTGAAATGCACAGTTCGAAAACAGTGTAAAATGAAGGTTCTGTTAAAGCATCTCAGTTTCTCCAGGATTCCCACTCTGAGTTTGGGTAAGGCCTACAGATGAACTGTTATACATGGATTAAGTCAGATTAGCTGGACGTTTTCCCCCAGTGCCTCTTTTCAGAAAGTATAATGGTGGTGCTGGTGGGAGGGGGTAACAAGAAATCAGACATGGTCTGGCTATTCCTAGATTAGCCAGCCAGTAGCTGGGCAGCCTTTGCAGGGTGGGTCTGACCTGCTCTGTGAGCTGGACCAGCTTTGAAATGTCCTGTAGGGTAAGGCAGCTTGCAAGCCTGATGCAGCAGAAGCTGCAAGCCCTACTCGATGTGGAATTAGTCCCAAGCTCCAGTTGAGCTGTGAAGGCTAAGAGCAGGTGAGGGGGAGCACGCTGGCAGCCCTGGTCTGCCAAGTGCAGACCAGAAGAAACACGTAGGAGGCCCAGGCTGGGTAAGTGCAAGTATTGTCTTAGGAAGTCAGGTCAACTGGAGGAGGAGACAATATCATGTTGTGTATGCAATGGTCCACAGACTAGAAAAACAATGACCAAAATTGTTAACCCTGTGTTGGGCTGCCTGGAGACGTCAACAGCCCAGCCAGAGGGCCTGTCGAGGTCAATACCTGGGAATGCAGAGGTGAGCTAGCAGGTAAAGCACATGGTATTCTGTGGTCAGGAGATGCCTTCTAGCCACTGTCATCCATGGCCCCAGAGTGTGAGGCTTTGTGATCCACACTGGGTGGGTTGTAGGGTCTTTAAGCAGTGCCTTAATTCTCTTTCCTATTTATGAGGTGAGTGACTGAGGCTTGCCAAGGATTCTGCAAGATACACTACTATCATTTATACCTGTCCCCCCAAAAAAGCCATCCCCCCTTTCTGTGTTCAACCAAAATTAAAGCAAGAGCTTTGAGGGCCTGGGACTAAGGAAGTTCTGGCTCCAGGTTGGTAGATCATACTCTAGTGACTTTAAAATTCTGATTTCTCATACCCAGAATTTCAAGGCCTTACCTAATTCCCTTGCTAATTAGCTGCCTAGTTTCTGCCTCCCACCTACTTCACAGTGTTAATGAATATTTATGAGCTCGCTTTGGAATCCAAGGGATGAAAGAACCTCTAACAGTAGGTCTGCCTTCCGGTTTGCTGTTGTACTTGTGGAGAGGAGCTTGCCCTGGTGCTCAAATTTTCAGGGAAATGAAGATTCTGAGATTTTTCTCATCAGGGCTTCACAGGAGTTCAAACCATCTTGAAGAGTTTTAGGCCCAGGAAAGGATAATGTTCTCTAGTTTCTAGGTTGATCTTATTATTGTTTCTTCCTTCTTTGGAAGTGACCCCTGCACATTCCAAGGCCACCTCCTCTAAGATTCCAAGCATCACTCTCCTTGCTGTGGGAGGGGGATTTACAGCTATGACTCTGGTTAGTACAAACAGACACCAAGTCCATAAATCTGCGGGGTGGGGGGCATGCTCTCACTCTACAGACTTGCACAGATGTGCACCTGCTTTTGCTCCACCCTGGAACATTCATCAGAACATTCCATTGAGAGAGGGCACCTATTCTGAAAGGTGCTCCCTCCCTTGTGTGAAACATCACCTTCATCCTGAACCTGTTTGGGCAACCCAAGACCCTGCTGGTTCCCTCTGCCCACAGCTTCCAGTCATCAGTGATGTTACCATTAGCTTGCCCTACAGCAGCAGTCTATCTGAGGGGCTAAGCTATTACCAAGTTCACCAGGGGGGAAAAATCCCCTTAGCGTCCGTCCTGATGGAATAGAACAGAAAGTCGCAACCTAAGCTTTAAAACTCCCAATGCCTAAGCCGGCTGCCAGAACAATTAAGCCAGAATACCTGGGGATGGGACCCAGGCATCAGCATTTTTGTAAACGTTTCCAGGTGTTGCAAGGCACAGCCCGGGTTGAGAACCAAAATGAATACTACGACAGGAGCCCAGCTGTTCACCCTTCAGTTTATCTTTCATTTTGACAAGGGTTAGCCCTTGCCTTGAAAGCAATCTTTAAAGAGCGAAAACTGTAAATACTTGGTCACAATGCTAGGCCAATAAGAAAGGGTGTTTTGTTTTGTGGGGTGGGGTGGGGTGCGAAGGGAGGGGTTGGCAAGCAAGGAAAGGAGACGGCTTTATACACAGAAAGTATTCTTTCATGGAATCATAATCATTCGGTCCTAAAACAAGATGCAGACTCCAGAGGTCATCTGGCCCTTCCCTTTACTTCCAGGAAGGAAGGAAGTTAGCCACCCTTTTGTTAAAGGTCCCGGAGACAGGCGGCAGCGCGGCGTGCACCGCAATCCCGCGGTGCAGGTCCACGCGTAAACCGCTGTCTGCTTGTTTACTGAGCTGTGCCTGCGAGCGCCGGCGCCCTCTGAAGGAGGGAAATAGATTTCCCTCCTAGCGAAACAATTGTTCCTTCTGGCTGAGCTCATGGATTCGTTTCCTTGAGCTCACCAGAAAGGACACGGCTCCGCCCAGGACCTCCTGGCGTTCCTCTGACATCGGGTATGCCACGGGTTTGCCTGGGAACGCGATTTCCTTGATTGCAGGGGAGGAACATAAAGCAAATAGGATGAAAACGGCTGGGACTCTGAGCCCTGCGGCTTTTCCTCATAGGCTTTGGGGTGTGTTTTTGTGATGATGCGGTTCTCGGCCACGGTGCAGTGTTGTGCGGTAATCGAGACCCAGAGTCCGCGGATGGTGTAGCTCCCGCTGGTTAGGAGAGCAGTGCGTTTAAAGGGAGACAGTATAACAATTCCAAGAAATCCAAAGCTGTCAGAAAGGAAAATGCTTTCCTTTAAAGACATGATTTTCTTTCTTTCTTTCTTTCTTTTTTTTAAAGGCATCAATCAAGACATACAACCCCGTCATTTAGATGTGCTCCCCCTTTACTCACCAATCAGGGCTTCAAGCAGCATCTCCTCCCTGCCTGCCCAGGGCTAGTGGGGCCTCAGTACACAGGTGCTGCTGCTACGCTGCACGCATCCTAAGTGCAGCCCGCTGCATCCTCCAGCTGCGATCCCACCGGAGAGCAGCGTCCGGAGGCCCCGCGGCACATCCCTTTCCGTCCCTGATTCCCGGTCGACGCAGGGAGGAAGGACGAGGATCCCGGGCGCCTGCCTCTCCCCGCCCGCGCTCACCGCTGCGTCGCAGCCGGGGCTGGGAAAGTCGGGGCGGCGGACCCGGGAGCCGGCTGCGGGCTCGTCACGGTTGCCGTGGTAACCAGGAGCGGGCGACTCCCGCGGCGGCTGGGGAAGACAGCGGAGGAAAGGTAGCAGGTCAGCCCCGACGTGCCGCACGCTCTCCTGGGCCTCCGCGGAGCCGCAGGGGACCTACGGGAATAGGTTGCTTGGGTGGTACCAACCAGAATGTCTGTTCTTTGGGCTCCAACCAAGACCAAACCATCCCTCCGCCTCTTCCCGGGGTTTCCCCCTTCCTCCCGCCTCAATCCCGTACTACCCCCTTAAGGGCTGGACATTCCAGCGCTGTCTTGAGGCGCCTCCTGCTGAGTACAAAGCTGAACGTGTGCTAGACTCACCCCTGAGAGTATAACCTCCCAGCCAGGGGCCTCCGAGGGACAGCCCTCTGCAGAGCTGGAAAATGAACCGAGTGCTGGATGCCGAGAAAGTCACTTAACCTCCCTGAGTTGTGAAATTTCAACAGTTTATGCTATAGGCATGAAGTTGTCTTATAAAATGAAAAATGCTATAAAATTAAGTGGCTATGCTGCTGCTGCTGCTGATGACGACGACGACTGTGGAGATCAGTGTGTGGCTCCCTGGAGGGTTTATTAGTTGCAAAGAGTCTCTTAAGGGCTCAGAACCCACACCCTTCTCCCCAGCTGAGTAGCCCTTTCACATTCCAAACAAACTCCCTGGGTTGTCAAGGCCTGGCACAAAAGGAGGTCCGACGGAAGACAGGATGGATCTGAATAAATTCCTATCAGCATTGGCTTATTATTATGCCAGAGTTGAGAGCAGAAAGAAGCCTTGGAGATTATTTGGTCTTCAAGGATCATTGGCCTCAGTATTCTATCCATCTGAAGCTGTGTGGTCACAAGCAAATCAACTCCAGGCAGCACCTTCAGAAGAGGGCTGAGCCTTGGCTGGTGACTCAGTGAGGAGGAGTTCTTGCTCGTCCCTATGGGTTGGGACATATCATCATTGACCTCATGGATTAGTGTTTATCTCACTTCCAAAGACATTCATGTGAGCAGTGAAACCGACAACTCAGGGCTGTCCATGCTCTCACTCTGGAGTCCCCCCCTTTGTCACACCCCTCTGCTTGTCTACAGTCTGCAGGTGTTTTCCTCTAGAATAAGGGATGGGAACACGCATTTACTCAGCTCTAACAGTATGCCTGGGCTATTCATAGGCGATTTCGGTTAACCCTCCACCTGTGCGATTTTACATCACTGATTTGCAAATTAAGAACATAAGAGCACAGAAAATAAGTGACTTGCTTTTGAAGGTTATACAGCTAGAGACGCAGTTAAGCTGGAATTCCCAGCTAGCTCTGTTGGATGCCACAGCGAAAGGCACACGGCCACTGAGTATCGTCTCAGTGGATATTAGGGAAAAACTTCCTGAGCTGTTCTGAATCACTGATAATTTGTCACACCTCTCATTTATTGGTTTAATTAATTTCCACTGTTTTTAATTTTATTTACTAACACTCTGTACCCCCCAAGCAAAAACTCTCCCTTCTCCCCACCTTCACTATTTTTTTAAAAGAAATAAAATGTTTATTTTAGGAAACTTGAAAAATATAGAAACATAAAGAAGTAAAAATCATGCATAACCCTGCGGCCCAAAGAAAGCCACGACCAATACTCATAGTTCCTTGTAGTTTCTTTCTGTCTTTAAATTGCGACACGACCATTGATATTTAATTCCATCCTGCTTTTCATTTAAAATAACCTTGTGAAAATTTCCCTCTCCATTAAGGATTCTTTCAAAACATTATTTTAAATGCCACATAATATTTCATCATAGGAATGTACTGGTTCCCCTTTTATTGGATATTTGAAGCTTCCAATTTTTATTGGTTGTAAATAATGCAATGCAAATTTTTCTACATAAATCTTGGCCTTGGTTGTGAATATTTCCTTGCAATTGAGTCCTAGAAGTGGAATGTTAGATCAGCTTGTATGAATTTTTCAGCCTTCCTAATACTTCTCTCAGGAGAGGTTTTCTGACTCACTGCCCCCCACCCCCCAACGAGAAAGCACAGTCCCACGTTACATTTCTCCTTACCTCGTGAGCCCTTGCCTTTCGTTGGCTCTTTAAGTGGCTTATCTCACCAACCCTTTGGGAGATTAAGACTAGTTCTTTGTAGTTTTGTTTGTTTTATTCAGAAAAACTCAATGTCTCCTTTATTCTTTCAAAAATCCTCTGTTAGCAAGAAACACCAGACCACTAGGCTTTAGGGAATCAACATTTGAGACGAAAGTGGCAAGGTTTCCAAGTCCCACAGTAAGTCCGGGATGCTGGGGCTAAGTCCTGGAGTTTGTTTGCTGCTGACTCTGGTGGTAACTTTAGCCCCACCCCTAGAATGGGAAAGCTGCCCTTGATTTCCCTCGGATCCTTGCATTTTTATTTCAGTGTTTACCACTGGCCAGATAGTTAGGTAAATGTCATAGAGGTTGGGCTTCGATGGGGAAGACTTCTGAGGAAAAGCAACTAGAGTACTAGATCCTCCTAACGCTAGAGGTAAGGCTGTTTGACATCCGTTTGTCTGCCAGGGGTGAAATGTAAGGAAAGCCAGCCTAACACTGGCTTCCTTCTTCCTTGGGAGAAGATGGCAAAGGAGAGAGGCAAAAGATGGGGAGGATGGAGGCAGGGGTGATGCTGGCCCTTGGATATCTTCAAGCTATTTAAGCATTTGTTATCCCCCCACGAAGAAATTTAAGTAAGGCAGGGTGACAAGGAGATCTATTCCCTTTGACTGTTTTTAAATGTAGCTTCTAAGACTAGATTGGGTCAAAAGGATTTTTTTACTTGGTGTAAAGGGCTAAATGCTGTTGCAAAACTGATTAGAAGTGGATATAAGGTGGTAACAGATCTTTTATAAATTGTCTGGCCAAGCTTTTTTAGAGTGAATTTTTCTGACTATAAGAATATTTAGTAATATTTAGCACTGATTTCACTAAAGGGAATATAAGACTAATATTTCATCAAGACGTTTTGGATAACACACTGAATTTTGGAGCAAATATTTATGGCAATTAATTGAAACAATACCTGTAAATGTTTGCAGCTTTTCTCTTCCACAGACCAGAGCTATGCAAAAGTTGACTGCTTAATTACAAATGAAGGTATCTACCATGTTGTATTTGGAGTTTCATTTCCTTAAGAGAATGCCTGAGGTTTAAAGTCAAAACCTATGGATGTGAATTTGTATAAGATATATCAGAATTCCTTGGGACAGTATAAGCATAAGGTGATGTTTCTTTATTCTTGCATCTTTTGATGTAAGACAGAAACTAAATAAAACTTCCTTTCCACCTAGAAAAAGAATACAGAGAAGACTGGAAGCTTAGCAGAGCACTCAAGCCGCTGCCAGGGATGAAGAATAAGGAACATTAAAGTCTTCAACATTTTTTTAGAGTTTTTATAGACCTTTATATAAGATTTTTTTTAAATTGTGGTAACATATATGCAACATCAAATTTGCTATTTTAACCATTTTCAATTGTACAATTCAATGGTATTAACACATTCACAATGTTGTGCTACCATCACCACCATCCATCCCCAAAACTTTTCCATTATTCCAAACAGAAACTCTGTACCCTTTAAGCAGTAACTCCCCATTTCCTGCTCCCTCAGCCCCTGGTAAACTATACTCTACTTTCTGTCTCTATGAATTTGCATATTCAAGTTATTTCATAACAAATGAAATCATACGATTTTTGTCCTCATGTGCCTGGCTTATTTCACTGAGCATGTTCTCAAGGTTCATCTGTGTTGTAGCAGGTATCAGAACTTCATTCCTTTTTTATGGCTGAATAATAGTCCATTATGTGGATATACCACATTTTGTTTATCTATTCACCCATTGATGGACACTAGGGTTGTTTCCCCTTTTTAGCTATTGTGAATAATGCTGCTGTGAACATTGGTGTGCAAATACCTGCTTGAGTCCCTGCTTTCAGTTCTCTTGAGAATATACCTAGAAGTGGAATTACTGGGTCATATGGTAATTCTATACTTAACTTTCTGAGGAATTGCCAACTGTTTTCCTTGGTGGTTGCACCATTTTACACTGCTACCAACAAACAATGTTCGAGGGTTCCAATTTCTCTGCATCCTTACTGGCGCTTGTTATTTTCTATTAAAAAAATAGACATTCCAGTGGGTGTGAAGTGGTGGTGTCTCATTGTGATTATATTTGTGCCTCTCGGTACAGTGTTCTTGTTAAACTACAGTCTTTCTACCCGGGAGTGGCGAAGGGCCTGGGCACTGCTTTGTCTGAAAAAGGGCCGAGGGAGTTGATAACGTTTACAAAATGTGGTATATACACATGATGGAATACTATGCAGCAGTAAGAAGGAACAAGGTCATGAAACATATGACAACACCAATGAATCTTAAAGACATAATGCTGAGTGAAATAAGCCAGACACAAAAGGAAAGATATTGTATGTTACCACTAATGTGAACTCTGTGAAAAATGTAAAATAAGTGTCTTATATTATAGAATATAGGGGACCTAGAGATAGACAGCAGCTAGTGAAGGGGGAACGATAATCTAATAAGAACAGGCAAGATATTGAAGGTGAGCTTGTGATATGGGAATGCTCAGGTGTGACTATGGTTCATCATTTCTCTTTTGATATGGTAGGAGTATATCGAAGGAATGAAGTTTTTTCAGGATATTGGTTTTCCCCATTGCTTTGCTTTGCTTTGTTTGGAAATGTTTTTTTATTTGATAAATAAAGTTAAAAAAAAAAAAAAGGATGAAGGTTAATGAAGATGGATCTCTGCTGAGTCTTAGAATTTGCCAACATTGCTGACTCACAACAGAATAGTCTGGAAGTGTGCTTAGAGAAATGCCAGGCCTTCTGGGAGGATACTTACTTTGGGAGAAAAGTTGACTCTTATAACTTCTAAGTTTCCTTTAACTTGAGGATTCTGTGAGTCTCCATTGGTTATTTTTGTCTGGTACAGCTATTTCCCTCTAGTACACAGTATTTTAGTCTTTTGACCTTTTAATTCCCAAAAGGATTCAGAATGGTCTATAACATTAAAATACATATTAAAAAAAAAAAAAAACTTTTCATGAAAACTTGAATCCAGAGGACTCCTGGGAGAAAAAAAAATGAGTTGCTACAGGATCCAGACACTATATTTAAATCTTAGCTTGCTCAAGGTCTGTGGTAATGTGTGATATTATAGATTCTTATTGTTCAAGAACAGGAAGCATACACTTGCATCTGTATTAATACCGACCTTGACTTTTCAATGGGATTATGATCTTCTTAATGACGTGGAGCAAGTCCTCTAATCCATTTTAACTCCAAGAGCATCTATCAGAATATTTTATACAGAGAAGGTGCACAGTAGATTTTGAATGAATTGACTTTCTTAAAGATGGAATAGGACATTTTTTCCTCTGTTTTCTCTCTGGGTCTGGTAGGAGTGTCCTAGCCAGGCTATATCTAAATCATCTTTCAGAAACTGTATTATATCACTCTGATGAGATAGCCAGAATGCTATCCGTGCATCTACCGGTATCACTTCATGCTTTCAGAACAGGATTCTGTCTCTAATGCATTTATGCCATTGACTACCGCTGCTCTAGGACACTGGCTTTCTTTTCTCTGTAGCTCTCCATTGTAACTAGTAATAATAATAACAAGCACTGTTCTAAGTGATTTGTGTACTCATTTAATCCTACTAACAGCTCTATTAAGTAACTACTACCTTGCCATTTTTTTCAGATGACAAAATGGAAGCAGAGAGGTTAAGTGACTTGCCCAAAGTCACACAGTAAGTGGAGGAGCCGAGATACAAATGCAGCCTCCCAGCTCCGGATTTTGTGCTCTTAACCATCACACCCTTCTGTCTCTCTTAGCAGCATGTCCTGCCTGCAGTGTGTACCTAAGCAAATCACTGAGGGACCAAAGTCCGAGGTGAGCTCTGTCTTCTCTGTTAGCCAGGCACCAGGTGGTAACTGGTTTTCTCCGCCCCTCCTCTTTCCATCATCCCTCTGTTCCCCAGACACCAGTGAAGAACCACACCTCTGCATGAGCTGCGTTTCCCTTCCCCAGCACAATTTCCTGGAATGAAAGACAAAAGACTGAGCTCCTCGGAGTGACTCACATCTGTCTGGAGTGATAACAGCCTATCTGTTTTTGTGCTGCTTCTTAATTCTTCCACCCTAAACCTACTCTCTCTCCATTTTCCTAAAAATGCCAGATGGTATATATCTATTTTTAAATCCATGTGAATCTTTAATAAATTTTGCTTTGCGAATTTGTCAACACCCTCACATCCCTGAAATAATTAGAGCTACCCCATGGTGTTGCAAAACTGGGCTTGGGTTGCTGCTCAGAGGGCATGGTGGTGCAGAAATCACTCTTCGTCTATGACCTGCAGGCAAATGCTTAATAGGTGCTTTCTGATGATGGCATCTCAGGGTAGGTTGAGACAGAGCTAGGAGCCAGGCCTGCCTATGGCTTTGTCCCAGCCAGGGTGGAAGGGGGCAGGTCTATGCCTGGCATCTTTTGCTCCTGTTGCAGCTAAGTCCAAGGGTAGGAAGAAGCAGAGGGTGCACCCATGGGAACCTCACACTCCTTTATGCAATTTCCCACATGGCCAGGAGTCAGCCCTTTTCTTCACTGTAAGCAGCCAAATCACGGCCCCAAAACATTGTATAAATCCCCACACCAGGGAATGTTCTTTATTGTAGGAGGCTCCTCGAGGCTGATGGGTGGGGAGAGGCTTCTTGGATTGAAGCAATAAGTGGCAAGTCTATACTCCTCCCCACCTGGGCACAATGAGCCTGCATGCCTGGAAACAGCCAGTGTTCTCCCACAGACTTAGTCAAATCTGCAGAGAGGAGAGCCAGACGGAGCCCAGACATACACGGTCATGCAGAACGCATCCTGCTCATTCATTCCTGACCCAGCCCTGTTCCAGGTTGGCAGGACAAGCAGAGTAAATGAACACCAAGGATATTTCAATACTGCCCTTAGCCTAGAACAAGAAGACTTGAGTTTGAGTCCCAGCCACACCATTTATTAACTGCATACCCTTGAGCAAATCAATGTATTTCTCTAATGCACAAATTTCCTCATCTGTCAAATGGGAATAGAAATTTCAGTTTCCCTCATCTTACAAGAGCGTGTAAACATCAAGTGACATGATGCACATGAAATCACTTTGTAAATCATAATAGTGCTGTGTGAACATAAAGGATTATTATACATTTCTATTTGTTTTGGTTACAATAAATAATAACAGTTATATAAGTTTGTCCCTTTTCTCATGTTTTGACCAGGCTGCTCCTAAGCAGTAAAAGCAGGTGATTTGATTTCCCGCTGTGCTTACAGAGGGCTGTGATTGGGAAGTACAGCGAGGTATCTTGCAAAGGAGGTTTGGAAGAAGCAAGCACCCACATACTCACCCAATAAGGGTGTAGCATGAGACAGATTTCAGAGTTGGCTGGAGGAAGTCAGTCTGGGTCACTAGAGTAGACAGCTTGGCAGAGTTCAGTATCAGGCAGCTGAGTCAGGTGAGAAGCAAAACCGAGGTTACAAAAGGTGATCTCAAACATGGTTTGAAGCCAGGACAGATGTCACACAGAGGATGCTGGCCCATTGGCAAAGTCTCCCCAAAGAATGAGGCTTTCTTTCCTGGGCTGCTGAGAAATCCCCAGTCGCCTCCAGCCTGGCCCTGGACTGGCTAGAGTCAACCAGGTTTCCCAGGAGGAAGATTCTTGCCTGTTTACTCAGCAGTCTTCAGGATCACTGTCCAGATGGAAATCTGTGTCTCCTGGGAAGACTTGGAAACTGCTTGTGTATCCATGGCCCCAAGGGTTTCCATTCAGAGTCCTAATCAGGCAACCCCATCACTGAAGAAGAAGTCTACATTTTTGGTATCAGAAGCTTCATCTTTAGTGAGTCCTAGCTGCTTTCTGTGTCTGGGACAAGAGTCCAGGCAGCGAGGCTGCTGTTATCACCCAGGCAAACCCTAGAGAGATGCTTAAGGACCAAAATCAGAAAGCTCAAAGGAGAACAGAGCAGAGGGTTCCAGACACTTCCTAAACTGGCCAATCAACCCTTAGAGAGGGTCAAATGTAATGGGTAACTAAGGGCCAGAACCCAGGGTCTTAGGTACCAAATTAAAGTTCACCAGTTCCTACAGGTGATTTTTGTAGAATTAAATACAACAAAACAAATGAGCAAAAAAACACAGATCCCTGTAAATTATATTCCAGAGAAGATTGTCAAGAAGGCTTAGTGCTTTAAGTAACAAACTCAAGTAAGGCAGATCACGCCCCATCTTTCTGAATTATCCGAAATAAGGAAAAGAATCTCTGAACTGATTATTTGTTGGTTTAAGTCAGAGATTACAAATTGACCATAGGCTATCTGGGGTCAGCAGGTGTGTTTCATTGGACCATTTTGTTACACTTGCACAATGTTTTAAAAGGTAGTGTAACACCCAGGGAAGTGAATCTCCCTGGCAACGTGGAATATGACTCCCGGGGAGGAATGTAGACCCGGCATCGTGGAATGGAGAACATCTTCTTGACCAAAAGGGGGATGTGAAAGGAAATGAAATAAGCTTCAGTGGCAGAGAGATTCCAAAACGAGCCGAGAGATCACTCTGGTGGGCACTCTTACGCACACTTTATACAACCTTTTTTAGGTTCTAAAGAATTGGGGTAGCTGGTGGTGGATACCTGAAACTATTAAACTACAACCCAGAACCCATGAATCTCGAAGACCAGTTGTATAAAAATGTAGCTTATGAGGGGTGACAATGGGATTGGGAAAGCCATAAGGACCAAACTCCACTTTGTCTAGTTTATGGATGGATGTGTAGAAAAGTAGGGGAAGGAAACAAACAGACAAAGGTACCCAGTGTTCTTTTTTACTTCAATTGCTCTTTTTCACTCTAATTATTATTCTTGTTATTTTTGTGTGTGTGCTAATGAAGGTGTCAGGGATTGATTTAGGTGATGAATGTACAACTATGTAATGGTACTGTAAACAATCGAAAGTACAATTTGTTTTGTATGACTGCGTGGTATGTGAATATATCTCAATAAAATGATGATAAAAAAAAAAAAAAAAAGGTAGTGTAACAAAGACAACCCAATTAAAAAGTGGCAAAGAACTTGAATAGACATTTCTCCAAAGATATTCAAGTGGCCAATAAGCACATGAAAAAATGCTCAACATTGTTAGCCAGTAGGGAAATGCAACTCAAAACCACAATGAGATACTACTTCACACCCACTAGAATATCTATTATTTTTAAAATGGAAAATAAATGCCAGCAAGGATGTGGAGAAATTGAAACCTTCCAACATTGTTTGTTGGTGGGAGTGTAAAACGGTACCGCCGCTGTGGAGAACAGTCTGGTGGTTCCTCAAAAAGCTAAACGTAGAAGGACCATATGACCTAGCAATTCCACGCCTATGTCTAGACACAAAGGAATTGAAAACAGAGACTTATACAGATACCTGTACACCAATGTTCATAGCAGCATTATTCACAACAGCCAAATGACAGAAGCAACTCAAGAGTCCATCAACAGATGAATGGATAAACAAAATGTGGTCTATCCATACAGTGAAACATTATTCAGCTGTAAAACGGAATGAAGTTCTGATACATGTGACAACATGGATGAACTTTGACAACATTATGCTGGGTAGAATAAACCAGACACAAAAGGACAAATATTGTGTAATTTCACTTAAATAAAATATCTCAAATAAGCAAATTCCTAGCAACAGAAAGTAGGATAGAGATTACCAGGGCCTGGGGTGAGGGTGGAGGGTGTGTGGAACAGGGAGTTATTGCTTACTGGATACAGAATTTCTGTTTTGGGTGATGGAAAAGTTTCTGTGATGGATGGTGGTGATGGTAGCACAACATTGTGAATGTAATTTAATACCACTAAATCATATAACATAAGAGTTAAAATGGTAAATTTGTTATATATATGCTACCGCAATTAAAAAAACACAATGTAATGGATACTGGGGTGACTGGTGGAAATAGACTAGGGACACATAAAAGGTTGGGGAAGACAGTGACAGCAAGTCTCGGGTTGAGCAACCAGGCCCTTTGTTGAGAAAGCTGGGCTTGTAATCTGGTTTGAAGAGGTGAGCTGCATGCACATGGAAAGAGCTGATATACAGGTGAACAGCACAGTGGTGGGCGTGGGATGAGTGATGTGGACAGGAGCCCGGAGAGTTCTCAGGGGGGCATGATGGCTCTCAACCGGGTGGTCAGGGAAGGCTTCTTTGAGGAAGAAGATTGCATGGTGCTTGGAAATGGGGGTGGTGGTAGAGAGGTGCCATATAGGGCCAGGGAAGGGGCCCCAAAGGCTTAGGGCAGGAAAGCTCCAGGGACTCAGGAGACCAGGAACAGGCTAATTTGGCTGAAGCTGGGAATTCAAGGTGGAGAGAAATGGGACTAGGCAAAGAAAGTGTGGCTTGAATGAAGAATGGGAATCGTGTCTCTGAATCTAAGACCCGTTGAATCCAAGGTCTACTGATTGAAAAAAGGGACTTTGGGGTGAGAGTTAAAGGCACCAGGCCAGAAGCAGGGGCTGCCTGAGGCTTAGCTCCCCTGGCAGCCTCTCAGCTCTCTATTGCTGAGCCACCTGTGAGACTACCCCCAGCCCACCTCACATAGGCTCCCAGGGATCAGCAGGGGGAGGGGGTCGTGAAGAAGGCTGAGGAGTGGTGTGGTGAAAGCTGACATCTTGAGGCACTTGGAGGCCTGCGGACAAGACAGCCTGTTTCCCTCACTCACCTCCCTTCCTGACCCAAAACGATCAATGAGCCCCCAGGATAAAGCTTGGCTGGAAGTCCTTCCCTCTGTCCCCCACTCCTGCCCTGACACTTACACATATGCGTGTACCCAGATGTGTTCCACAGTCTGTGTGTGTTATCAATCCTATGCTATACATAAGTGGATATATGACCTGCACAAGCAGATTTATGCTGCACACTGTATATATGTGTATCAATAGAAAATCCTATATATATAAGGGATATATATATAAACTTTTTTTTCAGGATAAGAAAAGTCATTAGCATTCTATTACATAAAGAAGATGCAGCCTACAAAGAAATCTGTAGTTTTCCTCTAGTATTTTATTTGGCCTGGAAAAAAAACTTGTGGGGTTCCCTGTGCCCACCCCTGGGGTTTCCAAGCCTGCCATCTCCTACTTTCTTCTCTCTCGCCTCCTTGTTTTGCAGCCCCCATCTGACGGGCTCCCTTTTCTGATGGCCTCTTTGGGATGCGGAGGGAGGACAAACTGAGCTAGCTCAGTGGCAGTGGGCCAAGGGTGAGGGCCGGGGTGGGGGGTGAGTTTAGCTCACAAGAGCTAAACAACATGCCTATCTCCTCTCTGTGTCCTCAGAACATCCCTTAGCTGCTGGATTCCATCAGCCTCCATCACTCTTGGAAGCAAGAAGCTCTTCCTTTCATTTTTTTCCTTGGTGTCTCCTTGGACCCGGGAAAACCTGGAAACAAACCCCGTTCTACAGAGAAGACCTCAGTTTTCCCCCAAAATTTCCCCTACCGAGTGATCCACTTGGCAAAGCAGTCACTTTACTTGTGCAAAAAAGGCACTGAATCTATGTCCCCAGTTTCAGGTCAGGACATGTTTTTCAGTAGGAATTTTCCTAAATGTGATGTATCAATAAATATTTAGGGTGGATATAAGGATATAAAAGAAAGAGAATATGAGGCCCACTCCCTCTGGGAGCTCACATTTTCATTGGGGAGACAAGACACAAGAAGCAAACATGACAAATGAGATTGGGCAATAACGGCTTAACTCAGGGAGGCTTGCTTTGGCTAAAACTTCAATCCATTATAAAGTAAAAGGGAGTGGATTAGAGGGAGAGCTGATGAAATCCCATTGGATTTGGATTCTGCCACTGAGTGTTGTTTTCTTTCTGGCTGTATTTCAGGTATTCTCCCCCACTGAGACTGATTAGTAATTGTCACAATTCCTTTCTGTAACCTTTTGTTAGGGATTGAACCATGTTCCCCCCAAAAAGACATGCTCAGGTCCCCAACCCAGGTCCTAGTGAGTGTGAACCCTTTATAAATAGGATCTTTCAAGATGATAGTATTTAAGGTGTGCCCAAATTGAATGAGGTGAGCCTTAATTCAATATGGCTGAAGTTCTGTTAAGCAAAGGAAATTGGACACAGAAGGAGAAACCATGGGGAGCAACAAGAAGCTGGAAGTCAGTGGAACCCAGAAAAGAAAGAGGAACATGTCACCATGTGCATTGCCATGCAATGGAAAAACCAAGGAGCCCTGAGATTATGGGCAGCCAGAAGATACCCACCCCAGGGAAGAAGCCAGTCTTCCAGCCTCTGAAACTGTGAGCCAATAAATTCCTGTCGTTAAGCCAACCCATTGTATGGTATTTGTTTTAGCACCTGGGAAAGGGATACACCTTCCCTCTGGGAAAGGGCTGACTCTTGGCCAACCTGGGATGCAGGAATCATTTGCACTGCACACTCGTTACTCTCCATTTCTGGATGCTTCTCTCTGTGGTCCCAATTTCCCATCTCCATGCTCCCTCTAGGCTGCATGGGGGCCCCTATCCCCCTACCCAGTTCATCCTCTCAAGTTATTCTTTCCCTCTCCCCTGCACCCCTTTTCCACATTCAAAGCCCACAGCCCATCTCAGCTAACACCACGGAGGAAACTAATCTCAGAAATGAATTTACACTGAGATGGAAATCTCTAATAATTTCATTGTAGGACCGTTTTTTTGGAAGGGACTTCAGAAATCCTTGAGTTCAACCTCCTCATTTTACAAAGTAGGAGACTATAACCATGGAGGGGAAGTGACCTGCCTGACGTCACAGAAACAGAGACTGGGACTAAAACCCCAGTGTCTGATTCCAGGTCCTAGGAGCTTAGTTCCTTCCCCCGGGGAATGCCTGCACCCACCCAGTTGTAAGAGCTGGAAACGTGGCCAGCACCTGTGACATCTAAATCTAGGTCAACTTCCATCCAGTCAGCCAACCAAGCCCTGTCTCCTTTATTTCCCAAATCTGTCCACAACGGGTCCACTTTTCTTCGCCTCCACTATCCGCCCTCTAATGAGTGAGTCTCATCTCTTCGCTTGACTCCCTCTTGAATACACCCTGTAGGAAGGGTGACACTTTGTAAACACAGGTCACGTCATTGTCCTGCACCCTAAGGTGCTTCCTCCTGCTCTTGGAAAAAGTACGATCTCCTTGTAGTCCCATGTGATGAGACGCTGCCTACCTCGTAGGCCTCGTCTTCTGTCAGCAATTCCTACCCCAGCCTTCGGTCGGTCCTTCCGATAGGCCTCAGCCCTTCCTGCCTCAGACCTTCACACGGGCCACTTTCCCTCAATGTGAAACACTTCCTTTCCCTAATCTCTTTCCCTCCCTAAGTCCTGCTCAGCCTTCAGATCTCTGCTGAGATGCTTCTCCTCAGAGAAGTCTTCCCTGACACATGGAAAAGGTGTTTCTGTTCTAGGTGCTTGGCCCTGCCATCCTCGGACAGACGACTGGCCACGGTTGGGGTTAATTAGCTCAAGTCCAGCATCCCTGCAGAATGTAAGTGCCAGGCACCATTGTGAGAAGTCAGCACTTTTCATTCAGGGCTGTTATTACTTGTCAGGGAGTGGAGGGTGTGGAGAAGAGAAGGCCATGTTGGAACTGTGGAGATTACAAGGGTGCAGTGTCCTTCTCTGCAGAGACACACAGCCACCTATCAGTGAACAGAGCCCCTCTAACTAGATGCTACCGCCAGAAGCTCTTCTTGCTACATCATCCCCAGCATGTCCAGTTTAGGGTCTAATATCTCCTCCCATTGCACTTCCTGTTTCCTACTTCTTCCCTTGGATTGATGGTTCTTAGTCTTATTTCCTGCCTACTAGGCAGTTTCCAATGCAGGATTTGGTCTTCACACCCAACCTTGTTCAAATTAACTACTCAAGAAAGTTTTTCTGTAAGCCCATTCCAAACTATCTGCCACAACTCCTTGTTTCTGGAAAAGTGTACCATTTCATTCCTCTTTTAGCCTTAAAAATGGATTCTAACCTTTGCTAGGAAGATGTTATAGTTCAAATCTGTTCTTGGAAATACATGTTTATTTAGCTTCTACTATATGCCAGAC
Source organism: Choloepus didactylus (assembly GCF_015220235.1). NCBI lineage: Eukaryota > Metazoa > Chordata > Mammalia > Pilosa > Megalonychidae > Choloepus > Choloepus didactylus. Next base: position 133,493,446 of record NC_051314.1, read on the forward strand.
ATGGAGCTAGGCTCTGGGGTTACAAAAATTTATGGGAAATGGTAGTCCTTGCTTTGAGGCAGTTCAGTGATGGAAATGTGTACATAAATAGGTATTTTCAATCTAGTATGATAAGTTTATGATATAGGTAGGCAAAGAAAACCAAGGAAGCAGAGAGGGATCCTTAGGCCAGGCTTGGAGTGCAGGGAGGGCTCCCTGGGACAGAACACCTGAGCTGTCTTGAAGGATGAGCAAATGTCACCAAGGAGAAGCGAGGCGGGAAGGGCCTCGCCAAGATCAGGCGTGAAGCAGCACAGTGGAAGTGATGATAAGTCACAGGACATGCAGGCAATCTGCCACTGGAACATAAGGGGTCTGTGGATGGTGGAGAGAAGGCTGAAGAATGAGGAGGGGACTGTGATACAGAGGACCTCAAAGCTCAGCAAAGGAGCAAGAACCTCGTTCTTTGGGGAATGGGGGAGTCACCAAAATTTTTTAAGCAGTGTACTGACATGGTCAGATCTGAGATTTAATTAGATCACTCTGGCTAGAGGTGAGATGATCCTTAAAATGCACTGTTAAGCAAGAAAAGATGCAGCATAGTATATATACACTATGCTACCATTTCTGCTAGCAAAATATTATATAGGAACATTCTCCTGGATAGACCATGTTAGGCCACAAAAATGTCAATACATTTTAAAAGATTGAAATCATACAAAGTATTTTCTCTGACCACAATGGAATGAAATTAGAAATCAATAGATGGAAAGTTGACAAATATGTGGAAGTTAAAAAAATATACTCTTAACCAATGCATCAAAGAAGTTAGTAAATGCTTGCAGGTAAATGGAAATGAAAACAAAACATATCCAAACTGATGGAATGAAGCAAAAGAAGTGCTTGGAGGGAAATTTATAGCTATGCCTACATTAAAGAAGAATGATCTCAAATCAATAACCTCATCCTCCACCTTAATGAACTAGAAAAAGAAGAGGACACCCAAGACCAGCAGAAGGAAGGAAATGAAGTTTAGAGTAGAGACAAGTGAAATACGAAAACAATAGAATCAATGAAAACAAAAACTGGTTCTTTGAAAAGATCAACAGAATTGACAAACTTTTAGCTAGACTGGCCAAGAACAAAAGAAAACCCAAATTACTAAAATCAGCAATAAAGTGGGAACATTATTACTGACATTCATAGGAATAAAAAAGAATTATAAGAGAACATTATGAACAATTGCAATTAGATAACCTAGATGAAACAGATAAATTCATAAATTCAAACTGTCAAAACAGACTCAAGGAGAATTAGAAAATCTGAATAGTCCTATAACAGAGATAGAATCAGTAGTCAAAAATCTTGTGATAACCAAAAGGTCCAGGATCCTATGGCTTCGCTGGTGAATCTGTCAAATACTTGAAAAACATCTGCCCAAACAATAGAGGAGGAAATGCTTCCTAACTTGTTCTATAAGGCCAGTATTACCCTAGTACCAAAGACAGCCCAAGAAAGGAAAACTACAGACCAGTATCCCCGACAAGTAGACATTCAACAGTCCTCCACAAAATGCTAGAAAACTCAATCTAGCAGCATATTAAAAGGATTATTATGCACCATGACTCAATAATTCCAACCCAAGAGAACTGAAAACAAAAAGTTGTACATAAATGTTTATAAGCAGCATTTTTCACGGTAGCCAAAAAAGTGGAAACAACCAAGATGTCCATTAACTAATGAATGGATAAACAAAATATGGTATAGCCATTGTGCTGGTTTGGATGTATTATGTCCCCCAGAAGGCCATTATCTTTGATGCAGTCTTGTGTGGGCAAGAATTGGGTTGGAGACTTGATTGGATGTTTCCGTGGAGATGTGATCACTCATCTCTGGGTGAGAACTTTCATTGGAGGTGTGGCCCTGCCCATTCAGCATGGACCTTGATTAGTTTACTAGAGCATTGTATAAGCTCAGACAGAAGGAGCGAACTTGCTACAGTCAAGAGGGACACTTTGAAGAATGCAAAGGAGCTGAGAGAGGAACTGCAGTTTACAGAGACATTTTGGAGATGGCCTTTGAAAGCAGACATTTGCTCCAGAGAAGCTAATAGAGGACAAATGCCCCAAGAGCAACTAAGAGTGACATTTTTGAGGAACTGCAGCCTAGAGAGGAACGTCCTGGGAGAAAGTCATTTTGAAACCAGAACTTTAGAGCAAACACCAGCCACGTGCCTTCCCAGCTAACAGAGGTTTTCTGGACATCATTGGCCATCCTCCAATGAAGGTACCAATTGATGATGTGTTACCATGGACACTTTATGGCCTTAAGACTTTGGTTTAACTGTGTAACCAAATAAACCCCCTTTTGTAAAAGCCAATACATCTCTGGTGTTTTGCATTCTGGCAGCATTAGCAAACTAGAACAGCCATACCAATGTATATTATTCAGCCATAAATAAAAATGATCTACTGATACATGCTACAACATGGAAACTTGAAAACATTATGTTATGTGAAAGGAACTAGCTACAAAAGGCCACATGTTGTAGGATTCCGTTTACATGCACTGTCCAGAATGGGAAAATCCATAGACATTGAAAGCAGATTAGTAGTTGCCAGGGGCTGGGAAAAAGGGTAATGGGGTGTGACTGCTGGATGACTATAGGGTCCTTTTTGGGGTGATGAAAATGTTCTGTAATTAGATAGTGGTGATGGTTGTACAATATCGAGAATGTGCTGGAAGTCACTGAATAATACCCTTTAAAATAGATAAAATGGTGAATTTTACATTATGTGAATTTTACCTCAATAAAAATAAATTATTTTTTCTCATTAAAAATAAAATAAAACATTATACAGACAGATGCATATGTATGTATACTTGGGAATGTATAGACTGTCTCTGTAAGGATATTCAAGAAGCAGTGGTTGTCTTGGATAGGGGAGCTGAGTGGCTTCGGGACTAATTTTTCACTGGATATACTTCTGTAAATTTTATTATCTATTAAGAATGAATTTACAATTACATCATCATGGTCAGATAAAAAGCTTGGTGACTCTCCAATAAGAATTTCTGTTCTTTTAAGCACATGTAAATCTAGTCAAGAGTTAAAGAAAGTGGCAAAGGATGAAGGGGACAAGAGATAATGGGTGTTGGTGATAGGAAAAGTCTGGGGCTCTGATGTCATAATGGGCAAGTTTTGGGTTTGGTAGGAAACACCAACTAGATTTGGAGCAGGAGACTGGGCTTGAGTTCTCCAGCTGCCACTTATCTGCACGATGTTGGGAGTGCTACTTTAGTTCTCAGGGTCCCAACTTCCTCATTTCTCCAGCAGTGATGATAGCTATTTCCCAGGGCTGCTGTAAGGGCCAAATGAGTCAATAGATGTAAAATATATTTTGTCAAGAGCTAGACTTGAGGAAGCTGAATGAAGATGTATGTTTAAAAATGACAAAGGGTACTTGAAAAATCACTCTTGTATTCATAAGAAACTATTGTGCAGCATATGTTGAAAAGTACATTTGAGAGGTCACTAGTCCCTGGGGCAGAGATTGCCGGTTCCCTAACCAGCATCTGTTCTCTCCTTCCGCCTTTTTTACTAGAACTCTGATTTTCATCTGGGTGGTAATGCTGTCAGCCATAAAACTACACTTCTCTGCCTCCTTAACAACTGGAGGTGTCTGATTAGATGTAAGGAGAAATATTTGAGGATAACTTCTGGGGAAGCTCTTTAATGTGGGCTAACTCGCCTGGGAGGCATGGTCTTTTGTCCTGACCCTCCTTCTACTTCCTCCTGCTGGGAATATGGTGTGGTGGCTGGAGTTTCAGCAGGCACTCTGAGGCCATGAGGCAACTTTGAAGATGAAACCCTGTGATAAGAAAGTCAGAGTAGAAAGATGGAAGCAGCCTTGGTCCCTGAGGATCACAGGGACATTACATCAGCCCAGCCTGCCCTCCTCTAGAGTTCTTTATACATGAGAGAAAAATAAACCCCTACCTTGTTTAAGCCACTGGTATTTCAGGCTCCTGTTTCTATTAACCCAAAGTATTCCTAATGGGTACAGATCCTTTCCAAATATATTTAAGGATTGAAAAAGGAAGATTCTAGAACAGGGGTTGGCAAACAGTAAAGGGCCGGATAGTAAATATTTTAGGTTTTATAGTCCCCATAGTCTCTGTCACAACAACTCAAATCTGTTGTTATAGTAAGAGTAGCCGTAGACAATGCGTAAACAAATAAGCGTGAGAGTTTATTTATGGGCATTGATATTTGAATTTCATATAATTTTCAAGTGTCAAGAAACATTCTTCTTTTGATTTTTTTTCAACCATCTGAAAAACCATCTAAACCAGCCCCCCCCCCCGCCCCCACCCCAGAAAAATTCTTAGCTCACAGGTCACACAAAAACAGGACTTGCCCTACAGGTTATAGTTTGCCAACCCTTGCTGTAGAGGACAAAATTTACACAAATAAACCAAGGCATAAACAATGTAAGTTTTATTACATATTTGTTAGTTTCCTTTATGCTTCTTCTGTATGTTTCAAAACCTTTTTGTGTGTAATTGGGCATATAAAATAATGAGACTAGTGTTTAAATAATAGATTAAAACAATCACATCTAAATGGACACTCTCTTCTCATGATGAGCTTGGGAAGGAAGAAATCAGTCCCGGTGACACTGCTTGCAATGTTACAGGAAGCTTCCTTTGAATCTTTAAGTCTTGATCTGTTTGTTTTTCTAAAATCAAACATCTTCTTCAATAACCATCCACATAAGACCACATTACAGTTGCCTACTCTAGATGGTAAGCTAGAAAAGAAAAGTCTAAGGTAGCCCAAAGCAGCGTGAGGCTTTTAATCCGCCTTAGCTGGTGCTGTTTGCAGTGACTGGTAAAGTCCATCAATGGGGTGGAAATGTGGAAATAATACAGCAGTGGTTGGGGTGCGGGGGGGCGGGGGGCGTGTGGGGGAAAACCCACTACTGGGGGGCTGGAGAGCTGGGAGAGCTGGTTTTGCAAGGACCCTGGTTGTGTGATGTCAGATCACAGTATGTCACTTTCCTGATGGGAAGGCTCAGCAATAGTGGGAAACAGGGCTGGAGAGCAAGAGTTTATAGTGAAGAAAGGAGGTTAAGGACACAGACGGTAAAACTTTCTAGTATAGAAAAGGTCTCTCTGTGTGTGCACGCATGAGTGTGTATAAATTGCCAAAGCTACTGGTAGTTTCTGGGGGGGGAAAATTAAACTTTTGATCCAAAATCCTGTGCACAACTCCTCTTTCTGTTGGTGGGATAGGCTATACGCACCTCTTGTGTGTGTGTGTATGTGTGAGTGTGTGTGCGCACACGGGTGGATGGAGGGGAGGACAGAGGGTGGTTTGGGTGCAAACATTCCAGAAGCTGGGTGAGAGGGGGCTGGTTATATAACTCGGGGTAAGGGTCAGGGAGAGAATGCTTTGACGGGCTTTTAGTCGTGCCAATAATAATTGTTTAGCCTCACATACGGCAAGAAGAGAGCGGGTGCTCCCTGTCTCGTTCTCTCCCTCACTCTCTCTTTTTCCCCAGGCAGCTGTGCAAAGATTTTACCACGTGATTCTGAAAGTACAACACTGAAAGCCTCTTCCTGTGCCAAGAGAAGAGCGTAGAGGAACAAAGGCCAAAGCCAGGGCTGAGGCCAGCTGCCAAGAACCCCCATCCCCAGCAGCGATACGGAAAAATAATACGAGACTCCATGTACTACCCCTCCCCTCCCCAGGCTCAGCTGTGGGGCTCGGAGAGGGAAACCTCCCCTCATTCCTCTCCTCTCCCCCATCTCCAGTGAAGCTCCAGAGCCCTGGAAACAAGCTGCCTCCTTTCTCTCCCAGGAGGGACTGTGTCCGTCTCTTGCAGGCTGGGTGGGATTCCCAGAGAGCTCAGGGTTTGGGGGTACAGTAGAGGGAAGGAGAACCTTTTAAGGGTGAAGACTGAAAGTTCAAAAGCACCTTTGGACTTGAAGGACTTGGACATTGGGACCAGCTCAGCATGGCTTCTGGACTCGGGATGCGTGCTGGGCTAACACGTCTCTGCCTGGGGGTGCTCAGATCTTCATGCCAGGCGTCCCTGTCTCTTCTGGGCAGATGCCTTCTGCTGGGTGGCCGTCAGGAGAAAGCAATCTCTTCCCCTCGCTATCCTTCTCTTTCCTTCTCCAGACCTACTCCCTCCACTCCCTCTGGTCCCTTCCTACTTCTTCCTGAAGCTAGCAGGAAGACTTCCTTTTAGCAGAACACGCTTCTGGTATCATCTTAAGCCAGCCATCTTCACCTCCCTGGGGCTTGGTTCCTCCCTCCCTTCTTTGCTCCCTCCCTGCCTTCCTTCCTACCTTCCTTCCTTCCTTCCTTTTTTCCTTCCTTCCTCCCTCCCTCCCTTTCTCCTTCCTTCCCTTCCTCCCTTCCTTTGTTTCTTTCTTTTTCTCTCCTTCCTTCCTTCCTTCCTTCCTTCCTTCCTTCCTTCCTTTCTTTCTTTCTTTCTTTCTTTCTTTCTTTCTTTCCATTTATACTTTTTTTTTATTAGAGAAGGTGTAAGTTTATAGAAAAATCATGCAGGAAACATACTCCTCGCATAACCCCCCTATTACTGACACCTTGCTTGAGCGTGGTCTTTGTTACAACAGTGAAAGGATATTATCATAATTGTACCATGAACTATAGTCCATAGTTGATTTCTTTAACACTCACTTCCTACCCCTCCTTTCAAGGATAAAGTGGAGTTAAAAAAAGTGATTGTTGAGCCACTGAACTGTACCCTTAAAAGGGGTTAAAATGGGAAATTTTATGTTGTATGTATGTTACCAGAATAAAAAAATGACTGTTGAAAAATATTTTAAAAAATAAAGCACTGTAAAAGTATTACTACATAAATAAGTGACAGATGTCACACATCCCACTGATGTGTTTGAAAAGGACAGTTGTTAACTCTTAATATTATTGGCAGTAACACATCTGATAAATTATTTTTATGATGCTAGATTGAGTTTTGTTTTCTTATGAGATGTCCTTCTTCTAGCCTCTGCTACTTGACAAATATCACTGATACCCAACAAAAAGCCAGGCTTGTATTGACAAACTTTTTTCGGCTGCCATGTTCTTCCAAGGGGACAAACTGAACCAACATCAAAATTGTTTTTATGTGCTTTTCTACTATTTCAAATTTGGTCACAATCACTCAACTCTTTTAAATGCTATCATGGAACCCACGGAAATATGAAAGCCATGTGACTGGGTGGAAAGAGAGATCTCAATCGATGACAGGTTCTTGATCTTGTCTTGTACCTTGCGGTTTCCCCTTGGGTAGGCAACTTACTTGAGATTGAAAGTCCTTCCAGCCCTCACAATCTACAAACTAGCAATTGGTTAAGAATTATGCTACTGAAAACCTATTCCAGCTGACTTTTTGCTTCAAGATGGTAAATTGTCCTCACAATTTAACTTAAGGTGCATCTAGGTAGCATATAAGAAGACTTCCGATTGGGTCAAAATCAAATAATCAAGAAAAGGAAAAGGAACAGCGCTTTGAGGGGCTAACTAGTTGGGTTAAAATGCAAACCTTTCTACAGAAGTCAGCTATTCTGTTAGTCTCCGTACAAACAACGATTCTCAAGAAATATTAGAACTCTCCGAAGGGAACAGTATGTATTTTTTGTTTTGCTTTTTGTTTTTTTGTCCTTACTTTTCAACAGAAAATATTGATTTAAAAGTGATAATAATGGCACATAACTTATGTCTTGTATTCTCCTAAAATCCCAGCCCATGTCCTCTGGCCCTTGATGTATGATCTATCTACATAGTCACATATTGATTTCTTTAAAGAATTGGTGTGGATGTTGTGAAATGTAAAGAAGCTAACTAGAATAAATAAACAGGGAGAATCTCTTTCTCCAGGACCTCAGAATATTTAATACACACAGCTCTCAGATCTCCACCATGTGCTCACACATTGAAGAACCCAAGAAGCCAAAGACAGATCTCAGACCACCCGGGAAACCCAAAGTCCAACTAGAGGGATTACATTCCCTCACTTCTGCAGAAACACGTGGTGCCTGGAGCAATCCCTCTGCCCCTCTCAGCACCCATTCTTTTCCGAGACGATCAGTTCCTCCTGTCCAAAGGCAAGCAGACGCCCTTGCAGCCCTTCTGCATTTGCCAAGCTCAGCAAACACCTAGTGCAGCTCTATGTTGTTACTAGATTAGGCTACTCACCACCCTGTTGTCTCACCCTGACTCTTTTACTCATCCTCTTTCTCAACCCTCCAATTTTTTATCTGCCTTATCACACTGCCTTTAATAGATTTCTCTTTCTGTGCCCCTCATATTCTGAGTGCCTCATTGCTTCATCCTTACTGGCCTTTGAAGTCAGATAGGCCCATAGAAAGAATTCACCCTGAGGGCTCAGGCCAGAAAGGCAAGGAGGGAAGTATCCAGGTCAGAGAGATGTCAAGGCGTGGTTTCCACACGGAGGGGCCCTGGTCACAGTCCTTATTCCTGGTGTGCCAAACCCAGGGAGGCCGCAGGGATGGCAGCACCCCTCTTTATCTCTCCTTCTGGTATTTCATAGATCTACTTTCCAGAGGGCAGGGCAAATGAGCTCCACGGTCCCCCATGGACCCATTGTTCTCATAGGCCATGATGCATAAGATTCATAAGATACTCCCTACGTGTAGAGGACTGCAACCCTTTGGAGAAGGCAGGGAAGAAATAAGCAAATATGCCTTACTTCTAAGAGCTCTGATAGAGGTGGACCAGCCTGAGACCAGAGCCTTCTGTAGAGTGGTAAGTTCTCAAGTGTCCTGGGCTGGGCTTAAGCCTTTGGGGAAGTGATTCCAGGAGAAGCTGGGACCATCCCAGAGTCTGCAGGCATGTGCCGCGGACTGCACCGTATGCTACCAGGGATGTTTTACTGATAAGGATTTCTTGGAAAAGCTTTTATCCAGGATGGGTTGGGTAGTTGCACGGGGTCAGTTAAGGGATTGCAATAGGGGAGAAAGGACAAGAAGAGCCCTGTGCCCTAAAGAGTCTGGGCAAATCTTGGTGACAGCATGGTGGCAGGGAGCCACAGCTCCAGGGAAGGGCAGGAAGAAGACAGGATTTGAGTTGCCTTTTAGGGAAGCAGCCTTACCAGCAATTCCAGTTTAAAAAATAACTTTGCCAGCACTGATCAAGTCTTGGCTCCTTCCATTTGGAACACTATGAGGAGCCCATCTTGGGGGTTCAATCTTGAGTCCCCCAGTTCACTCCTTAGCCTGCCTGTTACAAGTGGCAGTGGGGACTCTTATGAACCTTTTTTGGGGGGGGCGGTCCCAAGGGCCTCCCAGGAAGTCTGGCCTCAAAGTTGGACACAGCCAAGACTTATTGATAACAAAACCAACTGTTTTGTTGTCCAAGGAGAAAGAAGAATGAGGGCCTCCTTGATGGGGGAGAAAGTAAGGCTGGGTTGGAGAATGACCTTTCTGGTTATCTTCCTGCCTGAATCTTCCCCAGTTAGCTCTTCCCCATCTGTGCTGGGAAGGACGGTGTTAGGAAGAGATGAGCCAATCCAAAGAGAAGGAAACCTTCTCTCGGTTTGGAAGACACTACCCCAGAAAAACAGAAGCCTATCCAAAGCTTCTGCTGCTGCTTCTACTGAGGATGGGTCCTTGTGCCAGTTTGTATATATTATGTCCCCCAGAAAAAGCCGTGTTCTTTGATGCAATCTTGTGGGGCAGACGTATTAGTGGAGATTAAACTGGAACATTTGGATTAGGTTGTTTCCATGGAAACACGCCCCACCCAACTATGGGTGATAACTCTGATTGGATAATTTCCATGGAGGTGTGGCCCCACCCATTCAGCATGGACCTTGATTAGTTTACTAGAGCATTATATAAGTTCAAACAGAAGGACCAAGCTTGCTACAGCCAAGAGGGACACTTTGAAGAATGCACAGGAGCTGAGAGAGGAACTGCAATTTATAGAGACATTTTGGAGATGGCCTTTGAAAGCAGACTTTTGCTCCAGTGAAGCTAAGAGGACAAATGCCCAAAGAGCAACTGAGAATGATGTTTTTGAGAAGCTGAAGCCTGGAGAGGAATGTCTTGGGAGAAAGCCATTTTGAAACCAGAACTTGCAGCAGACACCAGTCACGTGCCTTCCCAGCTAACAGAGGTTTTCCGGATGCCATTGGCCATTCTCCAGTGAAGGTACCCTTTGTTGATGGACACTTTATGGCCTTAAGACTGTAACTGTGTAACCAAATAAACCCCCTTTTATAAAAGCCAGTCCATTTCTGGTGTTTTGCATTCTGGCAGCATTAGCAAACTAGAATAGTCCTCATTAGACAAAGCGGTTGAGTCAGCTCTGTCTTATTTTGAGGGCAGTCTCGGTGATACAGATCTCTCCCTCCTAGGATTATAGGTAACAGTGGTCCCTGGTTATGGGATGGTTGAGCTCCAGTAATCTACCCTTCAAAGCTCAGTTCCAGCTCTGGCTCAGACACCTTCCCTACTGGGAGGCCATCTTTATAGTTCCAGCACAGAAAAGGATTCCATTTCCTCTGAATTTGGTAGCATGTATTTCTATAATATGTTTTTTTGGGGGGGGCTCTAAAGTGAATTGTATTTGTCCTCAAATTATTTCATTTACTATTAAGGCTTTCTATTCAACCAGATTGCACACATCTTCCCCCGTTTACTCCCCGAAGCCCAGTGTTAGATGCACAGTGGCTACTCATTAAACATTTGCTCAAATGAGATGAAATAACTGGGAAATCCAGCATGACATTGCTTTGGGAGATACCAATGTTCTCTCTCCAACCCCCCTCCAGACCCTACCTCCCTAGTAAATTCACACACACACACACACACACACCCCTCTTTGGAGAAGACCATTTTACAGCCACAGCTCTCATCTTAAATCTCCAGCACTTCTTCACTGCCCTTCACACTAGACAGTGACCTCACCTTACACATCATAGAGAAAACCGGAATGGTTAGAGGAGAACTATCTCATCTTCCCACCCTGTGTCCCTCCAGTCTGCCTGCAACTCTAGCACATGGGCAGGCAGCCCCTTTCCTCCTCCAGCAGCAGAACTTCCCTACTGCTCTCAGAGATCAATCCTCTACTCGGGCTCTGGGAACCATCCCTTCTCTCCTTAAGGTCTTCATCCTGCTTCTTCTCTTTGTCTCCCACATTTTTAGTGTCTCCCTCACTCTTGAAACATTTGCAATTAAAAACTTTTTTTGTCTTCATATTAACACCCAACCCTTATATTGCACTGCTTGTTATGTACCCAGCACTGTTCTAACCGCTTTATCTATATTAACTCATTTAATCTTAATCAACCCTAAAAGGTAGGTGGGTGCTATTCTATTTTAAAAATGAAGAAATGGGGCACAGAGTTTAATTAACTTGTCCAAGGTAATGTGGTTAATGAGTAGACTTGGGCAGGGGGAGGATGGGTCGTCTAAGCTGCCTGGCTCCGAAGTTTCTTCTCTTAACCCTTGCACCATGCTGTCATCGATACATCACCATGCTCTTGGTGAGGTTACCGTTGACTTACGTCTAACCAAACCCAATGGTTAAGTAGCTGCTGTCATCTTAGTTGACCTTTCAGCCCGACTTGACACAGATGATGACGCCCTTTGTACATTGTTCCTGGTGATCTCATCCAGTCCCATGGCTTTAAATATCACATATATGCTAATGATGCTTACATTTATTTCTTCTGCCTGACCTTTCACCTGAACTTCAGACTCATACAGCCAGTTCCTACTCTATATTCTCTCTTGGTATCCAATAAGCATCTCAAACTTGATATGTCTAAAATAGAACGTTTGGTTCCCTCCCATTCCAAACTGTTTCTTTCCTAGTCTTCTCCATCTCATTCCATGCAACCATTCCATCTCTCCTCCTGCCCCTGCCCTATGCTAGAGCATCCTTCAGGGAGAAGGAGGTCCCCAGGAAGTCAGAGGCTTTGGGTTTGTTCTGCCTTTCCTGGCCCCAAGGCCTGCGTCCAGCAGCCCATGGCCATCTGTTGCTTCCTGTTTTTGCCCTCCACTCTGCTCAGAGAGGGGAAGCCTCTAGCCAGTTTGGTGCTGCGGGGTGGAGGTGGACAGAAAGACAGGGTCCAGCACGTCCATGAAATCACGGGCCATGGTCCAGATTGATGGTATCAATTTTTAATGACCTCAGCTGCATTTAATTAAAAATGGAATGGCTTACTGGAACACAGCCCTGAGAGCCAGTAGTCTGACTTCTGCTCTCTTTTCTGCTCTCTTCCAAGCTTCAATTAAGGGAGCAACAAAAGATCCCTATCATGAGACCATGTGTGGTGACCTCATCAGCCGAGACAAATATTTTTTTTCTGGTTGTATTTATAGAGCCCTCTCTTGTTTTCTTGGACAGCCCTAGCTGGCATTATCTTGTTTACCTTCTCTTCATCTAGATGTGCATTTGCGGGGAGGCAGCTTTTTATCTGTTGTTCCTGGTCTCCTTGGATTTCCAATTTGTTTTTCTTCTCTTAGCTTTCATCTGTGGGGCCCTTTTTAAAATCCAACTGTAATTTCCAGTTACCAAGGCAGTAATTAGCATTAATAAGGAATAGACAACATTGGCTTCGGCTAAGGACTTGGGGGTGACTTTTCTTAGCAGCATCTCGTTGCCTCCTGTGAGCAAGGTGGAGCTCGGTATGCCTTTCCCCTTTCAGTAAGTGAAGTGTATCCTGACACCAGGCTCACCGTTCCCCCAGCATGGGGTGAAAAGTGCAGACCATCCCCAAGGCCTCTGGAGTCACCTGACCCTGCACGTGGTCCCACAGTGAATGAATCACAAGTGAGAGTAACATGGATGGTTCCATGGGGAACCTGCCTGGTGGCAACACATCATCTCTTCCTCGGGGGCCCTTGAACCTGGCTCCTGGTTCGGGGGACCCCGAGAGCTGGGGCAGCCGATCTGCAGGCTCAGTTCTGCTCCTGTCACTGGAAGCGACTGTGCAGGAGGCAGAGAGCAAGGCCAAATCAAGCAAGGGATGCCCAGTGAGGAGTTCTCTTCCCTGCCCCCTCGGCTTCTTGGATATTTATATATTCCCACCCCCCACCCAGTCTTGGCTTCTCTACCACACATTCCTAATGGGGCTAATAGCGCCCAAGAAGGGGGAGAGATCGGTTCTTGGGGGACTCAAAAAATCTTCCTCTTTTTATGTATAAAGCATAGATATTTATAATGTATATAAAAAGGCATGAACATTTCATGGTGGGGCGGGGATGTTTAAAAAGTTCCTTGGGGGGCTTGATAATGATAAAATGGTTGTGACACACTGTCCTGGACCTTCCTTAAATAGTTCCCTCAGCTCCATCCTTCCTCTCTTCTGATCAAAACTGGCTTTCAGCAAAGAATCTGAAACACATTCCCACCGAATTATAAATGACTGATAACGGTTTAAAATTAGCACCTCTCCCCAGGATATTTGCCCCCTAATAGGCCTGACAGCGCCTAAAGATAAAAAGGAATGAAGCTCTAGCTGTGGGCTTGTGCCATTACAGCAAGTGGAGGAGGAAGTTGCTTTTTGAAAAACTTGGATTCACTGACTGTATCGTTCAAATAAAATATTTGGATCCGCTGTCAGCCAAAAGATCTTTTTATTGATTTTAGATGTAAGAGGCTCTCTCTTAGGTGTGGTTTCGAAACAGAAATGTTGGAACTCCTAGGATCATTTGATGATTTATGGCAAACTAGAATCATGTTTTTGAAGTCAGGATGATTCCAGAAAATCCAGGATTTGTGATTATGGAGACACAGGGTCTTGTCAGTGCCCCCGAAATCAGAGCCAAAGGCTTTAGCCAGCTTCACTTTTGCAAAAGGCAGTTATCAGTACAGAACTGGTCCAGATAGAGAAGTGACTGTGGGTTGTGTACGTGAGTGTGAGTGAGGGTGTGTGTGTGGGTGGGTGGGTGGAGGAAGGGGAAGGGCTTTCAGACTCTGGATGTTCTGTCCTCTCTTTGCCTTGTGCAGAGGTAATGGCCACCATCCCCACAGTGTTCGCCTTGCCCTGTGTGTGGACAGCCCGTCTGGATTTGTGTAAGCCTGAGATGTCCTAAAAGGAGTTTTATGCACAGGGCCCAAGGTCTGTGAAGTCATCCTCTCACTATTCTTGGCTTTGGCCAGCCTCTTACTGGTGACCCATGTCCCGTTTTGGCTTTATAGCTAAAAAAGAGACTAGGAACAATTGGACAGGAGCCACATAAGAACAAATAAAATGACCAAATGCTTGGAAAATGGGCCCTCCCTTTGCAAAATGAAACTAGGACTGCTTAACTTAGACTGGAGAGAGCAGAAGGAAGAGGTTATTTATACAAAGAATAGTGATGAACTATCCTCTTTTTCCGCTTTTTTGGATATAGGTGGGATATAAATAATATTCACGCTTTGTTTCTCTCTGCTGAGAACCAAATAAAAGACATTGGACCTGATTTGCCACTACAGAGAAGCAGGCTGAAAATCAGGCTGTTGAAAATCATACTGAAAAATCATACTGAAAATATGTTGGACATTCGTCCTCTCTGGTACCTGGTTTTGTTTCTTTATTTTCTGGAAAATGTGAAAATGCAGACACACCAAGGATGGTTTTGCTGCAGTGGAGCTAGATAATATTTACTCAGTTCCTGTCAACTAGGTGCTGGGTGGGAGCCTGTGGAAGCCAGAAAATATATATTCTGTTTACTGAAAGTCCTAATATAAAAAGACAGGAAGAACAAATAAATTCTGCATTATGTGTATTGGTTACAGTTAGAGGTAGCCATGCTAGGATTAATTCTTCTGATTATTTTCATTCCTAAAGGTGACACACAGTGTGGCAAAGCAAGTGGAAGGAAGGTGTGAGAACCTGACTGGGCTCCACCACTTGTTAACTTTCTACCTCAGATAGGCCATCATTTCTTCATTTGTCATGTAGTGATGATAATGGCTTTCCTTCTCCTCCCAGGTTATTGTCTAAAAAGATAATATGGCAGCATTCTATAACTGTTAAGGGAATATAAGGGCTATATTAACTGGGTTAAATCATTCTTTAGGCTTTGATCAAAGATGTTTTCAGCTGAAAGTGTTGACTGAGCCTGAGTCCAAGGTTTGAATTTCAAAACCTGTGAAATCTATCCATTCAAACACCCCTTTGCCCACCACCCACTGAGCACCTTCTACCTTGTTGAAGATGTGGTAATAAGCACAGGGGATGCAATGATGAATCGGATACCGAGCAGAAGGGAGGCGGAGAAGTCAACAGGCAATTACAATGCAGTGCCTTGATCTGATCTGGCATCAGGTGCTATAGGACTCCCAAATAAAGCCTTGTGGGGGGTCAAGGGAAACTTCCTAGAGAAAGCAATCATCAAGCTGACTGTTGAGAAATAGGAGTCAGCCAAGTGAAGAAGGAGGGAGGTGGGGGAGGACTTCAGGACAAGGGAGCACTGTGTGCCAAGACTCAGAGGCAAGGGAAAGTTTGGTGCACTTGGCGTAAAGTTCAAGGTTACACATCATCCTTGCAGGAGGACAGAGAAGAGGGACACATGCTCATCAGGGGCTCCTCCACAATAGGCTTGTCTGCCTTGCTAAGAAGTTTGGACTTCACCTTGAGGGGAATAGAGAGCCACTGAGAGGTTAAGATCCGACTGAAAAATTTAAAATGTGACTCCTAATACAATTCAGAGGATGAATTGAAGGGGGTGGGACTCTAATCACGAAGACAGTAAGGATGCTACCGCAGCAACTCAGGAAGGCATGAGGTGGCCTAGTCTATGTTCATGGTGATGAGAATGAATTCAGCAGAGCGAGAAGATAGAATTGAAGAACACATCATATGGGAAGGGTAAAATGAGGGAGCGTGAGGAATCCCAGGCTTCTGGCTTGGGAGCTGCGTGTACCACAGGAGAAGAGACGTGCTATGGTGAAAGGAAAATGAAACATTCAGTTTTGGATATAAATGGTAGGTGCCTATGCTACATTTGAATGGAGATGCCCTAAAATCTTTGTTGATATAAATTTGAAACTCTGGAGAGAAATATGAACTTTGGCGTTATGAGCATGTACATGATACGTGATGAGGTGACCGAGGATTAGCGAGAACAGAAAACCTATGACACGGTTCTGGGGAACACAGGCTTTCCAGGAAGAGTGGAGGAAGAGAAGCCCATGAGAAGCCTGGGAAGACCTGCCAGAGAAGAGGAACACTGGGAAAGAGTCGGAGCTCATGGAAACCAAGAGAAGTGGGCAGCCAACATCCCTCTTGTCAAGTGCTACAGTAAAGCCAAGTCAGTGGAATGGACCGTGGCCTTTGGCTTTCCAAAACAATATGGTGGTGGTGACTTTGGTGAACGCAGTGGTAAAGGTGGGGAACAGAAACCAGATGCCAGGGGTTGAGAGGTGAGTGGTAGGAGAGGAAGTGGAGAAATCAAAAGCAGAAATCTGTCAAGAATCTTGGCTGTGAAGGAAAGGAAAGAGGGTACTAGGCAGAGAAGAACAAGGGATCAAGGGAAGTTTTGTTAGGTAGTTTGCTTTTAAGATGAGAGATTTAAATGCTGATGGGAAAGAGCCAATAAAGAGACAAATAGCGGGACATGTAGGGTTGATGGTGGTGGTGGTGGGGACAATGAGTAAACAGTAGGGGTCCTTAAGAGGCAGCAAGAGAGGCTGAGACCCAGGGCAGATTTGAAGGGACTGGCTTTAGGGTTGTGTGTGTGTGGCGGGGGGTAGGTTATAGGTTGATGGAAAAAGGTATGTGGGTAAGTAGGAAAAGAGAAAAGGCTGGAACAGAAATTTGAAGGATTTCCTGCTGGTTGGCATCTTTTTGGGGGGGAAGGGAAGGGAGTAAAATTGGTTGGGCCACAGGCTGGTAGTGTAGAGAGAGGTGGTAGATACAGTGAAGGGCTTGAAAAGAATGGATGTTTGAAAGAGCAAAGGAGAGAGTGTTGACTATGGAAACACAGAAGGACTTCTAGGAGGGTGGAAGGTCCATCTGATGTTGGAGATCTTAGTGCCACTAACGAGTCAACTTATAGGAATGGTTTCTTTTTTCCCTCAGCAACTCTGAGTAGCCCAAGCATAGAAATGAGACAGGGCAGCACTAAATTAGACCATGGTGGGGGCACTGCTGGGTGTAAACAAGGAAGGGCCAAAGAGCAATGGCCGGCAAGAGATTGAAGTGATGGAGTGATGGGCTTTGGGTCTAGACTAGTTAGGGAAGGTCTGGCAGAGAGAAGGGGACTGACCAGGAGAAAGCAGGGTGGCAAGAGCCTGATGTTGAGGCACCGGTGCCCTGAGAATAAGGAGACTGAGGAAGCCTGAGAGCCAGGAGGCTGAGATCAGAGACTGGGTTGGAGAACAGTTCCTGGTGACCAGGGTGTGGTCTTGAGAAGGGAAGCAGGAGGTGAGGGCTGATCAGGTCACTGGAAGTGAAGTTAGGGACCTGAGAGCCTTCTCCTACACCTTTTAAACTTTTGATTATGACCCACAATAAGAAAGACATTTTCCATCATGACCTGGAACTGAGGTATGTATATATGTTATTGAATATATTATCATGTTATTATATAATAATAATATGTTATTGAAATTAATGTTTTAACCACCCCCCCATTCCCCTCCCTACATGTGAGGTTCTCTGATATTTTATTTCTATTCTGTTTCTAAAAAACCCATGTTGGACATAATCCTCTAAATCAGCTCCATGACACACTAATGGGTTGTAGTCCGTGGTTTGCAAACAATTGGTCAGCTTGGACATTGAAGTTACCCAGGATCATAGCAAGACTTGGCATGGAGTGGAGGGCTAAGGGTCTATTGGCAAAATCTTCAATGAGCAAGGAGGGGCTAAAACCCAGTTTCATACATTTGTCTTAAGTAAATGTTCAAACGATTGGTTTGTTTCTGGAATAAACAGACGATAACTCATGGCTTCACTGGGTTTTCCTAATGGTCTCCGGCTCGCAGGGGCTGTTAGCTTTGACTTACTCACTCAGTGAACATTCCGCTTGTGTCTTTGTTGTAGGGAAGAACCCTCCCCATGTCCTTCTCCATATCCCAGGACGCCCACCATCTGGAAAGAGGAAGTGGGGATGGGTGGGAACTTGGCGGCAGGCGGCTGTGGCCTCCACACCCCCTAGTGCTTCTGAAGGCCACCTCTACCTCACAGCGGCAAGAGGAATCCCCCATGGGGAGAAGCAACGTCCTGGGTCCTGGGAGATGGTGGGGTGGGGCTCAGAGAAGGGAACGGGGGTCTAGGGGTCAAAGGTCAGGCCTCCCACACTGTGTGTGTATAGTGGGAGAAGAACAGGGTGCCTCTTCTAAGGGTGGGGCTGGGTGTGGGCTCTAAGAAGGCCAAGAGCTTCTCCATTGTCTCCCTGGGTCACCATCTCCCCAGTGGCTTCTGTTAAACATTAACACAAAGCGTTGTTAGAGCTGCACCACCACTAATTAGCTAATCTCTGCGGCATCCCCACACGCCATGTCAGAATGAGCGCCCTCTCCCCAGCCATGAATACATGGCGTGGGTGGGGAGGAAGGCCAGAGGGAAACTCATATCCTCATCAAATGTTGACTGAGCATCCATTCTGCACCAAGCACTGCACCATCTGTTGAAGAAGGGACCCCAACACTGATGCAGTATGGCTGACCTAGGGTGTGGGGTGGGGCTATCAGACCAAGTATTCTAAGTGAGGACCTGGAGTTTGCAAAGGTCCAGCGATGGAAAGAGCTTGCCCTGTTCAGAAAAGCAGAACTGAGGTTGTCCATGTCAGGGGTGTGGAATTCAAGTGTGGACAGCTAGGTAGGGGCAGATCTTGCCGAGGACTTGGAATCTTGCTGCGGTTGGGTGATTTGATCTACAAGAGTCACAGAGAACCCTAAGGTGCCATCTGAGCAGCAAACAAATACACCTTGAGAATACCTAGGAAACATTTTGAGCAGGTGTTTCAAATGCACAAGGACTTAAGGGTTTTTGTAAGACATTACTATCTATGGCACTTTATATAATTCAATGTCCTATTACATAAATGGTTGCATTTTGTCTTTATAAACGAGTGAGGTCAGTAGAGTGGGCACTTCCTCATCCAGAGTCTTCTGTTCTGATTCTCCTCTGCAGGCCCGGACTCTCCCCTCCAAGCCTGCTTTGTCAACACAGCCCTTCAAGTTCTTGCTTTGCTACAGTGAACTGCTCCAGCCAGGACAAAGGACACCTCGTGTTTCACAAATTCTGATCCTCCGGGCATGCTGCCGGGCCCTGAGAACTCAGTCCTCCCATCCCACTTCTGTGGGGGCAGAATGCAGTCGAGACTAGACTGTTCTATTCCCCAGTTCATTGAATGGGTTCCTCTGTTCCTCAGAGAACAACAGGAGGTGGAGCATGTGTGGCAGCACCAGTGGCCCCTTTTTAGGTTTGGATTTCGGCTCTGCCATTTGCTAGCTGGTAACCTCAGGCAAGTGTCTTAACCTTTCTGAGCCTCAGTCAAATGGGGATACCACCTTGCAGGATGGTTGTTAAAATTAAGCCTGGCCTGGTGGCTGCCCTGGGTGGCTGCAGCAGGGGGCTAGAGATGGTGGAAGGAACTGTTGTTTCCAGGGTGTGCAGGAGCCTCTGTGGGCTCAGGAGCCCTTGCCTTCCCCCAACTCTGCTGGTGGGCGAGGCTCTCTGGAGATGACCCACTTAACCCACCGAGCCCTGAACACTGGAGACCATTGTTCTGGGTTCACAGTGCCCCCCAGGGCTTCCTGACCTATGAATCACCTCCTTTAGCAATGGTGCTTTCCCATCCTCCCTGGACCAGCTAAATTACTCTAAATTACTGCAGAGCCAAAATAGCTCCTGCAGAGCCTGGGTCCCAGGAAGGCCATGGCCTGGCCAGGACTGTGGAATTCCAAGGTTGGGAGAGCTTTCAGGGGTCTCTCCCTGGCTGCCACCGACTCCGAGCAGACAGATGTGGGTCTATCCAGGAGAGGGAAGACAGACCCTGCTATGGGGCTGTGTGAAATGCTGAGGAAATCAAGGAGACTCTTGCTGATCTCTAACCTCATTGTCCTTCCAGCCTTGTTGCCCCAACCTCCCTAAAAGAGCAGAATCCGGTGACATATCCCCTCAGCTTCTCCAGCTAAATACTGATCACCTCAACCTCTGCGTTTTCCTCCACAAATCCTTTTTTTTTCCAAACTGAATTCACTGCTCAGCTCTAGCCCATCTCTGAGGTTCTGTACTCCCTCCTTAATTTTGTGTATGAGGGGCTGGGAGGAAGAGGAGGTCAATCCGATGCAGGTTGGTGAGGGCGATTCTGAGGAGGTTGGAAGGGTGCTAGCAACAAAATTTCCCCTGATTTAGGAAGAGGAGGAGGCAAGAGAAGGCTTGTCATTCAAGGATTTAATGTGTACTCTTTTTGGGAATCCAGAGTTTTCTCAGTCAAACTAGCACCAGAGGGGAGCTGTGGTTGCGGTGGGGGGAGGGTGAGATCCCGGGTGATGACGGGTGGAGGGGTGGGGAGGCCAAGGGAAGGCTTGAGAGTGTGGTGGAGCTGTCAGTTCTCCAGGAGGTGGACATGTTCATCAGTCAGACAGGTGGGGGCCTGGGTCATCCAGATCTCAGCCTCCTTCTTCAGTCCACCTGGCAGGTGGAGCCCTGGGAGCACCTCAGGCCACAGGATCCTGAGCACTCATTCATTTGGACAAATATTCACAGAGCACCTCTCTGGGCCCGGAGTTGGAAATAGAGAAGTAAAATATGAGGTTCTCTGTCCTGAAAGAGTTCCAGGTTTAGTGATGGTGGGTGAAGGTTCATTTAAGAAAACATACGGTTAGTGTGCCCCACTGCATGTGAGTACAGGGCACTCCACGAGTATAGACAGGGGCGATTGATCCACCTGAGGATGGGGAAGAGGGATTCAGGAAGATGTTCCCAGAGGAAGTGGCCACTGAGCTGAACTCTGGAGGGTAAAAAGGAGTTAGCCAGTCCAGGAGGGCTTCCAAGAAGAGGGGACAATTTGCTCCAAGTCCTGGGGCCAGAGGGAGCAGAGTGAGCTGGTGTACCAGTTTGAATGTATTATATCCCCCAAAACACCATTATCTTTGATGTAATCTTGTGTGGGCAGATATATCAGTATCGATTAGACTGTGATTCTTTGAGCGTTTCCATGGAGATGCGCCCCACCCAACTGTGGGTGATGACTTTGATTGGATAGTTTCCATGGAGATGTGGCCCCGCCCATTCAGCATGGGCCTTGGTTGGTTTACTAGAGCACTATATAAGCTCAGACAGAAGGAGCGAGCTTGCTGCTGCCAAGAGGGACACTTTGAAGAATGCACAGAAGCTGAGAGAGTAGCTGCAGATGAGACACAGTTTGAAGATGGCCATTGAAAGCAGACTCTTGCTCTGGAGAAGCTAAGAGAGGACAAATGCCTCAAGAGCAACTAAGAGTGACATTTTGAAGAGGAGCTGTGGCCTAGAGAGGAATGTCCTGGGAGAAAGCCATTTTGAAACCAGAACTCCGGAGCAGATGCCAGCCACGTGCCTTCCCAGCTACCAGAGGTTTTCCTCCAGTGAAGTTACCCTTTGTTGATGGACATTTTATTGCCTTAAGACTGTAACTTTGTAATCAAATAAACCCCCTTTATAAAAGCTGATCCATTTCTGGTGTTTTGCATTCTGGCAGCATTAGCAAACTAGAACAGTTGGGGACATGGCAGAGAGGGCTTTATGATCGCAGCTGTGGGTGCAAGGAGGGGAGTGGTGAGAAATAATGCTGGGGAGGTAGGGAGGGATGGGAACCTGAGGGTGATGGGCAAGCTGCTTCCAGTAGAGGGGAAGAGTCCATCCTCCTTGGAGGAGCCTTACTGGCTGCCCTCCCCCACAAGGTGGAGTAAATGGGCTGCACCCCTCAGTCAAAACTACATCAACCTGTGGCATCCAGGTGCAGGAGTGAGTGGCCCGGTTCTGCCAGTGGAGGTGAGGGTGAGGAGAAGGCAGGTGGGTGGAGATTCTCAGCCGTGGGGATGGGGCATGGCTATGGTATTTTGGATAGATGAAGGATGCTTTCTACCTACTTCAAAAACTGTAGCCTTGAGACTACCATGCTAACATCAGGCAATTTCATCACTAGTTCTTGAAAATGGGCACCTGCAGGGTGGAGCTGTGTTGGCAACCATATGCCAGTTGTTTTTAGGGCAGGAGAGAAAGGGCAGAACTGTTGCAGATGCAACAACTATATGGGAAAGGATAGGTGAGAGGCAAGGGAGGTAACATTATGGGAATTTGGGTACTGGTTGTTAAATATCACGGCTGACTTTAGAATCTGCTATGTCTTTTCTGTCCGAGGGGTGTGACATCCCAGGGAAATGGTTTCTTGCTACCTCCTATTCTTGAGAATTTAAAATGCATCCAACGGACAGAGAATAGACCAATCCCACACATACCAGCCCCTGCCCCTCTCTTAGGGAAGACTGCCACACATCCAACACGCTGCTGCTTCCTGTGTCCACGCAGACTCAATAGAAGGGAGAAGAAGGCATGGCGGGGAATGTCATTTGCTTTGAGTTTATTCTGCTTTCACCTATTGGGAAGGCACTGTGTTTCCCCCAAATCCAGGAAGAAAGGGAACAAATAGGATGAAACCTCTTGGTGAGGAACTTAGTCTTACAATTTATCCTCCGCGTCCAATACCTGCTGTGTCTCATTGATAGGGTCTTCATTAGAGCCCCTCAAAAATGTGGCCTCAGCAGCGTGCCACCACTGAGTTCCATAAAATGTCATACCATGATACACACCACACTGCACTGGAGCACCAAACCATTGTGGCTCAGCCACTTCACCAAGCTTTTTCTCCTCTTTTGCCACCCTTTGTCTCCCTGACCTTTTACTTCCCTCTCATATTCTGCTAGGCAAAAGGATGATCAAAGTAAAGTGCTTCTTCTCTTACCTTTTTTTTTTTTTAATGCAGTTTTCTTGAGATTTGCTCACACCACATAATCAATCCAAAGTATACAATCAATGGCTCACAGTATCATCATATAGTTGTGCATTCATCACCACAATCAATTTTCAAGCATTTTCATTACTCCAAAATAAAGGACCAAAAAAAAGAAATAAAAAAGAACACCCAAACCATCCCATACCCCTTATACTCTCCCATAATATTTATATATTTTCTGTCATTATTTTATTACTCATCTGCCCATACACTGGTTAAAGGTTTTCACTATCACTTGGTCACATGATAAAATAGCTATATAGTTATATAATTATCCAAGAATCAAGGCTACTGGATTACCATTCCACAGATTCAGGTATTTCCTTCTAACTATTCAAATACACTGGAAACCAAAAAGGAATATCTATCTAATGCGTGAGAATAACCTCCAGAATGACCTCTCGACTCTATTTGAGATCTCTCAGCCACTGAAGCTTTATTTTGTTTCATTTCTTTTCTACCTTTTGATCAAGATGGCCTTCTCAATCCCACAATGCCAGGGCCAGGCTCATCCCAGGGAGTCCTGTCCCTCGTTGCCAGGGAGACTTACACCCCTGGGAGTCGTGTCCCACATAGCAGGGAGGGTAGTGAGTTTTTTTGCAGAGTTGAAAGAGGCCCCATCTGAGCAACAAAAGAGGTTCTCCGGGGGGACTCTTAGGCATAATTATTAGTAGGCTTAGCTTCTCCTTTGCAGGAATAAGTTTTTCATAAGGGCAAGACCTAGTAAATTGGGAGTCCTTAACGCTTGTGGGAACGTCAGGAATTCCTCAGGTGAGGAAGTTCAATACTTCCACATTCTTCCCCAGTCCCTCAAGGGGATTTTGCAAATACTTTTTTATTTTCTGCCCCAAATGCTCTGGTGTGCATGGTGGTATCACATTAACCTATATGAAATAACAAGATCTCATTCCACATTCTAGGCTCCATGCAACCATGATGTTAAATAAACTGACTGTACGGGTTATATTAGAGAGCGTGCTACAGAAAATAAAAATTTTCTCTTACTTCTTCTTTTAACACTCCACTTTTCCATCCTCCCTTCCAGTTCTCTCCCACTCCATTCTCCTCTTCCCCTCCCCCTTCAACATTCTGCTCTACGGCCAGTTCAGCTGAGCCTTGATCTTGGGGATTAAGAAAGTTTCTAAAGAACTGTATTGCCTGTTGGCAGGTTAGGTACTTTATCCTCCAAGATATACCCTCTGTGATTGCCCAACTCCAGAGGGTGCTATTCGCCTTGAGGTTTGTGCTATGCAATAAGAGGTGCCCTTCACATATCATGTGATGGAAATGGTGCCCCCGGGAGTAGTGCAACTCTATCACCTTGATTTCAGTATGAATCTCTTAGGGGGATGGTTGGCCCTCCATGGACACTGGGAGACCAGGCTTTCAGGATGGATATTTAGGCTTGCGACCATTGTCTCGGTCAAGCCTCCCTATTATTGCTGACCTGAGATGCGGAAACTTCTATGTACAGTCCTCCAGAATCCTCTCTGTCCTCTCTCCCCAACCCCACCACCCACGACTCCAGCACCTGACCATGTCCGGGCAAATCGATGCTCTGAGCATGCCACGTTGACTCCACACCTTCCTTCTGAAGCTCCTTCCAACTGGAATGCCTTCTCTTTGGATCTGAATCCTGTCTAGGCCTTGAGCTCAGCCTGGATCCCATCCATCTGGGAAGCTTTCCTTGTCCATCCCAGCTCAGGGACAACTCTCCTCTGTACTCAGAACTCCTTTAGAGGACAGTTCTGCTCATCTGGCCCTTCAAATCTGAATCACCTGAACCCACTGCTTAGAAATAATGGCTTCCGTTGTCATTAGAATGAAATGCAAATGTCTTAGCCTTATAAGGCCCTGTGTGATTTGACACCCTCCTGCCTTTGCCCTCATCCATTCCCCCCACCCCCCTTCCATTGCAGTGGCCTTCTGCTCTCCAATTCAGCCAAGCTCATTTCCATCCCAAGGCCTCTGCACTTGCCCCTCCCTCTGCCTGGAAACTCTTCCCCCAGACATCCAGGGGTACCAGAATGTAAAATCCATAGGGGCAGAAACCTCTTCTTTTGGCTTATTCACCACTGTATTCCAAATGTGGCTAAGAACACTGCCTGGTACATGGTGGACGATCAATAAATAAATTTTGGATGAAGAATATAAATAATCCACTGTCTGTCTTTTTTCCCTTATGTTCCACCTTTCCTTTGGTGTCCCCTGCCCCAACTGTAAATATCCTGAAGGCAGAGATCCTGTCTTATGTTTTGGATTCCCTTCTGCATCCAGCCCAGTGCCTTGGTTATAAGTGCTTTAATATATATTTGTTGACAGATCGCAGACAGAATGGGGAAATAGCTCTCTCGTGCCTTTCGCACCAGGCGGTCTCAGCAGCTTCCAAGGCAGACAAAGAGTAACCCTTGTCCTCCCAGGGCTGCTCGTCCTCCTTCAGTTAAGCATACCCAGATGCCACCACTGAGCCTCTGGCCCATCTGCTCCTAGAGCAAGACAGCTGCTCTTCAGTCAGGTTTCCTTCCCCATAAGGACCATCACCACCATCATCATCATCATCACCACCACCACCACCACCATCACTTTCTGACCTGGTCAGACTTCGAGAAAGGGTATCTGCTCTCCTAGAACTACCACCCCCTTGCCAGCCCACACCTAATCCGAGCAGAATGACAGGGTTCTGCTGAACTCATTGCCTTATTTAAAAAGTGAGATCTTCTAGGAAGATTTACTAACAGAAGAGCATGACTTTGGCTGCTACATTTCAAAGACTGTGTAGATGTTTAGGTGATAGAGTTAAATATTCCAAACTTACCTCATCCTCCCTCCCTCTCTCTCTCTCTCTCAAGGGCGAGTATTCTGTTCCTCTTCCAAAACCCGGTCTGCCTCCATATTTGGGAATCTGGAGTGGGCACGAGGGGCACAGCCTTGTCTCCTCTCGGTGTCTGCTGGGAGCTGTAGTTCCCAGAGAGCCACAGCTGCTTTTCTCTGGCCAGCAAGTGGGCCGTCCTTTCTCAGGAGGCCTTCTGGAAGCAGGAACCCTGCACTGGGGAAGGGGGGATATTGAAGGGTGCTAATAGTAGGCTTGTCTTCTCTTTTCAGCTCTCTGTGAGCTGATTCCTAGTAAGGCTCCGCTCTTCTATCTCCTCACCTGTAAAATGGGGATAATTACCCCTCTCCTTTTCTAGCTGCCAGATTGTTTGTTGGGTGGGGTAATTAGCCAGCACCCATTAAGTGCTTTGAGCTCGTTCCAGAAAGGAGCACTTTATAAATAAAAATTGTTATCTTTAAAGAGGAAAATTTTAATTGCGATGGCTTCATTGCCTCCACAAACTGACTCTGCACACGTACGTCAAAAAGATGCTGCTTAATTTCTGGTATATGCCTTCCACCCACCTGCATTTAAATGGCCTACATGCATCTCATTCCATTTTGTGTCATCATCTCTAGTTTCATATCCTCAAGAATAAACACTCGCTCTCCCCCTCCTTGCCCCAAAAAAAGGAGGCGACTGACCAACTCTGCCCTATGCCGAAAGCCCAAGAAAGTTGTGAAGAAGGGATGATTTAGACCTGATTTGAGCTTCCCAAACTTGACATGCTTCCTGCCCATCCTTTCATGGATGTGGCAAAGAGTTTGGTGTCTGTGGAAGAGAATGGCCTTCATTCTCCCGGAAGAAGGACCAGAGATTTCACTGCCACAGGAGGCATTTTTGAAAGACCTTCAAAAGAACTTCCTCTTCTGGTGATTTTAAAGAAGAGTTTTGATACCTGATGCCTTTAGCTAGTAGAAAGAGGCTGCTACAGTGGAGTAGAAATGGCGGCAGGCTTAGAATCAAAATGGTTAGAATCCCGATTAGGCAAACCATTTCACCTCTCTGGCTTTGGTCTCTTTATCTCCTCAACAGAGGTAATGTATGTGAGAGTGCTTCATGAAGCACCGCACAGAGGTTAATTGATATCAGAGGCAGTATAAGGCAGTGGTTGAAAACATTGATTTTTAAGATTGGACCTACCTGGGTTAAAATCCCACCTGGATCAGCTGTGGAAATTTGTTCTAATCACTCAAACTCTGCAAACCTTAGTTATATTATCTCTAAAATGGGGATAATGAGGCTGGATGGAGACGATGCCTGTGAAGGGTGGGTCTGGCACGGAGCCTGGCACACACTAATTCCACCATAAATGTAGTTGTGACTATTATCATTACCATGACATTAACACTTATCTCACTTATGATCATCTCCTTTTGTGGTAATCAAATAAAATCATGTAAGAGTGCTTTTTAAGGTCTAAAGTACTATATAAATAGGAGGGTTTCTTAGACTCCAACACACAAAGAACTCCCCAGAGGTCTCCTAGCTTCAGCATCACATAAAGGATGTGCAATTGCTTTTTGGCTACAAAGAACTAGGAGCATGTAATTTGTCCTTAGCCACTGCATGGTTATTTCATTTCCCCTTGAAGGCTGTGGGTATTACCAAAGTCCAGTTGAAGGATAGAAAGGACTCCTGTCACATTTTGTGAGTGAATAAGTCAGGTTACAGGGCTGTATCATTATGTGTAACTCTACACATAAACTACGTTTATGGAAGGATGTTCATCAAAATGTTAGAAGTTGTCATCTATGGATAGTGGGATTTCAGATGATTCGTATTCTCTTTGTACCTTTCAATCTTAATGGGATCATCTTTATTCTGGAGATGCATCATTTGAACAAAAAAATTAAATGACAAAAAAACGAGTGGATACTGAATGATCAAATCTCAGGTTATAAAACTCCAGGAGGATCCATAAAATATAACTTGAACGCCAGAGAATGTTTTCTTAGGTGTGGAAAATGGAGATTCTGGGAACAAGGAGCAACTTGTGAAAGTCATAATGTGAAATGTCTGTGAAGAGAAGTCAAGGGGGGAACTGCATGTCCCCCCACCAGATGGCCCCGGAAAGGGAGGCCGAGACGCCCTTTCATCTCTGTTTGTTGAAAGGGCTTCACCATCACGGTGGTTTCCACCCCAGCCTGTGCACACATGAATATCCTAGTCTGCTATGGCAACAGGTGATTCCTGTTTTTCCACCTCTCTTCTTTCTGGCCCCGAGTGTCTGGCTGACTGTGACCTCACCCACTCGTTCAGGCTGCCCAGGTAAGTCACCTTTTGTCACCAGGGATTAGGGGGAGGGTGTGGTGAGCCGGCCTGTAATCCTCTTCCACTATCCCGCTACATTTCAGAAGCAGGCGCACAAAGGACTAGAGAGCTTCCCAGCGGGACACGAGACAGAACGGATGGTGACGGCATGCCTCGCCACTCACGATGGGCTTCTTTGCAGAGACATTCTCACAGGCAAGTCTTTGCAGGCTTGGAGGCAGGCGGTCCCCAACGAGGAGGAGAGAAGGGGCTGAGATTGCCCACGGAAAGAAGAGCATGTCTCCAAACTTCAGCATCAAGACCCATGCTGGTGTAGAACCGGGAACAAAGAGGGTTCCGTGCAGGAGGGTTGTAAAACTGCACAACTCTAGGGGGCACTGTTTACACAGTATGAGTGGAACCACCTAGAGTCATGCTTTGCGAGCCCCAGGAAGGGTGACGTCTTCAGAGCCATACTGACTTGCAGAGGGGAGGCTTTTGCAAACCAGATAGACTGGAGCTGGGCTGAGAAACCCTTAACGTTTGAAATGGACCGGATTATCCTTGGTTTGAAAATCTGCTCAGGCGCCAGTTTTCCTCATTCAACCAACTGATGACATTCCTTCTCTGCCCCAGAAACAGTTCTCAGTGGGATCAGAATATTTCCAGAGCACAGACGCTAGGCTAGGTCTGGGAGTATCCAGACTTTGGGGTCACAGTCTAATAACAATAATTAAAACTCATGCAAAGGCAGAACGCAATGCCTTTTATTTACTTTATACTTATTATTTTATTTCTTTTAGGCCCTGGACACATGGGACTGTGTTGAGCCAGTTTATCTTACTTGCTCTAGTCAACTGAGTAAAAAATCCAAATGTAGGGTTGACTGAAAACTATCAGAATGCTTTCCTTTCCTACTGGAGAAGGTGTGAAATCAAGATTTCTGGGAATCCTCCCAACATTTCGCCGTTCCTCCATTTCCCAAATGCTTCAGCCAGGGCTCCCTGACCCCAAATCCCACTATTCCTACAGCTTTAGGAAGTTAGTTGGGAGGTAAACATTCTATTAATGGTTCCCAGTCTCTTAATAACAATAACCACTTTTAATTGCCCCCTCCCATCAATCCTGTTTTGAAAAATTTTGACTACTAAGTAAGGTGTATCTATTAATAACATTTGTGCCATTAACTCAGGTAAATGTATAACTTCTGCTTGGAATATTAAAAGTACTTTGAGAACCCCTCGCCCCTGTTTTCCCCTGAGAGCCTGCTGGGGGTCTTCAAACTGCAGTTTGAGAGCCACTGCTGTTCTCCGTGAAGGGTGTGTGTGTGTAGAGGCGGCAGAAAGCAAGCCCCTGGTGTGGCAGATGTTAATGGCTGGTAATATTTCTTCCCAGCCAGTATCTGTGCATTAACAGTGACTTTTCATGTAAATTCCCTCAAAGTGTGATCAATGGCAGGGATGTCAGTGCTAGCGAGAAGAACAAAGCAAAAGTGAGGCCCTCTCTGGGGCAGCAAGGGACAGAGCCAGGAATGCTGGGTTCTTCTGTTATTAGGCTCAACCTCCCCTGCGTCACTTTCCTTGGCTGGAGTATAAGGCTCCTTCCAAGCCTAAAATTCTATGATAAAGGGTGACTGAGCTTATTGGATTATTTCCCTAAGTGCAGGTGTTTCACTGGATGAGAGAACACGGGGAGGACGCCAGAAGGCAGGTTGGGGTGTCTGGAAACACCTTTAAGTGTCTCTCCTTTTTCGGGGGAGCCTGGGTCAGGGCACATATTGCCTTGGCTTCCAACCTTGTCACGGGGTCTGCACCAGCAAGGATGCCCGAATGTCAAGACCAAAGGAAGAAGAAGGGCCCAGGAGAGATGGAGCCCCTGGAGCAGTGCATGCCTGTTGCTTTACACTGAGCGAGACCCTGTCCCTGTTCTCAGGAAGGATGAAGTCGAATAGGGAAAGATGCAAAGAACTATAAGGAGACATGGAAACTGGGAGGGGCCCACGAGAGGGGCATAATGAAGAAAAGTGCAGTGGGGCTTTGAATGAACGAGTGCTCAGCTTGAAGTAGGTGGAATCAGGAAAGATCCCAGAGAGGACAGAGCACATTTCCAATCTTTCTGTCCTTCCATGATGGTGCCAAGGCTGACCTGTCCCAGGTGAGCATCCTTTCCTTGTTTCCCTTGTCAGGCCTGAATCAGCTTTCTCTGAGCAGATCCTCTGGTTCCTGGGGTGGGTGAGGAACGATGGATATTGGGCAGCAGGTCTGCAGAGAAGAGCTTCCTCAGTGACTTTCAAGACTGATGAGGAGGAGTTCTTGATGGTCCTTTGGAGAATGGCTCCTGGGAATGGAATCTGGTTTTGGAATCTCTGGATATTGTCCCAGCTTTGCCATTGGGACCATCTTTTTTGGGGTGTGGGCCAAGTTTCTGAGCTTTAGTTTCCCTTCTACAAACAGGAATGATAACATGCATGTATAACCCTGCTCATGGGTTTGCTGGCAAGATCAAATAAGATAAGTGAAGGTATCTTGAAGAACCAGTGGTGTGTACTAGTTAAGAAGAAAGACTCTGGAACCAAATTGCCTGTGTTTCAATCCTAGCTCTGCTGTGCAGTTGCTTGACCTTGGGCAAGTTACTTAACCTCTCTGGGCCTCGTTTTCTTTCCTCTACAGAATAGGGGTGATGCTAAGGACCTCTGTCATAGGATGGTTTTGGTTTAAAATGAGTTAAATGTAAAGCACTTAGAAAGAACCTAGCACACAGTTCATATTGTACTACAGAAATTGAGCCGTCATTATTATTGTTGTAAAGTACTAGACAGGATTATTATGATTATGGTTATTACTTCCCAGACACAGAAGCAAGGCAAGAGTTCAGCTGTGTCTATATGGAGAGGAGCAAACAGGAAGCACTAAGCTGTGCCCTGAACTCAGAGTCCGAGCTTTTTAACAGAGCCATAAAAATGCCATCTAACTGACGAAGTTCTGGATGAGGGCGGCACACCCTTTGGCCATCCTGGAAAAACACCATCCCCACCCTGCCAATACTTATCACTTTGGCTTGCTTCTGGCCAAAGGTCCTCAGTGGGCATGATCCGATTGCATCCAGGGCTTTGTCACAGAGACATCCCTGCCCTCAGGGGCTCTGGTTGGATGGGAGGTGTTTGCAGAGGCAGCTCTGGGTGCTGTCTATTGGAAGAAGGAGCAGAACCAGCTTGCTTTCCCCTTGGAGGGGGGAGGATAGGCTGGGTTGACTGCAGATACGGCACCTCTGACCTTTGTACAGAGGAGTCAAGAGTTGATTTCTGAGGTCAGAAAGTAAGATTACAGAACTTTCAAGTGGGAAGTGATTTTCTCTTCTCCTTATACATTTCTCAATATATTATGCTGCCTGGCCTTCTATCAGCTGGACCAATTCCAGGGGTTTACAGTGTTCCATGGGCTGTCACATGATCTCAGCTGATCCGTGCAACACCTTAGTGGAGGGTTGGTGTCATAGTCCTCGGATGAGAAGACTGAGGCTCAGAGAAGTTAGGCAACTTTCCAGAGGGCACGTGGCTAAATTGACGAGGTAATCAATTGCTCCTAACTGGTCTCTGATCTCCCAGCCTAATGCTTGTTCTACTAGAAAACGACCGACTCATCGGCCCCTTGAAGCAGGCTGAGCATATCCACACCCCCAGATGTGGGAGATACACTGAGCACTCTGCTGAATGGAAGGGAGAATCCAAGGTCCAGAGCTTGGAGAGGGGCTAGGAGATGGGTCATAGCAGGGATTCCCTTTTACTCTACTTGTTTTCCTAAAAGGAATCGATTCCAACAATACAAATATTAATATGGGCCATGCCTCGTAGACCTAAAAGAACTGTCTTTATTTGCACTGCTTGTTTTATCCTAAGCATGGGAAAATGAGGGGAGGACAGGCCGTTTCAAAGCTTGACATCATGAGCCCTGAGTCAGAAAGGTTGGCTGGTTTGGTATGTATAATACCTGTTCACTCCCCCTCAGGTGGAATGAATTCACTTGAGTTTAGGATTGCAGTGTCTTGGCTTGAGAAATTCTGGGTCTGTTCAGAATGTATGTTGTGGAATCCATTTGTCCTTTAGCATAGCAGTGCTAAAGGTTAAAGGTGACCTATAGACCACAATGAGGTAAAAAAAATTGGGTGATACCTGGAAATGGAACACAATCATATTTTTATATAATTTTTGGTATTCCCCCTTTCCCTTTAAGTATCTCGGCCTTATTCTAGCTGCCATACCACTTAAACAGGCAAATTTATTTCTGGCAATTGTGTGTCCTTTAAGGCTGTGCTGCCACCTCCTGGACATATTTGGAACAGCAAGAAACTTCTTGCTAAGGATTAAGGATTTTTCCAGGCACTTACAGGTGGTGCTTCTGGAAGTGAATTATGTGGTTGTGCCAGTCTCAACTTATCTGTTTTCTGTTGCTTCTACTGCTCCCCTGATTTTTCAAGGCAGACTTCTAAACCCAGTTCCGAGAACAGCTCTTTTTTTTTTTAATGTTAATGTTATTACTATTGGTCTTTGCTGTCTAATGTCAAATCAGAGGCAGAGATGGTAAACATTCCGGTAACCTCAGTCTTAGGTTGATTCCCACTTTCCAGGGATCTCTGCTTTGCCTCCAAAGTTTGCTGTCGGGGGATGATACTGCCTGGTAAGGAAGAGGAACTGAGGCTGGAGCTCACTGAGAACATATTGGTCCCCAGGGCAGTGTCCCAAAATTAATAGTGATCACTGCCTGCTCCCTGACCACCCACTGACAGGGGCTAGCCTTGTGCTCAAGGGCCAGGATTTGCTGTGAGAAAACAAAGTTAAACATAGATGTCCACCCTATCCCCCACTGTTGTCCTCCCAAGCTCTCTTCTCTATTATCTTTTATTTATTTCTCCTGAGCATCATCGCCGTTTTCCATATTATTGTATACATTTTCCTTCCTTGCTTTATCATGTTTCCCTCCACTATACACTCCATGAAGGTGGAAACCATTGACTCCTTTTCTCACCTTGGGATTCCCAGTGCCTCAAACTGTGCCTGGCACCTAGTTGGTGTTCAAAAAATGTTTGGGGAATAAGTGAAGTCCTGGCTTCATCATCTTGTATGGTTACAGGGCCCACACTTCTCTTTGCTGAGTCTAAAGGATTTGATGTTTCTGATTCAGCTTTGCATGAGGACTTTCTGCACAGATCTGGAAGCCCAGCAGATGGACCTGTCTCTGCCTGATGACAAGGGCAGAGGATGTATGATGTGCGCAGGTACTTGTGTGCCTGGCCTGTCTAATCCAATCACCCGGGGAGCAAAGGATTCTAGCAAAGCTTTGGAAGAGTTCAAAAGGCAGGAAACTGGGGAGAAACTAAAGCTGAAAGGGCCTAAGATAAACAGAGGAGGCTCAGCAAAGCCTGAGTGAAGCACTGAATCAATGTATGGGTGCAAAATTGTATCATTATTATGATAGCTACAATTTACAGAATACCTAATCTGTTCCAGCATTTTATTAATTGCACTTTAATTATACACTGTGTGGCTTTGTTTTGAAAAGTATCCTTATTTTATGAGACAATGAAGGCTCAGTGAGCTTTAGTAACTTATCTGTGTGATAACTGTACCTCCAGCAACCTGCGAATAGAAAACACAGGCTTAGCCTTGTCCCAGCGGATCAGAATAGTGGTTAAATACACGAGCTTCTGAGGCAAAAAGGACTTGGTTTGACTTCTTTTTTTTTCACTTACTAGATGTGTGACCTTCAGCAAATTATTTTAAAACGCTCCAATTATTTCAGTAAGCTCCAATTTCCTGACCTGTAAAATGGGTGAGGGGTGAATGAAATGAGATTGCGTGCACACTGATTCAGCACAGCGCCGGTCCCTTTAAGTGCTGGATAAATGTGGGGTAGGCTGGGAGGCGGAACCTACTCAGGAAAAGGGGCTAGCTTCCACGTTTCCTTTCAGTGTCTTTCTTGGTTTGCCCTCCTGATGTCCCAATTGGCATCCCTACAGAAGCTCAGAATTAGAGACGTACATGGAGTTCCACCTCCATTACTGGAATTTCTTCTGTGCAGCCTGGAAGTAGTGAGGGGACCTCCCCATTACACAGGAGAGCCCCGGTTTGGTTAATGGTCCATCCGCCCCTATTTCCCGATCCCGAAGCCGTGGTGCCAACTTGTTTTCTCCCGGGACTGGGGCAGTTCCCGGGGCCGCGGCATGCTGGGGGTTGTAGTCTGTACGCTCCCTTTCACGTCAAGAACCGCGAGCCGGAGAACTACAACTCCCAGTGTCCCCCGCGTCTCAGGGACGCCGTGCGTCTGCCCGGCTGTGGGAACCGGAAGGATGTCCGCGCCGCTTGCGGGGGTGTGCGTTGAGGGGCTGTCCCTGTTGTTTATAAAAAGAACCTAAGACTTACACCCGTACCCCACCCCCCGGGGTTCAGGTGGTCCTGGCATATGCCGTGGGGCCCGAGAAGCTAGGATCAGGTATTCCAGGCATGCAGGGAGTCTGCAGATCCGACGTGTGACCTGGTTCCCCAAGTTCCCGGCTGTTTTGAGGCTGGAGCCGTCGCCCGGCCTTTGCACGGGGATCACCCTCCGGAAGGGCTGTGGGCAGGAATGTGAGGCCTCTCCCTCTTCTCCCAGGCCGACTCGGGATACCCCGGAGCCCCCGGGGAGGCAGCCGAGGCGGCGGCCACGCTGACGTCCCAGGAGACCGGCCCTGAGCCTAGGCAGGCCATGAAGAGCGATCCCTCGATCTCCGCGGCCCCCCTCCGGGGTCTCGGGGGACCCCTCCGGAGCAGCGAGCCGGTGCGTACCGCCCTGGCGCCGCCGCCCGCCGTGGCCCTGCTGGAGGAGGCGGCCGACCTCCTGGTCGTGCACCTGGACTTCCCCGCGGCGCTGGAGACGTGCGAGCGGGCCTGGCGCGGCCTGGCCTCTGGGGTCCAGGCCGAGGAACTCGCGGGCACGTACGTGCTGGGCTCGCTTCCTTTCCCCAGGGCTTTTGGGGAGGGCTCCAGATCTCTGGGCCCTCAGTCATGCCCAGATTGCTCCTTGGTTTCATTAGTGGTTCCTCTCCGAGAGGTGGGTTTCTTATCGTGGGCCCATTCTACAGAGGAGGAAACGGAGGCACTGCACAATGAGCAGGAAGTGGTCAAGTCGTGGGAGGCCACAGCCAATTCTTTGCTCCTGGGAAGCAACCTGTTCCTCTATTGAAAAGCATGGCGGGAAAGTAGAATGTGTTTTAAGTGTTAAATTATACCTGTAAGTGAGGGGTTAGTAAGCAGGTGGCAAAGCCTTTCCTGGGTACCTTTGCTGATGATGGAGACTGGGGGTGAGGGCCGGATCAGTGTTCTGGTCCTGTTGAAGGATTGCGTGAAAGAATTCCTCTGGAGAAAACCTGGCTCTTTCAGTAGTCAGAGCTGACTCCAGAGAAGAATGAACTGGGGAGCCCTGGGCCTGCGTTTTTGCGGGGTTGGGTGGAGGCTTGGCTTGTTGCAGTTAAAGCTCAATAGGTGGTGCTGAAGAGCGAGTTGGGGAGTTCCTTTACCCACACTACCCAGAAACCTGGCTTCATGCCTGATTCTTCCCTAAAGAAAGTCTTCGCTCCAGCTCTCTTCCTACCCACACACCTCTGCTGACCTTGCCATTTCCCCTCGACGATTACCCTTCCTGTTCATTTGAACCTGCTTTCACCTGGGTCCAATGATGTGGGTGGGGCTGCAGTTAATTCACTTCGACGGGGTTCACAGGCACTTTTAACTCCTGGAGGAAGGGGCAGTTTTTCTCTGGGTAGGTGCCTGTGAGGCCTGCTTGAATACTAATGGGGAGGAGAGAGGTGTGCTGCTGAGCCGGGAGCCAGGGAAGAATGTTCCAGGTTGGAGGTGGGAATGAGAATGGAAATGGAGGGGAACCACTTCTGAGCCCTAGTTGGTTTTTCTGCTGACAGCTCCTCGGAGGTGAAGTGCTCCCTGTGTGTTGTGGGGCTCCAGGCCCTGGCGGAAATGGACCGGTGGCGGGAAGTCCTTTCCTGGGTCCTTCAGTATTACCAGGTTCCTGAAAAGCTACCCCCCAAAGTCTTGGAGCTGTGGTAGGTCACCCTGCTTTTGGCTCCCGGGTCTGCCCAGGCACGGGAGGGTTTTCAGGTCCTCCACTGAGTTGGTTCCTCACAGCTCTTCTCTCTCCCTTCTCCACCATTCCCCATAAAATCTGTGTGTTTTTTTTTTTTTGTTTGTTTTTTGTTTTTTCAGATCTCAAAATACAGCAATAAAGGGTGAGGAAGGAGGAATTTAGGAGTGTATTAGAGGAAGATGGGGGCAGGGGGCCTAGGAGGAGAGAAGGGGGATGGATAGTGGAAGTAGAGTGTGTCAGAGTTGAGGGAGCCTTCCTGCTACTTCCTGGGAATTCCTAATTCTTACTGGTATCGGCATCCCCTAAGGAACTGCTGGAGGACAGAGGGAGGACCTGGGTAGGAGAAGTGGAGAGGTTATGAGAGATGAGCCAGGTGTGGATGACTGACTTTTCTTTCCTTGGGATTGGTCTATTTGGGGCTGCAGTGTTCTCTTATACAGTAAGATGCAAGAGCCTGGAGCAGTGCTGGATGTGGTCAGTGCCTGGCTCAGAGACCCGGACAATCAGGGCCTTCCAGAATACAGAGCCTTGGCCGATCTTCACCTGCAGCGGGTGCTGCTGCCTCTGGGCCGCTTGTCGGAGGCTGAGGAGCTCGTGGGGGGCTCAGCGGCCTTTGGTGAGGAGCAGCGGCTGGTTGCCCTCCAGGCCATTCACACAGTGAGGCAGCAGCAGGCACAGGAACCTGTGGGCTCGGAGGAGGCCCAGAAGCTCAACCAGGCAGGTAGGACATCACACCCCCTCCCCACCATGGCCTCCGCAAAGTGGAATTGGTCTTGGGGTCCATCGTGACATTCCTGAGAGCTTGGGAGCAGTTCAGAAATATGTGTAATTTCTGAATCACAGAATAGGAAACCTGTCGAATTGCTCGGTAAAGCCAAGCCCAGAGCCCCCGAAATTGGCAGTGGAAAGAGAATTCTCCATGTGGGGAGGTATTCCTGGGTCTCAGAAGCTTGACTCTATCCCCTGAAAATCACTGTCCCCTTAGGGCCCTCTTACCAGGTCTCCTGTGTCCCCCATGTTGGCCTGGCTGGAATGTTACTTTTTCTTCAAAAACTGGTCCAAATGCAGACCCAGCTTTTGAGGAAAATTAACTAACATAAAAAAAACTCTATAAAAATGACTTCTGCTCAGAGGCCCCCTGCCCAGCATCCTGTCTGCTTTACTTACTAGAGGTCTTAAGTGTCTTCAGAAATCAATGTCCTCTCCCTGCAGGGGCAGCCTGCTTCTGCCCATCAGCCTGTTCTCCAGGAAGACCACTTCAAGGCCCGACACATCCACTTAGCTAGCAGTGTACGAGGGCGATGTGCACAAGGTGGGGGTGGAGGTTGTTTGGTTGCAAAGGAATGTTCAAGGTCCCCTATTCGAAACCCTTCCTCTGATCCTTGAATCCTTTTTGGCTCCTTTTCCTCAAGTGATCATCTTCTGTATGCTTGAATGCTTCCATATAAAGTGTTTAGAGAGTAGCGTCAGGCCAAAGCGGAGGGGCCTCCCCGGTCCTTTCTGCCCATGTGTCTTGTCATGTGCCTTTGGCCTTAGGTATTCCTCCGGTTATGGGGACAGGAATCGCTTCCCTGCACTGTGTGTCCTACAGCCAGGCACCCCTCACCCCAGGCAGCACAACTTGTCTGCTCCCCCTTGGCATAGGAGAACTTTATGAGCTGGATGGGTTCTGGGACAGTTAGTCCCTCAGACAGCCCAGACCAGACAGACACAGACAGACACAGACAGACAGACGTGTTCCCAGTATGTGTCCGAGGGTTTTTTTTTGCTGCCAGCCCCCTCTCCCATCCCCCCAACTGGGACCAGGAATCTGCACTGGGAACACTGAGCCACTGAGGGGTGTGGGAGGGGCCAGCCAGGGCACCACGAGATCCTACAGCTTTTAAGTAGCCTTTTTCTTGACTTGGCACTTGGCCTGTTACTGCAGTCCTTTAACTGTTTTCTGGAGGTTTGACAGAGATGTTTCAGCCAGTTTTTACTGGTTGTTTAAAGCTTCTGGGGTGGGATGGAGCCTGAAGCGTCCCACTCTACTATCTTAATCAGGGTCCAGTCGTGTTATTTTTTTGTCTCAAATCTTATAATCAAACTTGTTTTATTTGCCACGGTTGTTATAACAAATGCCACACACTGGTTAGCTTAAACAACAAGAATTTATTGGCTCACAGTTTTGGAGGTGAAAAGTCTGAAATCAAGGTGTCAAGAGGCCGTGCTTTTTCCAAAGTCTGTAGCCTTCTGGTGGTGGCAGACCACCGTCACGTGGTGATTGCTCTCTGGCTTCTTCTGTGTCCTTCTGCTTATGAGGACTTCAGCCATATTGGATTAACGCCACCATGGTTCAGTTTGGCCTCAACTAATATTAGCATATTCAAAGGGCTTATTTATAAATGGGCTCACACCCACAGGACCAGGGGTTAGGACTTGAACATGTCTTTTGTGGGAGACAGGATTGAATCCCCAACAAAATCCCCAGCTCCGAGGCAGGGAAGCTGCTTGTTGTGACTTGCCCTGAGGTTACACTCTGTTTCCGTGCCCAGGTTCCTTCTCCCAGAAGTTCCTGTCCCTGCTGCTACTGCTTCGCCGGCTTTGGGACTCTGCAGTGAGCCACTTCTTTTCTCTGCCCTTCAAAAAGAGTCTCCTGGCTGCCCTGATCCTCTGCCTCTTGGTGGTGAGGTTCGATCCGGGTGAGTGACGGAGCCTGCCTCCCTTCCCACCCTTGCCGAGGAAAGGACACTGGACAGGGCAGGGCCTGTGGGAGAGCCCTGCAGGGGAGGGAGGTACCTCCTGGGTCCCTTGTCCCGGGTCTCTTCTGCAAGGAGGAATTGCTGGGCCCAAGCAGGGATCAGCCCCAGAGTCCGTGGGAGGATCCATGAGTCTGAGGAAAACCCCCTCTACCTTGTGGACCCCTGACACTGACGCCAAGCCAGTTAGTTGTCTGCTTCATCTGGGGTGAACTGACTAGAACCCCAAAATGAAGTTAAATCTTCCTCACCGTAATGTTTTGAAATCTTATGTTAATTTACAATATATTAAATTTTAAGTGAAATCCTCATACACTTCAGAAAACGTGGAGAATAGAGAAATGTATAAAGAAGAAAACGGAAATTGCTTTTAAGTCTGCTACTGTAATGGTTAGGCTTTCAGGCTTTTTCTGTGGACATATGTATTGTGGGCAGCTTTGCCCATGATGAGTATTCTTTATAGTGTGGCTTTAAATGGCTAAATCATACTCCAGTTTGCAGAAAGTTCCATCATTGATTTAAAAGCCCACTGTTGTGGAACGTTCTGGTTGTGTCTGGCTCTGTCCTCTGCCTCGCCACATAATACTGAAGTGAGCTCCCAGAGTGATACCTGGGATCAACACTGATTATTTCCTGAGGGTTAATTTCTAGAAGCGTAAGCAGGGGCCCAAGTTTGGGAGCTCATAATTTAGGTTATTTTTTTGTTTCTCTATGTGAGCTGTGATCTAAACTCTACTCTTCTTATGAATTTAGATGTAGAATAGAATTATATGACTTTCAAAACTGAAGTGAAAACTGTAACTCTTTACTCCAGTCCCTTCATTTTCTTTTTCTCTCTTTGGTTTAGAATCCTAAGACCAGGAAAGAGAAAGTGCTAGTTCAAGATCGCACAGTTTGTTTCCAAAACGGCCACTTCTTGATTTAATATTTCAACCTTCCCTATTCCCCCATTTCCATTTCTCTCCCTCAGCTACCTTTTTTGCATATCTCTCTGTCTCCTTTTTGCCCCGTTCTCTGAACACTGAGCAGGAATTTCTTCGCAACTGCTCTGTCTGCTTTATGAAAGAATCACCAGCTAGTTCTTAGGAGAGCTAAGGATAGTTTGCGTTTGTTCCTGCCTACCTGTTGACTTTCTACTTTGTTCCAGAGATGTAATAAAAATTTTGAAATGTCTTGAGGTTCTTAAGCCCCTTAGTCTCGTAAACACCGGTCCCCTAAGTGAGGAAGGTATGGGCCATCTGAATT
Source organism: Choloepus didactylus (assembly GCF_015220235.1). Classification (NCBI taxonomy): domain Eukaryota; kingdom Metazoa; phylum Chordata; class Mammalia; order Pilosa; family Megalonychidae; genus Choloepus; species Choloepus didactylus. The sequence goes on from NC_051314.1 coordinate 133,533,666, forward strand.
TGCAGTTCCCTTGGCTGCTCAGAGTTTCCTCAGAAAGGCCCAACAGGGCCTGAGTCTCAGTGGTCAGCTTGACTCCTCACGGTGACGGAGCCGTGGGAGAGGAAAATCCGCCCTGGACAGCTCCAACTCACTGGTAGAATTTGCTAGAAAAGATAGAAAGAGGGTAGATTACCAATTCTTTTTCTTTAAAATTAAAAAAAATTTTTTTTCTTTCCTGTAAGAAAAAGAAAATCAGTAATTCAGATAAGGAAAAGGAAAAAGAAAGCTCTAATTCCAGAGAGGTGGATTTTACTTTCAATATAATTAACATCTGTTAAAAAATAGGAAATACTGTCACATGGCTCAAAATTTAAAAGGTACAAAAAGGAATGTAGTGAGAAATCTCTCCCCAAATTCAGTCACTGTTATCAGTTTTTTTTGTATATAAAAAATTTAGATTAATGAACCATAGTTAATGGTTTGTTAATTTTCTTTTGGTATGGTAGGAGTATATTGGAAGGAATGAAGTTAGTTCAGGATATTTGTTTTTCCCATTGCTTTGCTTTATTTTGTTTGGAAATTTTTTTTTTTTTTTAATTTGATAACTAAGGTATTAAAAAGAAAACTTAGATTAAAACATAATAAATTTGGATCTTTTCTCAACAAACTTAAAGTCCCCATAATTCAAGTGAAGGAAATATATCCCAGAGAATATATGCAAGAGGAAGTAGAAAGTAAAATTCTTTATGTGTATGTGTGGGGGGGATGTGGAACAAATAACGTTAAGCATCAAAATATTTTTTAAAACTCCCACATAATCCCAAGGTGGTAGATTTTTCAAATGATGGGAGAGGAGGCCGAGTGATGAGTTGAGTGAGGGGAGGAATATTCACAAGTCTTCCTCTTCCCTGCAGCCTCTCCTTCTTCCCTACCCTTCATCTACAAGCTGGCTCAGATCTTCCATCGGATCCGGGAGGCCGTATTTCCTCCCCTCTGCCGGCTCCCCATCCGTGACTGAGTGGTCTTCCTGGTTCACCGTGACCTCCCCACTCCCCACGTCTGCTGGGACACGGTGGCCCATTTCCCCTTGCTGGCTGGGCCCCTGTGGGAGTGGGGCCAGCCTAATTCAAGAAAGAGCCGATCCAGTTGGATGAACTGTGTGAACTGAATGTCCTCCCCTTTGCACACCACTTTGGCCGACATTGGAAGGTAATGTGGAAACAAAGAGGCCAGAGGGCACAACTCCTCCAGAAGAGACCCCCTTATTCCCAGAGGCCCCTCATAAAGCCAGCGCTTGGAAACAGGAAGGATTTCCATGTAACAGTCATCTTGGCAAGTGCAAAGGGTTGATTTTCAGGTCAGAGGTTAATGACGCTGCAGATTCAGAAAAACCTAATGGAGTCATCCTTGGCCTTTCATTTCCTTGGAAAACTTACCTCTGAAAATCACCTACCAGGGCAGGCTATCAGTAAGTCAGAGTGTGATGTGAGAGGGCCTTTTTCTTCTCCCCTGGGCACCTTCCCTGGACCTGATCTGGTTATGCATCACTACTATACTGTTCCCACGGTCCTGCAGTGGGCTGGCAGCTGCCTGGGCCCTCTAACTGTTCAGACCCGTGGCTTTCAGACCCAGGTGACTATCGAAACCAAAGCACGACTGCTCAGCTCTTATCGCTGGGTAAAGTGATCTTGCTTGGTGCCTCTTGGTCTTCAGCTAAATTTTCCAGGTTGTCGGTGGCCAAGCCCTGCTCTGTTACACACAGTACCTCTGCCCATCCTTTTCCCTCCTGCCAACTCCTTCTCCCCACCCTCCAGGAGGGTTTTTGTACTTGGTCCAATGGCTGCTTCACCAGCTCTGCCTGTTTCCTTGCCTTCTTGGCATGTACCATCGCAGGTTCTCCCTTCTGTATCCTCTTGTCTTAGTTATGTTCCATTGTTTGTATAACACACAAATTTCTCTGCTCGTGTGGCCTTGGGAGGTAGGTCACCTTCAGCTGATGAGCTGAAAATGGAACTGGGTGATCAGGTGAGTTGGAAGGAATGCCTGGAGGGTGGGGTTGGGGGAGTGGCTTGCTCTGGGTAGGGGGGAGACACCAGTTTTGAAAGCAAGAAGCAATAAAACCTTAGGGGGAGGAGATATCTGGGCCTTTGCATTTGAATAGCTGGAATGTTTCTGTTTTTTCTGTCATCTGCAACAAAAATGTTCTATGTTTCGTGCATGTAAATGTGGTAAAAACCACTGTGCTGTCAGGTTTTGACAACCTACAGATTATGGGAGGTCTCTAGCAGGTCTCCTGCAGCCCCAGGTCATGCAAAACCCCACCATCCTGGGACCCCAGTCAGTGCAGATGCCAAGAATACAGGGGTGCTTGTTAGCTTTGCATTGGTCAGTTTTCAGGGATTGCATGTCAACAACATCTCTTTAGGAAGCTGGGTAGAGCATAAGTAAACTTAACAGGCTCTTGGGAGTATTAAATCCCTAGTGTGGGGAGGAAATCTGCATGAAACAAATCTATGCTTTTATATATGAGCTTTTTAAGAGAACTTAGAACCCTGGGGAGAGACGGGGATGCAAATAAGCTTTGAGATCCCTCCTTTAGAATGATTTCTCTAAAATGAAATTCACTACCCTGGATAAAACTCTTTGATGGTTTCCCAAGGCACACAGGATAAAGTCTGTTATCTTCTCCATGGAATTTAAGGCCCTTTTTGCACTGGTTTCGGCTGACTCCTCCACTTTCATCTGAGGCCTCTGTTCCTTGTGCACACACCCTCCAAATTCCCAGCTCATCACTGTTGCCTGAACCCCGCATTCTTTCTCACAGCTCTGTACCTTTAGCACATGCTGTTCCCTCTGGAATGCTCAGCCCCCTTTTGCCTGGCAAACTCCTCAACCTCCAAGTCACTCAAGGGTTACCTTTAGGAATCCTTTCCCAACACTCCTGCTTCCAGGCCCTTATGTCCTGTCCTGTCTGTGACAGTGACCCCTGGCCTCATAATTGTGGAATTCTTTGTTGCTCCCAGTAATGGGGAGCTCTTTGAAGTTGGGGAGCATGGCTCGTGGCAGTGGGTAAGAGCAAGGCTTAGGAGTCAGATTTGGGTCCCTTGCTCTCCCACTCACTGGGCACACAACTGTTAGGAAGTGACCTACCCCTCCCAGCCTCAGGGTTCTCATCTGTAAATCAGTTCTGGTCTCATAGAAACTTGATGCGGAAGTGAGATCATGCTTATGGAGTGCTGGGCACGTTTTCCTGCCCCAGCAAAAGTTCTTGTGAGTGGTGCTGTCACCGTACCAGCTGTGTCTCCAAGGCCCAGCCGACTGCCTGGGAGTGAGAAGGTGTTCGGAGCTGTTTGAATGAACGAAGAGATGGAGTTGACGTGACAAGGGGTCTGTGCACTTCCGGTGACTCTGTGGGGTTTTATGTTGTGAAAACCCTGAACATAAAAGAAGACTCCTTTTTCCTTCTCTCCCCTGAAGTTCTCCAGTTTTGTTCTGCCTGCAGACCTCTGGGTCTTCAACTCTGCTTGGTAACCAGCCCCAGCCACCTGCCTCGTCAGGTGAGGAACTCAGAAAGAAAAGTGCCCCGATGACCTTGGCCTTTCCTGAGGATGCAGGCTGGTGTTCACATCAGTCCTCAGCTCTGGGCCTGCTCAGGTCAGAGGGAGGGAGGGAGGGCTTCCTTGTTAGGCTTGCACTGTCCTGTCTGGGAGCCACCAGCCATGTGTGGCTTTTTTGCACTTGAAATGTGGCTGGTCCAAAATGAAGTGTTCTGTAGATTGTAAAATACACACTGGATTATGAATATTTAGTACTTAAAAAAAAATAAATTTTTTTACTGATTCCTTGTTGAAATGATAATATTTTGGATATATTGGGTTAAATAAAATATTAAGATTAATGCCACTAGTTTCTTCTTACTTTTTTAATGGGGCTACTAGAATATTTAAAATAGCATATGTGGCTCTCATCAGGTTCTCGTTTGATTTCTGTTGAGCAGTGCTGTTTAGCCGCCCTGCACACATCAGCAAGGGCAGGAGAGGATGGAAGGTCGAGAAACAGCACCTGCATGGTGGGGTTTTGTAGGACATTGGATCTGGAAAGATCGTATTTTACAGCCTCGTTATTTTTATTTTGTTGTGGTCACATGTATATGATATAAAATTTGCCATTTTAACCATTTTTGAGGGTACAGTTTCAGTGGTGTTAATCGCCTTTACAATGCTGTGCTACCACCGTCCATTAACCAAACCTTTTCATCACTCCAAATGGAAACTCTGTACCCATTAAGCATTAACCCCCATTCTTTCCTCCTCTGGCCGCAGGAAACCTCTAATCTACTTCCTGTCTGTATGAATTTGCTTATTCTAGATATTTCATGTAAGTGGAGACATACAGTATTTGTCCTTTTGTGTCTGGTTTATTTCACTTAGTATAATGTCTTCAAGGTTCACTCAAGTTCATTCCTTTTTATGGCTGTACAATAAGCCCTTTTATTTTCCAGGTAAGGAAATGAGACCCAGAGAGGTGAAGTGATTTGCCCCAGCTCACACAGCCTGAATGAGACTGAGGTCTCTTGACCCTCAGGTCTAGTGTCCCTTTCTCCACACTGTGATTTCTGCCCTGCTTGCCCTAAACTCCTCACTCTGGGTCACTCAGCTGGGTGACAGCATTGAAGTTCACTGTTAAAATGCAGACATACTGGGGTGGGGGGATGTTTTAGTTTCCTAGTCTGCTCGAAGCAAATACCATGAAATGGTTTGGCTTGAACAATGGGAATTTGTTCACTCACAAACTCCAAGAAAGTGTCCAAATCAAGGCATCATCGAGATGATGCTTTCTTCCCGAAAACTGGCTATCGCAATCCTTGGCTTCTCTACCACATGCCAAGACACATAGCAGCGACTGTTGTTCTCTCCCTTCTCTTCCGGGTTTCGCTGATTTCAGCTTCTGGCTGCCCCCTCTGTGACTTTCTCTCTGTGTCTGAATTTCATTCTCTTATAAAGTACTCCAGTAATAGGATAAAACCCATCCTGATTGAGGTGGGCCACACCTTAACTGAAGTAACCTCATCAAAAGGTTCCACTTGCAAGGGGTACGCACTCAAGGAATGGATTAGATTTAAGAATGTGTTTTTCTGGAGTACATGCAGTTTCAAACCATCACAGGCAACTTCAGTTGGAGTTTGTTGATCAGTTCTACAATTCCAAGAGTACAATACAGAAATTTTTTTTTCAGGGTGCAGAGGAGAGCAGGAATGGCTATGACTTCTGTTCGGTGATTGGGTGGGAGACTGAAAGGGATGAGGTGAGGTGGAGGGGACAAATTAGGCAACTGTGGGCGATTACAGGGATGGAGGTGGGTGGGTACAGAACAGATAGTGTTGGGAGGAGGGTGCAGTGTTCTGTTGCTAGAAAGGATTAGAAGGGACTGAGAAAGTATGTAATACTTTCCTGCAGGGCATCCCCCCAATTTTTTTTGTATGTATGTGTTTGCACATGTATGTGTGTAGACCATTAAATTAAAAAAATTTTTTTTTGCTTATCTGCTATGGAATTCAAAGTTACAAAAGGTGTTCATAAGCACAGCTATATATATGTGTGTGTGTATATAATATATATATATTTTTAACCAAATATAAGCCCATGAAATATTTCTCTTAATTTTATAAAGCTCCCTAAAAGTGAACTAAACTTGTAATTACAGATAACTCTTACTTATAAAGCTTCGCCTCTTTGAACCCTCAGAGAATAATCAAGTTTTCTGAATAGTCGCCTCTTTGCTCTTTTGTTACACTTATACATTCATCATACATTATACAATAAATACAAATATGTTACCCGTTTCCCTGTTACGGTGAGATTAAAGATGGTGGCAAATTCTTTGCCACTGCTCCTTTGGAGAGATGGCCTCTTATCACCTCTACCTTTGAATCTGAGCTGTCCCCTGGCTTGCTATGCCTGAAAGAATGCAGTGGAAGTGATACAGAATCGCTTCCAAGGCATTTGCATGCTCGAGACCTTCCCTCTCGAACCAGTATCAAAGTATGAGAAGTCTAAGCTGTGTGGAGGGGCCACCGGTTTCTGTTTTTTTTTGCGTAAAGGCAGCATTAGCAAACCTAGCAAAGGGGAACAATGGCCACGGTTGTTTTAAACTTAAAAAAAAAAAAAAAGGTGTTAATGGAAAAGGAAGTCTTTTCTCCCCGATCCCTGTTTTGCCTTCCTCAGTCCTCTGGTTTCCTGCCCCAGGGGCAACCACTGTTGCCAATTTGCGTCTCCTTTCAGATATATAGTTTTTTGATAAGCTTTTCCTTCTGTTACACAAATGATTGTATACTACACGCTACACACACTGTGCCACACTTTGCTTTTTTTTTTTTTAATTTCATCAATCTTGGGGTTTTGTTCTCTGTCAGCACACATAGAGCTGCCTCATTAAAAATGTTTTAATTTAAATTAAGTATTTTATTGGAGAACCCATGTATCCGTGCCTCAGTCTTTTTTTTTTTTTTTTGCTTTTTTTAAAAATTTTTATTTTTATTTTGAAATAAATTCAAAGTTATAGGAACAGTTGCAAAAACAATACAAACCCCATACACAGAACACCAGCATACCCTGATCCCCCTCCCCTGATACCCTGATCCATCAACTTTAACATCCTGTCACACCACCATTTCTTTCTTTCTTTCCCTCCCTCCCTCCCTCCCTATCTGTCATCCATCATCTATTGCTGTCTTCTGAACATATGAGAGCAAGCTGCACACATCCTTGAACAAACACCATAAGTCACATATACACTTTCCATGAACAAGAACATTCTTTTATGCAATCCCATTAAGCGCAGCTAAGAAGTTCAAGAAATTCAACATTGATACAAAGCTTACATTCTATATTTCCTTTTTTTTTCTTTTTCTCTTATGTCTCAACTGTGTCCCTTATGAGCCTCCTGTCCTCCATCCTCAGATCCCATTCAGGATCATCCTTGGCATTCAATTGTCATCTATTTAGACTGTCTTTTTTTTTTTTTTTTTTTTCAATTGTGGAAACATATATACAGCCTAAATCTTCCCACCCCCTCTCCCCTAGCATTCCATTAGTGGGATTAATCACATTTAGAATGTTGTAATGCTATTACCTTCCCACCTTCCATTACTAGAAATTTCCCTTCACCTCAAACAGCAACCCTACACTCATTTCTTAACTCCCCATTGCCCCTTCCCCCACTTCTCATAACCCATACTCTATGGTCATGTTCTCTGATAATTTCTTTGTGTTTACTGTGGGGCTTAAATTTAATCTCTTAAATCCATAACAATCTTGTTTTTCTTTGATACCACCTTCACTTCAATAGGACATGTAAACTATGTTCCTATACTCCTCCATGCCCCAACTTTATCTAGTTCTTGTCAAAAATTACATATTTTACATTGAGTCCAAAACCACTGATTTGTCATTAGAGTTTGTGTATTTTATATCATGTAGGAAGTAAATAGTGGAGTTACAATTCAAAAATTACTGACTTCTATTTGTATTCCATTGTGGTCAGAGAATGTGCTTTGAATATATTCAATTGTTGTTTTTTTTTTTTAATTTATTGAGGCTTGTTTTATGTCCCAGCATATGGTTTATTCTGGAGAAAGATCCGTGATCACTAGAGAAAAATGAGTGTCCTGGTGATTTGGGATGTAAGGTTCTATATATGTCTGTTAAAATTCTCTGTATCTCTCTCTCCTTTCTTTGTTTCTCTGTCGGTAGGGCTCCCTTTAGTATCTGAAGTAGGGCAGGTCTTTTTTGGCAAAATCTCTCAGCATTTGTTTGTCTGTGAAAAATTTAAGCTCTCCCTCAAATTTGAAGAAGAGTTTTGCTGGATAAAGTATCCTTGGTTGGAAATTTTTCTCTCTCAGAATTTTAAATATGTCACGGCACTGCCTTCTCGCCTCCATGGTGGCCGCTGAATAATCACGACTTAGTCTTATGTTGTTTCCTTTGTATGTGGTGAATTGCTTTTCTCTTGCTGCTTTCAGAACTTGCTCCTTCTCTTCAGTATTTGACAGTCTGATCAGAATATGTCTCAGAGTGGGTTTATTTGGATTTATTCTATTTGGAGTTTGCTGGGTATTTATGCTTTGTGTATTTATATTGTGGAGAAGGTTTGGGAAGTTTTCCCCAACAATTTCTTTGAATACTCTTTCTAGACTTTTACCCTTCTCTTCCCCTTCTGGGACACCAATGAGTCTTAAATGTGGATGTTTTATTTTATCTATCGTATCCCTGAGATCCATTTCGATTTTTTCGATTTTTTTCTCCATTCTTTCTTTTATTCTTTCATTTTCTGTTCTGTGGTCCTCTAAGACTCTGAGTCGTTGTTCAGCCTCCTCTAATCTTGTATTATGAGTATCCAGAGTCTTTTTAATTTGGCCAACAGTTTCTTTTATTTTCAGAAGATCTTCTATTTTTTTATTTACTCTTGCAATTTCTTCTTTATGCTCTTATAAGGTCTTCTTTATGTCTTTATATCCTGTGCCATGTTCTTCTTCATGTCCTTTATATCCTGTGCCATGCTCTCGTTCTTTGATTGTAGTCCTTTGATTAATTGCGCCAAGTACTGTGTCTCTTCTGATATTTTGATTTGGGTGTTTGGGTTTGGGTTCTCCATATCGTCTGGTTTTATCATATGCTTTAAGATTTTCTGTTGTTTTTGGCCTCTTGGCATTTGCTTTGCTTGATAGGGTTCTTTCAAGTTGTAAAAAATAAAACTTGTGGGGCGTGTGTCTGGGTGGTTAGGGAGGCAGGGCAGCTTTAATAATCAAACCTCCCAGGTGTTCCCGGAGATTCAAGGCTGTTGCAAGAGTCTAAGCCTTCATTTCAGTTTTGCGCCAGATTTTCTCTTTCGCTGACCCACAAACCGCTGGCATTGATGTAGCATCCCTGGGTTTTCCAAGCGGGCCCCCCTTCTCAGCTGTGATCTTCCAGGACCTCTGCTGAGGGAAGGATGTGCTATGTCACAGGTGCACGCTGTCCCTCAAGGGAAGCCCTGGGCTGCTGGGCCGTGCAGGGGCGCTCCCAGCCTGATGCAAAGATGGCTGAATGGGGCGTCTCAACCCCCCCCCCCTTTTTTCACAGCTCTGCCTTCCCAGTTCTGTGGCTCTGGGTTGTGGGTACGGCCCTGGACAGGAGTGTCTCCAGCCCGCCGGGGAGCCGGCTGTGAGCAGCGCAGTTTCTTTCTCTTTTTGGCTCTCCCCTCTGCACCCCCTGGCCCTGAGGGAATCAGCAGTGGTCTATCCTCCACACCAGACACCAAGAGGTTGGCACAGCCCACTCCTGCTGTGCTTCCCTGCGTGGTTCTCACCGTCGTAATTGCAGCCACTCCTGGGTTTTTGTTTTTGTTTTTTTTTTTTTTTTTTTAAAGAACTAGTCTGTCTCCAAACTCCAACCCCTGGTTTCCCCACACTGCAGCATGGCCATGGGACTTTGAGCCGGCTTACTCACTCGTTTCAGAATGCAGACTCCCGGTTTCACCAAGTACACGGTCCCTGTGGTTTTAGCAGTCCTTGTCCACCCGGTGCATTGCTGGAACTGGTGTTCTCAGTCACTTTCTGGTTTTTATCTAGTATTTTTCATGGAGGTATTTTTTTTGCCCTGTCTCACCTAGCTGCCTTCTTAGGTTCTCTGTGCCTTAGTCTTTTTTTTTTTTTTTTTTTTAATTAAATTCAGTTTTATTGAAATACATTCACACACCATACAATCATCCATGGTATACAATCCACTGTCCACAGTATGATAACATAGTTATGCGTTCATCACCACAATCTATCTCTGAACATTTTCCTTACATCAGAAAGACCCAGAACAAGAATAAAAAATAAAAGTGAAAAAAGAACACCCAAATCATCCCCCCATCCCACTCCATTTGTCCTTTAGTTTTTTGTTTTTTTCTTTTTAATCTTCATTTTATTGGGATATATTCACATACCACGCAGTCATACAAAACAAATCGTACATTCGATTGTTCACAGTACCATTACATAGTTGTACATTCATCACCTAAATCAATCCCTGACACCTTCATTAGCACACACCCAAAAATAACAAGAATAATAATTAAAGTGAAAAAGAGCAATTGAAGTAAAAAAGAACACTGGATACCTTTGTCTGTTTGTTTGTTTGTTTCCTTCCCCTATTTTTCTACTCATCCATCCATAAACTAGACAAAGTGGAGTGTGGTCCTTATGGCTTTCCCAGTCCCATTGTCACCCCTCATAAGCTACATTTTTATACAATTGTCTTTGAGATTCATGGGTTCTGGGTTGTAGTTTGATAGTTTCAGGTATCCACCACCAGCTACCCCAATTCTTTAGAACCTAGAAAGGGTTGTCTAAAGTGTGCGTAAGAGGGCCCACCAGAGTGACCTCTCGGCTCCTTTTGGAATCTCTCTGCCACTGAAGCTTATTTCATTTCCTTTCACATCCCCCTTTTGGTCAAGAAGATGTTCTCCGTCCCACGATGCCAGGTCTACATTCCTCCCCGGGAGTCATATTCCACGTTGCCAGGGAGATTCACTCCCCTGGGTGTCTGATCCCACGTAGGGGGCAGGTCTGTGCCTTAGTCTTAATAGCTATATGGCCTGCCCTTGTATGACGGGATCACAGTGTGTATACCTCATGCCTTTTTAGATTTTTAATACATTGAAACCTCCCCACCCTTTCCAAAGCCTACAAGCACAGCAAAGCACAGCAGCCCTGAGTTTAAGGTGAAGGTGCCGGCCAGACCTCTTCTTTTCCGTTCCTTCCTAGTTCTCAGTCGACTGCTCAGCCTGCTGGGAACGACCCCAGCCACAGTGGGGAGAGAAGGTCAGGCCCTCGCATGCTCTGGACGTCCAGCCTTTTCTGAATCCAGAAAGGCCTCAGGCAGCCTCCACCAACAGACAGAACAGAGAAAACGGCAGAAAAAAGAGGGCCAACCTGAGCTGCCAGCGGGAGGCCTGCCTTCACCTCCCCCTCTCTTTACCCTTCTTCCGTGGAAAACCCTCAGGCCTATTGTGCTCCCACCTCGGGGGACCTGTTGTGACTTGCTGATTTTACTCTCTGGCCTAGGCAAGCTGCCAAAGTCTCCCTCACCATCTTGCCCTCCCACCTCTTTGGAGAAAACACAGGGTCCTTTTGCCTCTCTCTCACTGGAAATCTTAGTGTTTCTGCGAAAGCAAAGTGAAAGGAATGGGGGGGTGGTGGTGTGTGAAAGCTCTCCCTGTGCCCTCTCCAACCATGAAGGAGGTTCCCGGTTTTGTTTGCCAGCTTTGAAGTCCTCTGGAAAACAAACAGACAAACAAACAAACATTTTCCTTGCCTTAAATCAATGCATATGCATATTCTAGAAGATTTAGAAAATCTTGGAAATTATGTAGAAGAAGATACGGGACTCTGATCCCACCCCTCAGAGATAACGACTTTTGAATCTGGTTGATTTTCTTACAGTTTTCTTCATCCAACCCTTTTGACAGACAAGGGGCCTGGAACCTGTGAAAATCGGCAGTTTGCAGATAGCACGGTTTGTGCATGAGTGGGACTAAAAATCCCAGCTGGGTGTCCTCCACGGGAGCCAGGGGAAGTGATCTAGGAAGGGGTAGCTGGAGGTGGCAGGGGCGGGTGACAAACTGTTCTTTTCTGTGATGGCTGAACAGTTCGAGGGTGTAAATGGAATCACCCAGTGCTACTCTCACCAACAGAGGGCCAGCTTCGAGCACAGCAGCAGTGGGGTTGGGATTTTATGACCTACTTTTAATTTTAATGCTGACCTAAGCTCATTTTGAATACCACCTCCCAGCTTAACATTTTCCAACAGACTCTTTGAGGCATTTAACATCCACTTGTCGCTTTTGAACATACCCCTGATGTTGGGGTATGATGCATTAGGTTAAGTGGGGACTGGCAAGCAAAAGATAATATTCAGAGGCATGGTTGAAGCACAAAAGGATTTTTTGCAGAAGTGTGTCAGGACAGGAAAAAAACCCACTTTAACAATAACACCCACATGATTCATGTGGAGAGGTTTCACCAGCAGAAAACCAAATTCCTGACACTGGGACCAACAGGTTGTCACTCTCAGAGAGATTCTCGAAATTATCTCTATATTTAAAGTCCTGGGAAAAAAACAAAAACAAAAACAAAATCCCTACTTTCATGTAAAAGGTTGATTTTCCAAATGCAATACAATTAGCCAAGTGCATCCCATACTTGGCTGCTTGTGCTACCTCTCACCTCGCAGATCCCTCCCCAAAACTTTCCTTCTCTAAGTTCTTTTTCTTTTTCTCCTGTCCTTTCATTAGGAGAGACAAGCTCACACACACACACACACACACACACACACACACACACACACACACAACCTTCAAGTCTCTGCCCATAGAGCTTCACCTCCATGCTTGCCTTTGGTGAACTTTTCCACTCTCACGGATTCAGCCATCCCCTTTCTCTGAGTGATGCCAGTCTCCAACTCCATCCCCGACTCCTCAGGGTTTGCCTGATTATATTTCCAACTGCAGATTGAATTTGGACCCAGATCCTTCCTCCCACCCCCCAAACTCCCCCTGCCCCCATCCAGACCCTTGGCCTTTGTTCTTATCACTGGTCGGCCTCACCCCAAACCCACTCAGACTTTGTCCTGTGCTTCATCTCTCCATGGTCTATTAATACTTCATATCGCAACTTACTGCTCAGCGGAATTTCTCCCTCTATGAAGCCTTCTTCGCTGACTACTCCCACTATTATAATGCTATCTCCTTTTGGCCATTTCTCTGGTACTTAATAACCATGTCATTCATTTCACTAAGTCAATAGATAGTTGGGTTTTTCTTTCATTGTTGGTGTGTGTGCTGGTTTGGATATATCATGTCTCCCAAAACGCCATGTTCTTTGATGCAATCATGTGGGGGCAGATGTGTTAGTGTTGTTTGGGTTGGAATCCTTTGATTGAATGTTTCTATGGAGATGTGACTCAATCACCTGTGGGTGAAACATTTGAGTAAATTATTTCCATGAAGATATGGACCCTGCCCATTCAGGGTGGGTCTTGATTTAATCACTGGAATCCTATAAAAATTTCTCAAACAGAAGGACCCCAGAGCAGCTGCAGCTTAGAGAGACATTTTGGAGAAAGCCATTCTGAAACATAACCTAGGAGCAAGCAGCCACCAGCCACGTGCCTTCCCAGCTAACAGAGGGTTTCCAGACGCCGTTGGTGTTCTTCAGTGAAGGTAACCTGCTGTTGATTCCTTTCTTTGGACATTTGCGTGGCCAAAACACTGTAACTTTGTAAACAAATAAACCCCCTTTGTAAAAGCCAATCCATTTCTCGTATTTTGCATAATGGCAGCATTAGCTAACTGGAACAGTGTGTGTGTAGTGTGTGTGTGTATGTGTGATAGCTTGTCTCTCCTAACGAAAGGATGGAAGCCTTTTGTGTGGGGCAAGGACCATGTCTTCTAATAGCGATAAAAGCTAACATTTCTCAGGTACTTTGTATGTTTGAGCACATACATATTTTATATAATTGGATCTTGTAACAAGTCAGAGGTAGGTATTATCTTTATTTTAGAGACAACAATCAGACACAGAGAGGTTAAGGAATTTGCCCAGTATTCCGTAGCTATTAAGTGATAGAGCTGGGATTTGATCCCAGGCAGACTGGCACCAGGGTTCATGTTCTTATATCCCCTGTAACATCTAGAATGAGGCTGTGCAAGAAAGATTTGTTGAATGAACTTGGGTTTTGACCTTGGGAATTAGAGGAAAGAAGAAATAGAAGCAGCTAAAGTTGGTGGGTAATAAAGACAGGCATCAGCACTGCAGGGTGGAGGTGGAGGTCCGGGAGGAGGGACAGCGGCTCTGACATCTGTTTTAGCAGTCTTGTTGCTCAGCTCATTGCAGAGGGAAAGAACAGAAGGTGTTCCTTCTCAAATGTACCAGTGATCACAAAGACAGCTTGGCAGGCACCCTTTGGTGTAGATATAAATACAAGCTGGTGGTGCCATCAGATGACTCACAGGGAGAAGCCAAGCTCTTGGTAACCAGTAGCAGCAGCTGGATCCAAGGAATGGGTTGCTTTTTCCAAAAGGAAACCACGGTGGATCTTCGATCCCTTCCAAATTGTTGTTGGAGAGTTTTGCCCACCTTCGCTCGTCCAGGGCCAAGCCAGGGAGCTGGTCAAATTGCCTCGTCACCCTAGAAGAGCCACCCTACGATTTCCATCCTCTGATAATGGATGGAAGCCTCCTCCAAGTAGACACCCACTGCTCTGGAACCTTCCGGAGGCTCTGCCTAGTACTAAGAATACTGCCCATGACGAAGCACACTTAGTACTCACTGGTGTTCTGTCTCGTCATTGTGGGTTTTGTGCTCTGCTGGTGACAATGAGCTCTTCTCAGAGGTGCTAAAGGACAGTGGCTAAAAGGCATGCCCTGTTAACCCGGGAAACACACAGAAAGTTTTACAAGGCTCTTTGGAGAAACAGGGCCTAAACCCAATGGGGTAGTTTTGTTGCAGTGTGAGTGAGAGGCAGTGTACGACAGTGTTTGAGTGAGGATGCTGGAAACATAACGCCTGGGTTCGTATCTTGGCTCCACTTCTTTGACCTTGACCAAATGTCCTCTTCTGTGCCTCAGGTTCTTTCTCCATAAATGAGAATAATGACAGTATTTACTAAAACAGGGTTAGATGATGATAGCACAGGTAAAACACGTAAAAAGTGCATGTATAAGCAGATACCCAATAAGTGCTAGTTATTACTGCAGCTATTAATTAAGTGTGAGATGGGAGGGGAGAGTCAGGACTGGTTGGACCCAATAGCACACACACATCATATTAAAAAAGGTGGCCTCCGCCGACTTCTGGATCTCAGCATAGGAACCAGGCTCTGCTGATGCAATTTAATTACTTAAGGAATGGCCAAGCCCTTTTTTATATATTCATTTAAGAACATACTTGATTTTCTGAATAGGCAACACAATTATTAGTTAAAAAAATTATGCAAAGTCCATCCAGCATGGAAAGCCTCCCATCCCTGTCCTCCATCTAGCAAGTCCCCTCAAACTCCAGAGGCAGACGTTACTACCAGGTGTTTATTTCTTCTTCCAGAGCTTCCTCGTACATATACAAAACAAATATGGATATTGATTCTATTTTCTTATTCTTTTTTTTTTAAAAACAAATCTGTAGTATATTACGCCCACTGTTTTCTACCTTGCTTCTTGTTTTCAAAGAAGCGGTGTGTTTTCATTGAAGATAAAAGGAAAATATGTGATTGTAATATGGGCTTTTGGAAACAAGATGGGCTGATTTTGGTGCTACTAAACTGCCCTATAATCTTGTGAAAATCATTCAATATTCTTGGGTCTCAATTTTTTTCACCTCTAAGATAAGAATAAGAATTACCTGCCTTATTTACTTCTTAATATTGTGTCAGATAAGCAAAGGTCTATAAAAGAACCTGGAAAAGTATTAAGTTATAAGTATGTGTATAAATAAATATACATATATATATATAAATACACATATACACACATACATATGTGTATATATGAAATGAGGTAATGAAAACACTATATAACATTATTAAACATTACAAAATAAAATGCCTAAGCCTTTTTGTTAAAATAGATTAATAATATTTGAAATAGATTCATGACCTGGAAGGGTTAAATAGATTTTTTACATTTGCACACAGGCACTTGTAGCTAGATTATTGTTAGATTTAAATGGTCCACTAGACACCTACTATAGGCCTTGCGAATTAACGCTTTCTCTGGGTTGTTTAAAACAATCAGGTGCTAGGCTCAAAACTATTATGTCCTCTGTCTTACCGTTCAGTTAGGGCTTGTGGGAAGAGGAGCGTGGGGGGCTTGACGGGTGGGGAGGTAATAGCAGTTGTAAGTGAATGTTTGGTTTCTCTAAAGACCAAGGCTGGAGATCTGCGGATGGGGGAGGACCCAGGACAAGGAGACAGGTGTAGGTGGCTAAGTTTTTGATGGACACTCGGATTTTTAAAAAAAAATATTTTAATTATTTTATTTTATTATTATTAATTTTTTGTTATTGTTGCCCAATTAGCTTGGGTTGATTAGCTTATGTTGGGGCTTCAAGTGGGGTTTGAGCTAAAAGCTAGTGAGAGGAACAGCGTGTTTGTATAAGCTCCACCCATGTTCCCTCATTCTGTATAGGCTCTACCTGTACACCTTCATCTTGTATAAGCTCCACCTGCGTCCCCTCACTTTCTATAAGCTCCACCTGCGTCCCCTCACTTTCTATAAGCTCTACCTGTGTTCTGTTGTTTTTCTAGACGCTCCACCTGCCTCCCCTCACTTTCTATACGCTCCACCTTTGTTCCTTCACTTCCTATATGCTCCACCTGCATCCGTCGTTTTTTTATAAGTTCCACCTGTGTCCCCTCACTTTCTATAAGCTCCACCTGTGGACACTTGGATTTTGAAAATGGATTTGTGGGGCAATACTGTTAGGGTCAAACACCAAAAAAATCAAACCAATCAGAGTGAAAAAGAGCCTGGGTCCTAGCCTAGCTCTGCTGCTCCTTGGGGTGACTGAACCTTATTTTCAGGTTCATTGCCAATTCCACATTACTTATTAAACTTGTAAAACATGCAGTGCTTATTATTCATTCCAAAAACCTTACTGAAAAAACATCTCATGAAAATAACATAATTCACGTATGTGAACGTCAATACACATTTGTATTTGTTTATTATTGGCACATATCTGAGCTCTGCATTTTTTCATTTAACCTTATCTTCCATTCAGCTTCCAATATTACCCACTTCCTTACCATGTTATACCCACATAGCATTCTTTCCTAGTAAGATGTTGGCCATTTCCGTTCTTTTCAACTTTTTGCCAGTATGAACAATACAGCTTTAAATGGGTTGCATATGAAAATTCTCTGAAACCATTAATGCTGGGTAAATCAATTAAGATGACTGTACTATAATTTTCCTTTGGGGTTATCTTCTTGAGGTAGTTTTCTAAAGTGGATCTGCAACATCAAGGGACAGAACAGCTTTCCAACTCTTGTAACGTGCTGCCGGGGTGTTGTCCAGAAAAATTGGGCCACTTTGCAATACCAGGAGTAGTGGGTGAAATAACTAAAAAAAATGAGACAACTCAGCCAATTGTTTCAATAGGCAGTAGAAGAGAAATATCCGGCAAGGTGAAGAATTAACCAAGTACGGCACACCAAGGCCTCAGAGAGAAGGAGATAACGACGCGACTGCCTTATCTGTCCTAATGGTGCCACTTTATCCCACGCAGACCTTTCGGTGCTTTTTTAGGGCCTGGCAGCAGGAGAAGGTGGACACCCGATCTGTAATAGAGCCTTAGGGCAGTGAGGGTAAGGGCTGGGGTGCTGGCCTCTGATCCGGCTCTGGGCCAATTCGTGAAGAAGGTGAGTTTTCTCTTAGTCCTCCAACGTCCCTGTTCTCTGCCCTTTGCTGGTCTGCACTCAATCCCCAGTCCCAGGTGCCCAGGCTACCCCCTCCCAGGGGAGGTGAGTTCAACGGGCACTACAAGCTAAACCTAAGGAAACGATGCTCTGACACGAGCTGTCACTGATTCCAGCCAGTTGGGAGGAGTGGGAGCAGGTGCAGATTCAGGGTCAGCAGGAAAGCATGGCCTGCCCCAATTTAAAACAAAATGCACAGACCCTCCGAGGTTGGCTTTGGAAGGATAATTGCCCAGGAGAAGGGGCAGCTGGATTGTGTGGTCCCAAATTTGTCCCAAGAGTCCCCTTTCCTTTGGTGATCCCTCCATGATCACAGAACCATGCAGACCTCAAGGGGAGCCACGTGCTTTATGACACGGTGGCCCCAAATGCTCACCCTACCCTTCTCCTAATGCCCTGCAGCATATGAGACCCGAGGTTGGAATAGTAATCTTTGAATCTGAATGTACTTAAGGCTAGGGAATTGTTGGGGATCGAATCATGCCCCCCCCCCCCACAAAAGGCACGTTCAAGTCCCAACCCCTGGTCCTGTGGGTGTGAACCCATTTGTAAACAGGATCCCTGAAGATGTTATTATTAGTTAAGGTATGGACTCATTGTGGATAGGGATTTCGAAGATCCTATTTAGATGAGGCCAAACTGAATCAGAGTGGGCCTTCATCCATAAGAATGGAGTCCTTATAAGCAAAGGACATTCAGACGCAGTCTGCAGAAGCCAGAAGTCAGCAGAAATCAGAGAAGTGTAAAGAGAGAGATGTCATGTGTTGGAGGATTGCAGGGACTGTACAGATGGAGAAAGCCGTCCTGTCATTAGTTTAAGGTTGAATTTTTAGCCTCCCAAACTATGAGACCATAAATTCCCGTTACTTAAGCCAATCCGTTGTGTGGTATTTGTCATAGCAGTCCTGAAAAATTAAGACAGGGAAAAGCAAAGTTAAATAAATACAGCGAGGACCTGAATTTTGATTATCTGATTACAAGATATAGTGTGCTCTCTGGGATTCCCAGGCTCATTCCAGCTGTGTGGGTGCTTAGAAATTAATAGAGCTTTCCTGGATCTTTTCCTTCTGGACTTCCAGACTCCCTGTTGCCATGTTACATCCTCCATCCTACATATTTGGACTCTCAAAGTCTATGCTAAGAGAATGGGATGAGGTCTCTCTATCTAAGGTTCTCCCTTACAGTTCCAGTTTGTGAGTAATGATTAAACATTTGAGCTCAGCCTCTGGTGTCTGTCTGCCTCTGAGTGCAAATTCCAGCTCTTCTTCTTACCAGCTGTGTGACCAGGAATAAGGCAGCTAACATTTTTGAGTCTCAGTTTCTTTGTCTATACAATAGGGATAATAAAAATTTTAATTCCAGAGGTTCGTTGTGAGGAGTAAAAGAGAGAATGCACAGACAGCCATCAGCACAGTGTTTGGCACATAGAAAATGCTCAGTGTCAGGAAATTTTCTATAAATAAAAAGTATGTAAATATCATGAAGACTACTTTCCTGGATGATTGTTAGAAATTATCTTGCCTTTCGTTCAACTTTTTATGCCATCACTGGAATGATTATATCTGAGAATATGATCCCACAGTGCAAAAATTCATTAAAAGAAATACACTTGCATATAGTAACTGGAGTAACTGGTGTGGGGTGACTTCTTTACAAGGCTTGTCATCCCTAAAATTACACAGTATGGGTCATTGCTTACTCATAAATGGTCTGCGTTTGACCTCAGTTTATTGACTTGCAAAGAGGGGACTGAAAAATGTGTCCTTCATTTCCAAACTTCTACTCAGGGAGAAAGGCTTTAGAGATAGGGATGGGATGGGGGGAGGGGTACTAACAAGAGATCTGGGATGCCCCAAGCCAAATACTGTTAAGAGAGAGGACCAAAAAACCAAAAAAGAGTTAGATATTTTTAAACTCCAAACACTCTGAAACCACCCTTCTTTTTTTTTTTTTTTAATTTGCCTGGAACCAAAAGATGCTATAGCCAGCATGTGGTCATGGCTCCCTCCAGCCCCAAACCCTATATAGAGGAAGGATGAGGAGGTTCAAGAACATCATCACAATGAAGGGCAATTGAAAGCCATCATCATCAACATCATCATCTTTATCATGAGACATTCAGAGCCTGTTCATAACATATTTGGTGCTTCACAAAGATCATTAAAAAAAATCCATTTGTTCAGCAATATTTATTGAGCCCCTCTGATGAAATGGACTAGCTACTTCTTGATGGGAGGGCACTACGATGAATAACACAACCCCCTGTCATCAAGGGGTTTGCAGTTTTAGAGAAATGTTTAAACACATGTGTGTGCATGCACACACACACAACATATCTTTAATCCAAAGTAGAAAGTGATAAATGCCATGGGAGAAGTAATAGATTATGCTGGGGCTGGTGGTGGTGGTGGTGGGGAAGGTTGAGAGAGAAATAAACCTACTATATATATATATATGGTTAATAATCATAAATATATACAATATATAGTTAATAATCATAACAATCCTTTACTGAGCATTTATCATGTGCTTGGCACAGTTAGCTTAACCGTGATGGTCAATTTTCAGGATCTTACATTATAAGAGAGACAAAAATGCAATTCACAGTTGACTAACTATACACCAATGGGTAGAGCATGTGGTAGGAACTCTCGCAGATGCCCAGAATAATGAAGACATCTTCTGGAAGCTCATAATAATAGGAAAACGTGTGAATGGATGATCTGCAGAACAAATCACTACATAAAGGAAAAACCATTGGCATTCTCCACTGGCCAAATCACAGGCACCTCTTAGAGTGGAAGGGAAGGTAATCTCTATCTGTGCTTGGAATCCTGGAGAGTAATCACATCTGATCCAAGCAGCTCTACGTAGTAGTGTCTCAAGGAAAAGCTGTGCATTGCCTGGAGTGACTGGGTGCTTGCTCTCAGTTGCCTGAGGAAAGTGGGAGGGAAAGAAGCTGGGTTACACCCTTCAGCCTGGACGGGCCCAGGTGGGGTGTTTTGGCAGTGAGAACAAGGGACCATAACCATCCAGCCCACCACCAAACTGTGGGGGGTGGGAGTGGGGGAGAAGCAAAGGGTGAGTTTGATAAGTCGTTAAGAGAGGGGCTCTTAGCAATGCCCTAGAGGTAGAGTAGGGAAGTTTCCTTGTCCTTCACTGTCATTTGTAGCCAACAAGAGGAGGTCCTACTCCTGACAAAGAGGCAGCAGGATCCTCCATATCCATTCTGGAGTACATAGGACAGGGGGCTTTGGTACATTCAGGGCTTAAAAGTAGGAAGGGGAGTGATGATACATGGATCAAGGGGAGAGATTTGAAAATAATGGTGGTAGGATGTAGGCTGATGGAATATGGAAACAGGACCCAACGTGTACTGAGCACCTGTTGGGCACTGGGAACTTTATGTGTTAGGTCATTTAATTCCCCAATAGCCAGGTAGACCTGGGTGGAGGAAGAAGCAGGTTTCCAGAGCAGACTTCCCACAACTTGTCCAGGCGCACAGCGATAATAAGCAGCGAAGCCGAGATGGGAACCTGTTCCTTCCACCAGTGAGTCCTGCACGACCCTCTCCTGAGTTGAGCCCAAACAGGTGCCTCTTGCTGCCAAGCCAGCCCTGACTGCGGCAGAAAGGGAAGGAAAGTTTGGGGAGAAGTGATCATTTGGTCCCCTAAGCAGCTGGGGTTTAATGGCTGACCTCACAGGGCGTATGTGGAGAGTGCGTAGACGCGCGCTGTGCTGGCAGGACTGTGGCGGGGCCGCGCGGCTCCCACGGCGCGCGGAGCCCAAGACCCGGAGGCGGCACCGGGGAGGGGGGGGAAGTGGGGGAAGGCAGGGGCTCGGGGAGGGGCTGGCGCGGCGGGCGCCCGGCGATCTGAGCCCAGGGGGCGGGGAGGAGCAATTGTGACCTGCCCGGGCCCTCCCCTCGGCGGGCACTGTGATGCTGCCGGGCAGCTGCCGGCTCGGCATGTCTGTCCCCGGCCCCTCCCGCCCAGCGTGTCACAGCAGCGGAGGCGGCTGTATCTGGAGCAGTTGGGGTGGGTAGGCCCAGCTGGGAGGCGAGCCGGCGAGGAGCGAGGCCGCGATGGTGAGCTTTCCCGGGGCTGGGACCCGGGCGCGGGGCTGAGGTCGGGGCGGGGGCAGCCCCTGCATGTGGGACTCCACCTCTTCTGGGGGGTGTTAGTTCAGGGTCGGAGGAAGTCTGTACCCTCGGACGGTAGGCACCCGGGGCCAGTACCTTTTCTCATAGGATGAAAGTAGAGACCTGTGCGCTCGCAGGTGAGGAGAGAGAGGACACACGGAGCCGGGTGGAGAAGCGTGTGGTATTCTGAGGGAGAGAGAGGGAAAAACAAGGGATTCCTGATGGATGGGCTGGGCTGGGGCAGCACGGGCAGTGGGTGAAGTCAGATCTTCAAACCCAACCAGATGTCTTAGGGCCCCAGAATGTCACAGGGGACTTGGGGTGTCACGAAGCTCCCCACCCCCACGCAACCCTCCCCTGCCCCCCGAGGCGGTTTTCCTTTGGCGTCCCCCGGCCATCGGCTTGGGTTTGGGGTACCCAACTCGAGGGCGGCCGGCCCCTCCGCGAGCGCTCAGCTTCTCCCAGGCACCTGGCACCAGCGCCACCTCCCCGGTTTTTTTAGCGGTCAAAACCAGACGGGCTTTGGCGCACAGAAGTCTCCCTCCCGCAGGCCAGGGGACTTCAGATTCCTGGTTTTGCTTCCTACCCTGGCTTAGGGGGCTCAACCCTGGCTTAGGGGGCTCAGCTGCCGCTCCTTTCCTTCGTGCTCCGCGTCGGTCTCCATCTGCAGATGTGGACCCTACCTGCGGGAGAGCGTTCCTCCAAACTCGTAATTACACCCTCTAGCACCTCTGGATGGGTAAAATTCACCTCCAATCCACTTCCCCCAGAAATCTCATGGTCGGGAGTCCTAGTATTTAAGCAGCAGGGACATAGGTTGGAAAGGTGAGGGGTGGGGTGCAGAACAGGCGTGACTCACAGGCCAAGGTCAGGTTCGCTGGCCACTCTTGCTCTCCATAGCAGGCCAGGGGAGAACCTCCTTCCCTCCCTGCCCCCTTTTCATTTTGGACAGTGCCCAGGGCTTTCTGGCTCTGGCCCCAGCCCTGCTGCTTCTAGCTCCCGGTCTATCTTGCACCCTTCTTTTCCCCAGCAAGCTTCCAGAGACACCTGGGAGTGCAAAGAACTTGAGGCTATTGGGGAGAGTGGCCAGAGAAACCCACTCTTGCCTAAGACCCCTGGTGTGGGGCCATAGGAGGAGCTCACAGGTGGGAGTTCAGAATTTTGGCTCCTAGCTCTGCAGTTAGCTGTGTGTCCTCAAGGAAGTCTCTTAACCTCTCTGTTTGTTTTCTCACATTGCAAAAGGAAGAGGGGTTATAGCACAAATTTCTAAGTTTCTACTTAGATTAAATATATATTTAATTATATGTTTATATGTTTATATACATTTTTATTATGGAGAATTTAAAGCATATTCAAATGTAGAGAGAATGTATTTATCCACTATCCAGTTTCAACCATTATCAATTTATGACCAGTCTAGCTTTATTAGCTTTATTATTTATTCCCTTCACCCATTCCTGTCCCCATTACATTTGAAGCAAATCCTTGGCAGTATACTATAGAATTGATATTTGTAGTATAATATCTGGCATGTAGCTAGTACTTTATATTTTTCAAAGTGCTTTTCCTTGCATGTTTTAATTTTGGCCTGAATGCTGGAGTGACTCTCACAGTAGAGCCAAAAGGAGGCTTGTAGGGGACCCCAGGCTCATCAGCCAGCCCTCTGAGCAAACTTCAATGTGTATTCAATAGGCATTTTTCTGAAAATATCTGGTAAATAAAAAATTTAAACAGTAAAACCCTATATTAAGCATGCAAAAGAATTTTGGCATTTAAAAGAAAACCTATGGCTGAATATTTTGAAAAGGCACAATAATAGCTTTTATTTATTTTGAAACTGAATTTTGTGTAGTAGGTTCTACTGAGGACATTTACTTATGTGCACAGCATTGTCTTGATGTGTAAACATTCTTTTGTTAACTATTTCCCTCTCACAGAACCTCTTTTTAAAAATTCCTTGAGTCATTCCTGGAAGGCTAGAATGACTTATTTATGAGCCCACAAAGAAGCCCACCTTTGCAGAAACAACTTAAATTCCTTCCATGGTTTAAGTTGCAGACAGCTGTCCCCGACATAGGGTAGAGTTGGCTGCCTTTGAGTTAAGAAGAATTCGATTAGGCATTGCTGTAGGTTCTAGGCAAGAAATTTTCCTATAACTCAGCATTCCTATCTGCTCTCTCTGTCCCTCTTGTAAGCAGCCCTCCTGGGAACTGAGACTATGACACATTCTTTGGGAAGTGGTGTGGAGAATCTTGGCCAGGTACCCCAAGCCAAGCTCATGTCAATGATATCAGGCCACGCAAAAATGGTTGTGGTTTAAGGGGAGGTGAGAACATCTGTGACACAGCTTTCTTAACTCTCCATTCCTTTTGGACTGGGGAGCACTGGTTCAGATGGGAGCAGGCATTGAGTGGCACCAAAGACCCCATCTCCCTGCAAAAATGGGCCATTAGAGGAGAGAGGAGAGAGTTCTGGGAGCAGATGGATGCCACTTGTACGTCTGCTGGCCCTCTGCAGCCTGTACTGTACTGATAGGCACAGCTAAGCCCTGCAGGTGGATCAGAAATTCTGACCTGAGGGCCTTATGTGGGGCTTCCTGGAGGCTGTGGTCCCTGCTGTGTCATGCTGTGCCATCACTAAGTGCAGATTCCCCTGAGGATGTGGAGTACATGCCTCTGAACATCAGAGAAGCCGCAATAACTGAGCTCCCCCACCATGTGGGCTCGGGGCAGAGTCACTGGGCCCTTGAGTAGGAAGGTGGTGAGCTCTGATAGGAAGCTGCAGGCTCAGCTCAGGCCTGCGGGGAGCTGGGGGTAGGGTGGGATTTGTAGTACTGAGATGTATCTTTCTGGGGGGGGGGGGATCCTGAGTAACCATGAAGGAAAGAGAAAAATAAAAAATAACGTTTGAGGAGGAAATAGACTGCGAATGCAGAGCCAGTGATAGTGGCTGGGTGGGAGGCTGTGGCACTCTCGAGGGAAGGAAGTGGACCAACTGCCCCCTTCTGCCTGGAGCCACCACGGGACCAATAAAACTATCTTTAGCACCTCTTGGTGTGGCTTCTGTGGTTGGCATTTCCCCTGTCAGAGTCCCCCTGTTAGAACTTCTCCCAGAGAATGGGAAACAGAGCAGGCACTGTGTGTATCTGATGACCACTCCCAAGGTTGGCTAAAGCCCAAGGACCTCGGACTTCACAGGGCCTCTTGTGCTGGGAGTTCACTACCAAGCATCCCTGTCCTTCCTGGAGTTGGTCTTGTGTCAGCTGGATTGCTGCCCTAACTGCTGTGGGTATAATTTGAGCCGCTCTCCTGGGCCATATTCCCTCTCTGATGTTAATTTAGGTCGACTCTTTATTCTAGAATGCTGTTTTTGCTTTACCATCTATCTTTGTTCTGAGTGAGTTCAAATATGCCCTAGTTGGCGGGTTTGTAGCAGCGATAATTCAAACACACTCTTATAAATCGCATTCACTCTTACTTTAATTATCTTTCTGTAATACCAAGGATCTAGGATCTGCTTTTCACTCACCATCCTTGATCTAGATCCTCAAATATATGTGCTTTATGATCCCAGCCTGACAACCAGAAATAATTTGGTGTAATAATATACTCCCTGGAGACACTTGTGTGGTATTTGACTGCACAGGTGGCTGGGTGAATGTGGAGTGGCCTCAGGTTTTCACTGCTGGCCCCCAACCGTTCCTTTCTTGAATAATTTGCCACTTTTGCTATTTTGTGATACTTTGATTTCTAAAGCTGCAAAGCCGCCTTCTACAGAGGACAGTGATTAGCTTAGCTCTGTCTTTTGAGAACAAAACAAAAGGACGTGCCTAATATTAAAATAGAAAGAATAGAAGATTGACATAAGGAAGGGTTTCTTGCAGTGGAATTAGAAAGGGTGGAAAGTTCCAGAATTTTCTTTTTTTTTTGATGTTCTGCAAAGCAGGTGCTCCTCCCTGTGGAGGATGGTCGTAGGCGGCACAGATGACTCATCTCTTCTGTCCTCAGGAGCCCACGCTCTAGTCAAACTGAGCAGTTTGTGGAGCCCTCCCTAATTTTTCCCGCCTCTAGGCCTTGGCTCGCCCTGCTCCTGCCACCTCACATGCCCCCGGGTCATCGTTGCCCACCTAAATTCTTCAGGGTCCCTGTGAATACTCACTCCCCTGCCTGGAAACCAAGACAGAAGCTGTCTTTTCCACCTTTGTCTCCCACTGCGCTCAGCCTGGGTATGTCTTAAAACACTGGCTCTTCTCCTTGTGAAATAGTGTCAGCCCCCTCAGGGTGGGGTTTCATTCTAATCACCGGATGTTCTTCCAGCATCTCCACTTTCAAGCCCTGTCTTCAGTGCTGGGGATCTGCCCTCGCAGGGCTTACTCTCTACTCGGAAAGTCAGACAAGCAAACAGGCAGCTGGGACAGGGGGTGAGGAAGGTGATGATGAGGATGAAGGGGATTGTGGGAGCACGCAGCAGGGACACCATCCTGGTCTGGAGTCTTCTGGACTTCCTGGAGGATGGGACATTTAACTCAAGGCCCAAGGGAGGAGCAGGACCTTCCCGTACCCCCTTGCACATAATAGTACAATAAATATTTGTCTTGGGAATGAACAGAGTTGGTGACTTTTGTCACCATCTGAGCACTGGGCCTGTATGAGCAGACATTGTACTTTTCTTGAGGAAAGAAATTCTCTCATCTTCCTCCCCTGGATTGCTGGGCAGAGGCTCAGCACAGGGTCCCAGGGGCACAGAACTGGTCTGATCCCTACAAGCCTGGATTCAAAATAGAACTGAGAGAAACCAGTGAGAGAGAACGCATGAGCTCTGATTGGCTGGAGTGGGGAATCTGAAATATGAGTTTGGAATAAATGTAGGACTTAAATATCTTCTGCTGGGTCACCCTGCCCTCTACCCCTACTGCCCAGCTGTGCACACCAGCCCTGAGGAACAGATTAATGGCTCTATCGGAGAGAGGTGATCCATTTTCAAAGAGGTTTGTTTTCATAAGCCGTTTTCGGTTTCTGATCTGGAGTTTTTACCTACAGTCTCGGCCTTGCTATGTGCTATCAGGCTTGCACTGGTGTGGATGTGGGCACACTCCAGGGCACTGGAAGTTGGGAGATGCAAACGAGGCAGGAGGTTGTGTGGTATAAAGCAAAGAATTCAGGCAGGGGCACAAGACTTGGATTTTCCTACAGGCTCTTTGGCTGTAGAGCTATGTGATCTTGCATCTGTGCCTTTACCTCTCAGAGCCTTAGCTTTTCCATCTGTAAAATAATGGGGAGAGCATCTTATCAGGTGCTCTCACATCCTAAACATTCTGAATGTCCCTGGTTATGACAGATGAGTGACCTTTCTTGGGCAGGAGATGCCTGTCAAGGGCATTGGCCCTGGGTCTGCTCTGTGCTCATCATGCGAAACATCCTGGGGGGCTCCGTGGCCCTTGGCAGGTAGAGGCGGGATCAGGCCGAGTGTGGCTGGAGAAGCAATCCAGTGCCTGAGCTGGAGGAGCCTGGAGGCTCAGACTGTTTCCTGCTTCCTCAGTGGGAGCAGGCAAAGAAGACGGATCCCACACAGACATGACAGCTCCTTGGAGCTCCATGAGGGCTCATGCAACTTTTAATTTTGATTGTGATGTCTTTAGGTAACTTTAACATCCTTGTTATGTTTATGTTTCTTTTAATGCGGAACAGTCCCTCCCACTACTTTGATTTTTCATGAATTAAGAAGACTAGACCAGTGCCCTGTAGAATGTCCCATTGCCTTTGTTTGTTGGAATTGCTATGACAAATACCACACAGTGGGCTGGATTAAACCACAAGTGTTTATTGTCTCATGGCTTTGAAGTCTAGAAGTCTTAAAATGCAGGTGTCAGCAAGGCCATGTTTTCTCCCCAAAGTGTTTAGTGTTCTGGTGCTGGCTTGCCACAATCCTTGGGGTTCCTTGGCTTGCAACCCTACATCCCTACCTCCCATCACCTTGCTCTCCTCCCAGATCTGCTCTTCTGGTTTCTGCTAACTTCCCACTTCTCTTTACAAGGCCTCTGGTAATACGAATTAAGTCTCACCCTGATTCCATGGGCTACACCTAAGTAGGCTTTTAGAAGATTCTATTAACAAATGAGTCTGCACCTTAGCTAATAACATCTTCAAAGGGTCCTGTTTACAAATAGGGTCATACCCACTGGACCGGGGTGAGAACTTGAACGTGTCTTTTGTTGGGGACGTGATTCAGTCCACCGCACCCACCTTCTGGATTTATTTTATTGTTTTCTCACGATGTCACTTAACTTATCCCTCTGATCCCTGTGCTTCTGTAAAATGGAAGTTAAATCTAAAGGGTTTAATGGATTAAGGTTGGGAATCTTGACACGAATTGGATGGTGCTGTGCATGCCGTATCATATCACATCAAGAGGCCCTTAATGGCTGGTTGTCTCATTACAAGTCACGTTAAGGTTGACCCAGCTTTAGGCTGGTGACAGCTGGGTCCTTCCACTGCAGTGACTTTTCCCCCTTGTGACCTGCAAGTAACAGTGCTTCTTTGGCGCCATGGAAATGTCCGTCGACCTTCCACTTAATGTTTTTGTCATCCTTGTCCAAATCAATTAACTAGGAACTAGAATGTGTCAATATTTCTTAACCTAACGTCCCTTCTACCTTTATTAGCTCTCATTCTTCTGCTTTAAAAAAAAAGAGATTTCCCTCATTGACTGGGTGGTTTAGATGGGAACATATGAAATTTTTTTTTTTCTCCCGGGGGGTTTCTTTTTTAATAACAGTAGGGATTTGTGGATTTTTTTATCTACAGATTATTTCGATCAAGTCCAGTCCTTATTCTTTTGGATGCTCAGATGGCTTCATCTTTGGCAGTGGGCGCCTCTTCAAGTTGGTTTCTGCAATCTTTGTTAGCTTCCATGTTCTAGGCCCATCTTGTACATTCTCTGTCCCACTCCTGGACCTCTCTGGTTCCTGTTACGGGGATGGCAGTGAGAGACCCTCCTTTTTTCTTGATTGGCATAGCCACTCTTGGCTTTTGGGAGCACCCACAGACCTGCAGGTTATTCCTGGGTCTATCTTATGCTTTCAGTTACGCTTGTGCAATAGTTTAACAGGGAAACTAGCTTTTCCTAAGAGGTGTGTGTGTGAGAGAGAGAAAAAGAGAGAGGGAGAGGGACAGAAAGAGAACAACATCATGTCTGTGAAGACTGGCGTATTGATTATTAGTGTGAGATTACAGGGGTATATTAAAGCTAAAACTGTTGATATCACTGTGCTGGTGGTTCTCAGGTCCTTAAGATCATTTATGTTTCTTCCCATGACTGCTCACCTTTCTGAGGTATCCCTGCATCTTTCTGAAAGGGCCCAGAATGTTCTAGAAGGGAGGGCAGTCTGGAGACGCAGCAGCACCACAGATAGGGCTGGAAGGTGGTTGGGGTGTGGTGAGGGCTTGGAGGGGTGGGGTGTCGGGTGAGGCTCAGAAGGCACCATCACCAGCAGGAGATTGTGGGGCATCAGGCTCCTTTCAGGCCCCTCCAAGGTCCCCCTGGCCTTGGACACCGCTCTAGGAAGCTGCAGCTGCACGCTGGTTATGGGGTGAACTCTGGGTGTAGGACTCTGCTTCTCTTAGTCCTGAACCGAGTCCTAAGATGGAGCAGAAAACAAACCCCACGATGAAGGAGAGAGGATTGGGGACTCTGTGCACCTCTTCCAGGTGGAGAATAGAGCTATGAGGTGATGAAAACGTGCCAGTCCTCTGTGCCCCATTTAATTCTCACCACCAACCTAGGAGGGGAGGTTAAGTCACTCAGTCAAGGTCACACAGGAAGGAAATGGAGAAGGCAGGATTTGAATGGTGGGATGTGGCCAACTTTGTTCTGGAAGCTCCTTGCTGGCCCTCAGGCTCCTTCAACTATAGCCGGTAGTATTCAGTGTAGGGCTGGATTATATACTGGCCACTAGGAATCCCTGCTCTCTTTCCTTTTCCAGGCTCTCGCTGACCCGTGGAGATGTTACTCAGGGCAGTCGTCCTGCTTCCCGTACCCAGAGAATTCTCCAAGTTCCGGGAACCACGCCCCCACTCCGCCCCTTGCTTCCAGGCCCAGGCATGCCCTCTGGAGGCTCTGCTCCTGGCCTGGGTTACCTGGGGCTGGAAAATGCCAGGGCCAGGTCATGGATAAGAATAGAAACCCTCAGAGCAGGCACATGCTTCCCTGTCGGGCTCTGGCGGGCGTCACGGGCACAGAGCCCATCTTTGTGGGCCACCCCGGAGGTGGGGTGCTGGTTCCCTCCTCCCAGCAAAACTTCATGGTGCACACACACACACACACATACACACACCATGCTTACAGAAACTCACACACAACTCCCCACCCTACGCTGTCAGCCCTAGGATTGCAGCCTCACACCAGAGTAACCCAGAGATGAGGACATCCTAAAGGTCAGCTTTATTTAACGCCTGGCTTGACATAGGCAAGGGGGAAGGTGACAGTGGCTGCAAAGATGTTCCAGTTTCTCTGGGTTCTGGAAGAGCCTCATTTGTACTTCCCAACCCTCCCTGTTGCCAAATCAACCCTTTCTTATACCTATGTTTATAACCACAGTGTGGACTACACCCGCGATACATCCTTCCAATGCATATTCCTCCCAAGAGCGTTCGATGGCTGTATGACACTGCGGGATGGTGGTGTGAGTGAGTGTGTGGGAGTGTGCATGTTTGGGTGCAATGTCTAGGGAAGTCAGGGTCTAAGAGTGAAGATGAAGCCACCATGATGCGTTGCAGTGAATTTAAGGATCGATTCTGCTGTCGTCACTGCTTCAGCCTTTAGCCTCCATCAGGCCAGGAGTCTTGGGTTTGGGATTTGCCCCTTGTTTTCCTCTGTGCACCTGCCATCTTTTCCCTCTTCCTGGTACAAAGAATTAACTCTGGAAAGCAACCATTAGAGCAAACCACAGAACAACTGTGTCTTCTTTGAACACCCCACCTGACCCTGGGGGAGCGTGGCCGGGGGGTTTCCTGGAATTTTGAATGCCAGGGAGAGACAAGTCCTCTGGGGTGGGGGATCTGGGGCCAGGGACCCTCTGACCTTGACTCTGTGCTCTCCCTCCCCAGCGGGAATGCATATCCGTCCATGTGGGTCAGGCGGGAGTTCAGATTGGCAATGCCTGCTGGGAGCTCTTCTGCCTGGAGCATGGCATTCAGGCGGACGGCACCTTCAGCGCCCAGGCCAGCAAGATCAACGACGACGACTCCTTCACTACTTTTTTCAGTGAGACTGGCAATGGGAAGCATGTGCCCCGGGCAGTCATGGTGGATCTGGAGCCCACGGTGGTGGGTGAGTATGGTCTAGAGCCCTCTCCCCAGAAAATGCAGCATGGAACTGCAGGCTGTGGCCCATGAGGGCTGAGGAAGCAAAACCCCATGTGAACACTGAGCTAGACCTCCCTGAACATGACTTTTGTCAGCTTCTTAGAGTCTCCATGGTTTTGGGGAATCTCGCAACAGGGATCAGGGACCTGTGCTCTCCCTCGATAGGTCTAACCTACGCGGAACAAAATGACCCCCTAGGAAAGCCCCTTACTCTTGCCAAGAGAGACCAAAACTCTCAGGATGGTTACCAAACACTAAACAAATGATAAGAAACCCCCCAAATAGTCAACCACCCAATGTATAGGTTTCTGATTCTATCCTAGTTGTAGTCTGCCTCATAGGATCTTATGTGTGAAATGGAATAACAGCCAGGAGCTGCTGCAGTTCTAGAATGATCCTTATTTGGATCTTGGAAAACATGGAGGATTTCTGACCTGTGTGTGGCAGGTTTCTTGCTCTACCACCATTCTCCCCTCCTTCCCCCACCCCACATTACCACTTCCTCTTGAGTTTGAACCCTGGACCAATCCTCAGCTCAACACCTGGATTTCCTCAGCTTTGAAGCTGGCGGCCAAGGAAGGGATGGTCCAGTTTCTTGGAGATGCCTGGCACATACCAATAATGCCTGAGCACTAATTTCTAGGGGCAACTGACCACAGATACTCCATCCCCTGGGTTCTTTGTACAGATGCAAAAAAGTGACCCTCCCAGGCCACTGTGCAATGGCTGGTTCCCTAGGGTTGGGGTGGTAGAGGGACCCTGATCAGAAGAAGTCATGAAGTTGGGGCCTGAAGCATCTTGGTTGGCCATGTGCCCACTTTGGGTGGCCCCTTGGAGGTGAGCAGAACTCTTTGACAGCCTCTCTAGGGCCCATGCTTCTCTAGACCCTGAAGCACAGCTTGGCTTCAAAGTCATTCTAAAACATCTGTCATGCCCGACATATATCACTCTCATCTTGGGGTGCAGGTGAGGGGTGAGACAGTCCCTGGGAGCATGTAGGATCTGGGCAGATCACCCTGAATCTCTGTCCACATGCCTAGCTCATTTTACAAGAATGAAATTGAGTTAACTTCTTGGTATCAAAGGTAACCTTGAAGCCTGAATGCACGAAGCCTTGAGAGGTGGAGGTAGGGAATGGCAAGCAGCCTTGGGGTGCAGCGAGCTCTGTATGAACCCTTTTAGGTTCCAGCCTGCAGAGCACAGACTTTCTGCTCTGTTAGTGCCTCTGTCACCCCACAGTTCTCTTAGCTATCTGCTGATTTATTGTAGTGGTTTTCTGGCTTCAACTCAGTGGAGTTTTACAGGGTTGGGAAACGGACCCCTGAGGGTGTGGTGTGCTACTCCCACGGGGAGGGAGGCGTTTCCCCTGGGAACCAAGGAAGAGCTGTTGGTCCCCTCTCTTGGCAGACGAGGTTCGGGCAGGAACCTACCGCCAGCTCTTCCATCCAGAGCAGCTGATCACAGGAAAGGAGGACGCCGCCAACAACTACGCACGTGGCCACTACACGGTGGGCAAAGAGAGCATCGACCTGGTGCTGGACCGCATACGGAAGCTGGTATGTGCCCAGCGGGGCAGGCTGAGCCAGGCTAGTGCACGGCCTGGGGCTCGCACCTCCCGGACCAGGCTGCACGTGGCTCCTGGCTACAGGACCGTGTACCCACGACCTGGGAATTTTTCTGCCTATGTTCTGTAAGAAGCATTTGTGGGAATGGGCCCTTCTTGCACCTGGGCATCACGGACCACCTTGCAGATTGATGTCCTATCATTACTTTAATACTTCAGGGTTGTATCTGGGGAAGATTCCAGGGATAAAGCAGTCATTGCTTGCTGGCAATCTAGGTTATCGAAGCGTTTAACTTGGAGAGAATTGATATATTTGAGCACTTACAAATGTCAGGCATTAAATTTTTCTTTCATTTGCATCCTATGAATAATGATATGAAGGTAGTCTCTTCCCTGTATTTTACAGATGAAGAAATTGAGGGCCAGGATGGTTTAATAAGTTAGCCTGGGTCACACAGCTGTAAAGTGGCAGAGTTAGGATTTGAACCAGGTTTTTCTGACCACAAAGCTCGGAGTTGCAGGGTGGGTCGCTCTGTTTGAGCCCCCATTCTCTTACATGTAAAATGGAAGGGGGTTGACTCCACCAGGGATTCTTTACCTGGGAGCCAAGAGTGCCCCATTTTTATATATGTTTGCTTTTCTGCATAGGGGAGTGTTTGTATGGTCATCAGTCTCAAAGGGGCCTGTGATCTCCAAAAGTTCAGAACCACTGTGTGCACGATCATAGATACCACCCAGTGTGAACATTCTATGATTCTGTTTGTTCTGATGACAGCTAACATTGGGTGCTGACGACACGTCAACCCCTGGCTCAGTACATCATGTTGTGTAATGATCACTGTCTTATAATCTTATACACACATCCTCAAACCTCATGAGTATTTTTATTGCCCCCACTTTAACCAAGATGAAATGGAGGTTTGGAGAGGTTCAAGAACTTGCTTGACTTTTTACAACTGGGAAACAGCGAAGTTGGGATTAAAACTCAGGTCCTCCAACTCTATTTATGTTTCCTGAGCTTGGGACCCTGGGCTGCCTTCCAAGGTTGGGCTGAGAGGTGGAGGTCTGCAGTTCCAGTGAAATCAAATGACAAGGGTGGGGAATTGAGCAGGGCATTGGGATTTCAAAGGACAAAGGCCTTAGCCAGTGTGGTTCTGACACCCTCACTGCTGGTTTAACCAAGCCACTGGGCTGGAACCTTCCTGTACCCAGAGGCAAGTATATATTGTATGTGAATGTGCATATTTTAACCAGTCCTCCCAAGGTCAGTGCAACTCCTTTTGTGTTTTGATTTTACCCACAGAAATATGGGAAGGGATGGGGTGTGTTGCCTCGCTTTGTCTCCATGGGAGAATTCTCAGAAGCGTGTTTGTCTTCATGGTTTCTTCTCCTGTCCTACCCTTCCCAGACAGATGCCTGTGCTGGCTTGCAGGGCTTCCTCATCTTCCACAGTTTCGGTGGGGGCACCGGCTCTGGCTTCACTTCTCTACTGATGGAACGCCTCTCCCTGGATTACGGCAAGAAGTCTAAGCTAGAGTTTGCCATCTACCCAGCTCCGCAGGTCTCCACTGCAGTGGTCGAGCCCTACAACTCCATCCTGACCACCCACACCACCCTGGAACATTCAGATTGTGCTTTCATGGTGGATAACGAGGCCATCTATGACATCTGCCGCAGGAACCTAGATATCGAGCGTCCCACTTACACCAACCTCAACCGCCTCATCAGTCAGATTGTTTCCTCCATCACTGCCTCGCTTCGCTTTGATGGGGCCCTCAACGTGGATCTCACCGAGTTCCAGACCAACCTGGTGCCCTACCCCCGCATCCACTTCCCCCTGGTCACTTATGCGCCCATCGTCTCTGCTGAGAAAGCCTACCACGAACAGCTCTCCGTGGCTGAGATCACCAGCTCCTGCTTTGAGCCCAACAGCCAGATGGTGAAGTGTGACCCGAGGCACGGCAAGTACATGGCCTGCTGCATGCTCTACCGAGGGGACGTGGTGCCCAAGGACGTGAATGTCGCTATTGCCGCCATCAAGACTAAGAGGACCATCCAGTTTGTAGACTGGTGTCCCACAGGCTTCAAGGTGAGAGCTGATGACTCAGAGAGGAGATAGACACCTGCTTAGACAACCTTAGCAGAGGGGGATTACCAAGGATGGGGAGAGTAATGTGCAAACTCCAGGCTCCTGGAGCGATAGGCAATTCTGCATATTGATATGCATTCTACAATACATGCGATACAACACAAAGTTTCCCATTTTAACCACTTTCATTGTGTACAGTTCAGTGACATTAATTACATGTGTAATATTGTACTGTCTTCACCCCATCCATTACCAGAAATTTCCCATCAACCCAAACAGAAACTCTGTACCCATTTAGCAATAGCTCCCTTCCCCCACCCCTTCAGCCTCTGGTACCCTATCTACATTCTGTCTGTATGAATTTTCTTGTTATAAGTATTACATATACATGGAATCATACAATATCTGTCCCTTTGGGTCTGACTTATTTCAGTCAACATGAGGTCATCAAGATTCATCCATGTTGTACCATGTATCAGAACTTTATTCCTTTTTATGGCTGGTATATATCACATTTTCTTTATTCATTCATGTGTTGATGGACACTTGGGTTGCTTCCATCATTTGGCTGTTGTCTCCCAATTTATTTTTTTAATGCAATTTTATTGAGATAGATTCACACAGCATAGAAACCATCCAAAGTATATAATCACTGATTCACAGTATCCCAATTTATTTTAAAATATTAAATATTCTGCAAGTAGTTGACTCTGAGGGTCAGTAGGGAGATACAGATTAGCCAGGGTAGACCCTTGGATCCCACTACTGGTGAATGTCAGCAGCCACCCCTTTGGGCTGGATGCAGGCTGGCTCTGCACAGGTGAACTGGGCCTAGCATGGCCACTTTGTCCTGGGTTCCCATGGTCCTTTATCAGATTGCATCATCATGATTGCCATCATTCACATTCTTTAGACCCCACTCCCCCACTGCCTCCGGTCATGCTATTAATCATTCAAAGATTTACTGAGCACCTACTATGTGCCGGGGGTGGTACCAGTTGCAGGAGATAGAGATGAGTATGCCTTAGCTATTCCCTGCTGCGGCATACAAAAATGAGGTGCCACGCCAGCCTCTTGGCTGACCAGTTTGGGTGTGAAGCTCAACCTAGCTAATCTGCCAGGTCATGGAGTATGCTTTTCCTCCTCCCTGCCCTACTCCTAGCTACATATATGAGCTATTCCCCCTAGACCATGCCTATATGTGTGTGGCAGTTGTGGGCCTTCTTGAAAAACTAATCAAGGTAATTTAAAAAGAATGGATTTTTCTTTTTTTTTTTCCTTTTTCAAATCAAAACAAAAAAGCCAGGAGGAGAATGTATGGGATAAAAAAGAAAAATGAGAGAGATGTGAGGTGAAACTTAATAAAAAGTCTCTCCTTTATTTTAAGCTGAAGCTCTGAGGGCTTCCAGAAAGACAAATAAGGCAGAGCTTCTAGCATCTTTAATTGCTCTTCAGGAAAGCACAGGCCATGCGGTGGGGGTTGCTGAACTTCATCCTTTTGAATCCTCCCCAAGGCTACCGTCTCCACTTGACTCAGGTCACAGAGTGCTCGGAAGAGAGGAGGTTGGCTCCAGCCACAGGCCCTCTGCTGGCCGGGGCCAGATCTAGCAAAATAAGCATGTGGCATCTGTTGATGTTCATTGGCTTCCCCTTTTCAGCCTCGGCCCTTTGCCCCTTTCTCAGTGTCGCCCTCCACCACCAAGATGCCTCTTGCATCTGAGGGGAATGATAGGCCCCTGCGAGCTCATTTAGCGGGTTGGCCGCTTTTGCTCCAGAGTCTGCTGCCCCTCCCAGCCCCCCCTCCAAAGGACACCCATGTTCAAGCAAGGAAAGTCAGAGGTTGTCAATTAAGGGGCGGCGGCTTGGGTAGGAGAGGTCTTTTTGGACGGCTCTGTGGTTCTCAGTGTCCCATAGATAATACTATAAGTTGTCACCCTAGAATTCTTCCAATATGCTACAGTTCCTGGGGTTGACTTGGGTTTGGGATATGCTGTGTGGAGAGTTCTAGGATAGTACCTCCACCATCAGATTGGGCTAGGGCTAGCTTGGGGGACCCGCCCTGCTGCTGGGAAGGTTGGCTAGTCTTGGCAAAACCTTTAACCAACTTTGACTGGATTCCTTGCTTTTCTTCCAAGAAATGTCCATTCCCCAGAGACAGGGGCCTGGTTACCACTGCTACCATTCCCAGGACCTCCCAGATCTATCTGTGTCTGTCTGTCTGTCTGTCTGTCTGTCTATCTATCTATCTATCTATCTATCTATCTATCTATCTTTATTTATCAAATAAAAAACCCATACATTTCCAAACAAAACAGAGCAAAGCAATGGGACAAACAAATATCATGAAATAACTTCATTCCTTCCAACATGCTCCTTCTATACCAAAAGAAAATTAATGAACCATAGTCACACCTGAGCATTCCCATATCATTATCGTTCCCCCTTCACTAGCTGCTGTCTATCTCTAGGTCCCCTATATTTTACAATATAAGACACTTATTTTACATTTTTCACAGAGTTCACATTAGTGGTAACATACAATATCTCTCCTTTTGTGTCTGGCTTATTTCACTCAGCATTATGCATTTATTTATCGCTCTGGAATATCCCCATTACCTTTTTTTTTTTTTTTTTTTTTTAATTCTTTTGTAATTTTTTTTTAAATCATCATTTTATTGAGATATATTCACATACCACGCAGTCATACAAAACAAATTGTACTTTCGATTGTTTACAGTACCATTACATAGTTGTACATTCATCACCTAAATCAATCCCTGACACCTTCATTAGCACACACACAAAAATAACAAGAATAATAATTAGAGTGAAAAAGAGCAATTGAAGTAAAAAAGAACACTGGGTACCTTTGTCTGTTTGTTTCCTTCCCCTACTTTTCTATACATCCATCCATAAACTAGACAAAGTGGAGTTTGGTCCTTATGGCTTTCCCAATCCCATTGTCACCCCTCATAAGCTACATTTTTATACAACTGTCTTCGAGATTCATGGGTTCTGGGTTGTAGTTTAATAGTTTCAGGTATCCACCACCAGCTACCCCAATTCTTTAGAACCTAAAAAAGGTTGTCTAAAGTGTGCGTAAGAGTGCCCACCAGAGTGATCTCTCGGCTCGTTTTGGAATCTCTCTGCCACTGAAGCTTATTTCATTTCCTTTCACATCCCCCTTTTGGTCAAGAAGATGTTCTCCATCCCACGATGCCGGGTCTACATTCCTCCCCGGGAGTCATATTCCACGTTGCCAGGGAGATTCACTTCCCTGGGTGTCTGATCCCACGTAGGGGGGAGGGCAGTGATTTCACCTTTCAAGTTGGCTTAGCCAGAGAGAGAGGGCCACATCTGAGCAACAAAGAGGCATTCAGGAGGAGACTCTTAGGCACAAATACAGGGAGGCCTAGCCTCTCCTTTGCAGCAACCGTCTTCCCAAGGGTCATGACCTTTTAAATAGCCCTTCACCCTTGGCTGAGAAACTTCCCTAAATTTATTGGCAGCCTAAACAAGAGGAAATTCAGATGACCATCTGGGAAAGGATAAGCTTTATAATGACTTCAAGTCTAGAAATTAATGTCCTTATAATACATCTATTTCCCTTTTAGAGATAAACATGTACTGTACACTTCCCCATAATGATAAACTCATTCATTACTCTACTTGAATCTACCCACTAACATTTCTATCTATTACCATCCCTGTTCTCCCTTTCCTTCTCTAGTTGTGATTCCCCAACCTTTCCCCTTGGATTTGCCTGAACCTGATCCCACTTGCTCGTACTTTACCTCCATCACTCCCCCCTCTTTACCTGCCTGCTTCCACAGCACCTTCTGTTCTATAGTCCCATTCCCACTCTTGGAGCTGGGCTGCCACACCACGGTCACCAAAGTGCCCCCAACTGGAGAAGCTGCCACCCAGTTATCCTTTGACTGACTTGTGGCATCTTCTGTTGTTCTACCCTTTCCTCTATTTTTCAGGTGGGCATCAACTACCAGCCTCCCACTGTGGTGCCGGGAGGGGACCTGGCCAAAGTCCAGCGGGCCGTCTGCATGCTGAGCAACACCACGGCCATCGCGGAGGCCTGGGCCCGCCTGGACCACAAGTTTGACCTCATGTATGCCAAGCGGGCCTTTGTGCATTGGTATGTTGGAGAAGGGATGGAAGAAGGAGAATTTTCCGAGGCCAGGGAGGATCTGGCTGCCCTGGAAAAGGATTATGAAGAAGTGGGGACCGATTCATTTGAAGAAGAAAATGAAGGGGAGGAATTTTAAATATACACGTTCTCCTTGGCTGAGTCTCTTTATTTACGCTGCTCCACTCAAAAATCACAGTCAAGCATCCTAAGAGTAACAGACCATACTCCCATACCCACCCTGACTTCTGTCTTAGATGGGAGGAGGGACCTGGCCTCAGCACCCATGGGTGATGGAGCCAAATATGGATGCTAGGCTCTGCCAGACCCTCCTTTGGGTAAGAACAGCGGCTGCCACCAGCGAAGATGAGGGTCACTGTCTCTGGGTTAGGGTGAAGCTAAGTTACACGGGTGAAGAGGCCTCATCAGGAGTTCAAATTCCATAATGGGCTGAGTCCACCCCAAGCACAGCCTGCTGACTGGGGAATGGTGGAGCATTTGGGGAAACTAGGAAGATGATGGGGTGGGAGTTAGCAGAAGTGCACATGAGTGGGTTACTAGCATGGCCCAGGCTTATCACTCGCTCATTCATTCATTCATCAAATATTTGATGCATACTCTGTGCTAGGCACTGCTCTGAGACTTAGAGATTCAGTGATAAGATAAATTTCCTGCCCTTGTAAATACATAAATAAATGGACAACATCATTTCAGGTAGTGTTAAGTGATATGAAGGGAAAGAACAAAACAGCGATAAGAGAAATTGTTTGGGGGGGGCGCTAATGTAGATTGGTTGAGCCAGAGAAGGCCCCTTAGAAATCCGAATGACGAGGAAGAGTTACCTTCTGAAGCTGTCCAACCAGAGGAGGCACAGAGAAGCCAATGCAAAAGCTCAGACCGGGAACAAGCTTGGATGTCAGAAGAACAGTAAGGGGGTTGGTATGTTACGTACGGCAGGAGGATGGTGAGAGATGGAGAGATGAGAGCCGGAGTGGCAGGGGCCAGGGCACACCCAGCCTTACAGACCATGGCAAGGAGTTCAGATGTGTTTAAGTGAGATGGAAGTCTTTGCAGGGGGTTAAGGGGATTTACTATGAGCCAGTCACCAGGCTAGAGGCTTTACATACATTATCTCTAATCCTCCCAACAATCTAAAAAATGGACTTCTGTTGACTTTATAGATGAAGAAGCTGAGGCATAGAGGGTTTTCTGTGCTGGGACACTACGAGGTGGAACTCAGGGCATGGCCCACCCCTTCTAACTTTGTGTGTACTCACAGCCATTGGCATTTGTGCCAGGTCCCAACTGCCATCTCATAAAATGAGGGATGGGGAGATGCAAAAATTTTACATCATTCACAAAGGAGGTGATGAGGTAATTCATCTCTTTCCTGAAGTTAGCTGCTCTGGAAGGATTTTAGGAGTAATAAAAGGCTGCTTTTATTAAGCTATGGGCCCATAGTAGTTCTCTAAGCAGTAAGTACACACCTCTTTAATTGCTGACTTTCCCTAAATGTTTCTACTCTGTAGTTCCTGGAAGCCTCTAGAAGAATGGAATAAAATGATCCAAGCAAAGGAAAACTAGGCACAAAGTAATTCTAAACACTTTTACAGGATTGTTTTCAGAGAGCTCATGCTTTCTTGTTCATCTGATGGAGATCATAGTGTTAAAAAAGAGGTCCTGGGAGGGAGCAAAAAAAGGCCCAGATCTGCTGTCCATTGTGACTTCCCTTGCTGGAGATCATTCCTACGCCAAATTCCAGAGGTCTCTGCAAGGACTAATTGGCTTTGGTAGAGGTTAGGTTTAGGAGCTGTCAGCTCCTGGATCCTCTTGACAGAGATGAGAGCCCCACTCACACGTTTCGGATAAGCCTCTGTGGTAGATTGAATTATGTCCCCCCTCAAAAGACATGTTCTTAATCTGTGTTCCCATGGGTGTCAACTCATTTGAAGATGTTATTATTAATTAAGGTGTGGCCTGCTCAGTCACGCTGGGCCTTAAACCTGATTACAAGAGGCCTTATAAAGAGAAGTCAGAGAAAGCCACGGGAGGGAACAGAAGCCAGTGGACACCAGAAAGCAAACACAGGAGAAGGTGAAGGACGTTGCCATGTGTTGGAGGTCCACCATCACCAGAGTGCAGAGGCGGCCCTGCCAATACCATCGTGTCAGACTTCTAACCTCCAAAACATCAAGACACTAAATTCCTGATGTTTAGGCCAACGCATTGTGTGGTATTTTTCACAGCAGCCCTGACAAACTGAGGCAGCTTCCGAGGGCCCATGGACTGCCTGAGGGAATGACCATGACTTAATTGGGGAGCAAATGCACCCCCTTGGCTAGGGTTTAGGGCTGGGGTAAATTATATATGGCATGTCCTTTCTTTTGGGTTTAAGTGAAGTTAGGTAAAATAGACACAGGTGCTAGCCTTTACTTGAGGGAAATCACAAAAGTGATTCTGAGTACAGGTGGAAGGGGTTGTGGGGAAGTTTGGGGGGTGATATGGAAGGGCCTTGGGTGTTTCGCATCTTCTCCCTCATTTTCTTCTCTTCCATTTTTCCTCATTTGGCTGCTTGATTCCAAGTCCAGCCATGGGGTTGGGTAACTCTAGTTCTGCTTAAATTTCATGGCTCTGTTCATGAGGTAGTAGAAGGAGAGTGGAACTTGAGAACTAGAGAGAAGAGTCTCTAGAAAGGGGGTGAATAGGAAAGTAGCTGGTTCTCTACCATTCCCTTGAGCAGGAAGCTTTGTAAACCTTCCTCCAGCATCAGACTGGCCCTTCTTGAGATTAAAAAGTAAGTTTGGTAAACACTAGAGAAAGGATGGATGTCAGAATAAGCTATCGTTTAACTGCCTTTGGTAGTTGCTGGGTAATGTGGTCTCTTGAATTCTAATTCCCGTTCTCTTAGGGACTCCTGACAAGTCATTTTTACTTTTTTACATTTTATCTCGGGAACTAGAAGAATCCATAATTAACATAGTTTCTGATGAAATAAGATATTTCCACCACAGTCTCTCAAATATACAATGCTTACTGGCCGGTGTGTCTTGGCTCTTTTTGTTTGGGAGCAGGGGATTCAGAGGTATTCTTTCTGGCTGTGTTTGCAGTCCTGGGTCCTGACTTTCCAACAAGAGGGACAAACCGCCAGCCTCTTGACAGCTGTCAGCTCAGGTTCCAAAATGAACCGATGGAGGAAGAAGACAGTATGTGTATTTATTCCAAACTGCTGATTCCATCAGCAGACTGATATTTAACTTTTTCTTAACACAAAATTGCCACTAGCCCACTATTCTGAGTTTGTAAGGTCACTGAGTAGTAGATGCAAACCTACTGAAGAGTTTGAAAACTTCCCTTTTTGTGTTGTGAGTCCAACTGTCTCCATTAAAAAAAAAAAACAAAAAACAGTGCCATAATTAACATTTTTAGCCATTTTAGAGATGATAACAGAGTAAGGCAAAAAAAGAGGGGATATCTATACTGATAGTAATTAAATTTTGTGGTGACTTAGGATATCCTTTTTTTTCTCTTATGCAACAGAATCCCAGAGTAAAGGTGAGTCCTGACTTACCCACATTTTTTCCATGAATATGCAGAATGGAACCCCTTAAAGGTCTCAGAAACACATGCTAAAATGTTTAGAAAACATATAGATGAATAGATAGATAGATAGAAACATAGGTAGGTGAATGATATCACAAATGTGGTAAAATGTTAAAAGTTGGTAAATTTAGTTATCTGATTGGAGATTATGTTGGAATTCTCAGTATCAGTTTTGCATTATTTTTGCAACTGACCTGTAAGTTTGAAATTATTTCAGAATAAAAAGTTAAAAAAAACACAACCTAAATGAATGAACACAATGAGTTATCATTGCACACCCATCAGAATGACTAAAATAAAAAACAGTGATGACACCAAGTGCTGCCGAGGATGTGGGAAACTGGATTCCTTATACATTGCTCACGGGAAAACGGTACAGCCACTCCGGAATATACTTTGGCAGTTTCTTAAAAATTTAAACATACAACTATTTAAACATGCAATTGCATTCCTGGGCATTTATCCCAGAGAAATGAAAATGTAAGTCCCCACAAAAACCTGTACATGATTGTTCATAGCAGTTTTATTTGTAATAGCTCCAAACTGGAAATGATCCAGATATTCTTTGATGTGTGAATGGTCAAACAAACCATGGCACATCCATACGATGGGATACTACTCAGCAATAAAAAGCAATGACCTTTTGGATGAATCTCCAGGGAATTATGCTGTGTGAAGAAAGTCAATTCTAAAAGGTTACATTTCTGCAACATTTTGAAATGACAAAATTTTGAAATGACAAAATTTTAGAAATTTTGCAAGATATTACCATTGGGAAACTGAGCGAAGAGTACACAAGATCTCTCTGTATACTGTCTTACAACTGCATGTAAACCTACAATTATCTCAAAATAAAAAAAATTAATAGAAAATAATTGAATGAGATCATGGGTTGGATCCTGCATTGGGGAAAAAATTGCTG
The DNA here is from genome assembly GCF_015220235.1 of Choloepus didactylus. Taxonomy (NCBI): domain Eukaryota; kingdom Metazoa; phylum Chordata; class Mammalia; order Pilosa; family Megalonychidae; genus Choloepus; species Choloepus didactylus. The sequence continues at coordinate 133,576,962 of NC_051314.1, forward strand.
TAAAGGACAGTATTGGTATAATCAACGAAACTTGAATATCAGCTCTCTGTATTAGAAAATTATATTGCATCAGCATTAAATTTCCTGAATTGATAATAATTATACTGGGGTAATATAGGATAATGTCTTTGATCTTAGGGTATACACACTGAATTATTTAGGGCTGAGAATCTTTTCTTTTAAGTTTAACATTTTAATTACCTTTTTTGTTGTAACATATATATATAATAAAATTTTCTATTTTAACCATTTTTAAGTGTACAATTCAGTGGCTTTAATTACATTTAAGATTTGTACTACCAAGGAGAGACTAGACCTCCCTATAATTGTGCTAAGAGCCTCCTCCCGAATGCCTCTTTGTTGCTCAGATGTGGCCCCCTCTCTCTAGCTAAGCCAACTTGGCAGGAGAAATCACTGCCCTCCCCCCTACGTGGGATCAGACACCCAGGGGAGTGAATCTCCCTGGCAACGTGGAATATGACTCCCGGGGAGGAATGTAGACCCGGCATCATGGGATGGAGAACATCTTCTTGACCAAAAGGGGGATGCGAAAGGAAATGAAATAAGCTTCAGTGGCAGAGAGATTCCAAAAGGAGCCGAGAGGTCACTCTGGTGGGCACTCTTACGCACAATATAGATAACCCTTTTTAGATTCTAATGAGTTGGAACAGCTAGCAGTGAATACCTGAAAATATCAAAGTACAACCCAGATCCCTTGAATCTTGAAGATGATTGCATAGAAATGTAGCTTATGAGGGTTCACAATGTGATTGGGAAAGCCATATGGACCACACTCCCTTTTGTCCAGTGTATGGATGGATGAGTAGAAAAATGGGGGAAGGGAAAACAAAACAAAACAAAACAAAACAAAAAAAGGCACCCAGTGTTCTTTTTTACTTTAATTGCTCTTTTTCACTTTAATTTTTATTCTTATTATTTTTGTGTGTATGGTAATGAAAATGTCAAAAATTAATTTTGGTGATGAATGCACAACTATATAATGGTACTGTAAACAATTGAATGTAAGCTTCGTATGACTGCATGGTATGTGAATATATCTCAATAAAAACAATTAAAAAAAAAAGATTTGTACTACCAAACTTTAATCAAAACTTTTCATTACCAAAACTTTTTCATCACTCCAAACAGAAACTCTGTACCCATTATATGATGTATTTATTAATTATTATTATTATTTGCAATCCAATTATTTTTACATAAGGAAGTTGTGCAAATCTTTACATGCAATAAATGCACCCATTTTAAGCATACAGTTTAGTGAATCATAGTAATTGTTTACAGTTGTATAGCTACCACCACAATCAATATAGAATATATATCCATCACTCTAAAAAGTTTTCTCCTGACCTTTGATCTCCTACTCTGCCCTTCCCACATTCTCCCAGCCACACCCAGGCACTTGTGAGTCTGCTTTATGTCACTTTAGTTTTGCCTTACTTAGAATTTCATGTAAATGGAATTGCACAAGATGTAGTCTTTTGTGTCTGAGTTCTTTCACTTAGTATAATGGTTTTGAGATTCATCCATGTTGTATGTATAATTCTAACGTTTTTATTGCTGAGTTTGGGTATACCACAATTTGTTTGTCTATTCGTCAGTTGAGGGACATTTTGGTTGTTTCCAGATTTTGGCTATTATGAATAATTACAAACATTTCTTTGTATGGACATATATTTTTATTTTTCTTGGAAAACCCTTGCAAGTTGGATTGTGGGTCAAACAGTAAGCCTATGTTTAACTTCATAAGATGCTGCACTGCTATGTTCTTTTTCTAACTAGCTGTACCATTTTGCATTCCCACCACCAAGGTATAAGAGTTCCAATTGCTCCACATTGAGGCCATCTTTTGATAGACTTTCTTCAATGCATATATTGTGTATATTTTTTTAAATTTTTAAATAAAATTGATCATATATATCACTTAATATATCAGAGTCATCTTTGCATTGTCTAGATTAGGACATACGCATTGAATTATTTAGGGCTGAGGATCTTTTTTTTAAGTTTAACATTTTAATTACCTTTTTTGTTGTAACATATATGTAACAAAATTTTCTATTTTAACCATTTTTAATGGTTAACACACTTCTGATGCTGTGTTCCAATGTATGGACGTGCCATTATTTTTTTTGTTATTTTATCATCAAACAAGGAAAGATAACTTTTTTGTTGTTGAATTTATTTCAGATATGGGATATTTAAATACATTTTTTAGTGAGTCTAATATTTGCAAAGTTAAGAATCAGGCAGTATTTAATCTTTAACATTCTGATGCAGGGTTGTTAAACCACTAAAGAGATTCATTGCATAATGAACTACCACCCAGGCTCTCTCACTTCATTCGGCTCTCTGCTAAAGAGTCAGGTCACAGCGCTTCCTAGAACAATCCAGCCTGTCCTACATTATTATCCTAGTTTATTTTTGTTTCTAGTACTTATAATCTACTCATGTATTATCTGAATCTGCCACAAGCATACAAACTCCAGGTAGGTGCTACCTTTTTTCTGTGGATTTTCCAGAGTGGAAAATGAATGCATTGAACATAGTAAGTATTTGATATTTGTTGAATTAATAAATTGAAGAAGGAGGTCCAGGGAGGCTTTTTGTGACAATTTTATCTCACAATTATTGAGCATTTTCTGTGTGCCAAGCTCAATTCTCATAAAACCCTATAATAAAACTATTACATCTTTTTTACAGAAGAGCAAATCAAGGCTCAGAGATTTTAAGTAGCTTGCCCAAAGTCACCTTTGAATGTGTTAGGATTCAAACTTAAGCACTCTGGTTCCAACAGCTCGATTTTTTAATTAGCATGCTATACCGTGTCCTTTGATATTTGTCTTGGGGAACAGGGATTTCCACAGGTATCTCCAGTATTCTGGAAGTTTCCATGCTATCTTCTTCCTCAAGCCTCTTTCTCTTCCCTGGGACGCATCCTCATTATCTCTGTTTTGGAGCATCCCCATCAGACACACAGAAGAAACTCAGCTTGTTAGATTTCCATCAAAAAGTTGCTCATGACAAACTTTTTTTGGGGGTGGGTAACGTCTCCATCACCAATCTTCTCCCTTCATTCAGTCTTCATGGCCCTCCTCGTTCCTCCTCTTCAAAACCCTCGCTCCCGATTTCAAATAGAGTCGAGGGATCATTCTAGAGGTCATTCTTATGCATTATATAGATCTCCCTTTTTAGTTTTTAGTGTATTAGAATAGCTAGAAGCGAATACCTGAAACTGTTGAACTGTAATCCAGTTGCCTTGATTCTTGGCGATGATTGTATAACTATGTAGCTTTTAGTGTATGCCGTGTGATTGTGAAAACCTTGCGCCTGACACTTCCTTTATCCAGTATATGGACAGATGAGTAAGAAAATAATAATAACAATAATAAGGGGTGTGGGATGTTTTGGGTTTTCTTTATTTTAATTTTTTTTCTTACTTTTATCTTTTTTTGGAGTAAGAAAATGTTCAAAAATTGATTGTGGTGATGAATGCACAACTATAGGACGATAGCATGAACCACTGATTGTACACTTTGGATGATTATCTAGTATGTAAATATATCTCAATAAAATTGCATTAAAAAACTATACTATGGCAAAATTGATTCAACTGCTGTCAAGTGGGTAGATAATGAAAATTAACTGAGTTTCAAAACTGGTTTTATTGTTGTGCTTTAGTACTTGTTTATAAATGTAAATGTTGTAAGGTATAGAGCATGCCTGAATTTTAGTTTTGGTCTTACCCTTCCTCATTGTCTGGAAGTCCTTAGGCAGTCATTTATTAACCTAAACTTCAGTTGCCTTTGCTATAAAATGGCAGGTTTAAGCTGGATCTTTGAGGCCACTTAGTTTGAGAATTCTGTAGTTCTCCCTAGATGTAACTTATCTGATATTTTTATCACCCTAAGGGATTATGTATCAGTGTGACTGAAACTTTGATTTCAACCTATTAAAATGATACTTTGCATAGCTTTTCTTAAAGAAAATGCTCAATTGAATGTCTTTTAATAAATCAGTGGTACTCTGGAAAAAAAACAACAACCCTCTCTTCCAAATTGCTTCCTGGGACCCCAAGGTTTCTGGCTTTCACTGTGCCGACCCTAAACTTCCCACCTCAGGAGCCTCCCCACCTCACCAGCTTCTACTCACGCCTTGAAGGCTCAGTGCCACCCTAACCACTTCCCCAAGGAAAGGGGTCTTTTCCCCAAGGAAGACGGCTCTCCACCTCAGAATCTGGTGCCAATTGCCAACTGCCTCCCAGGTACTCAGAGCACACTAGAGAGGGGAGGTTTCATTTCCTTGCAGGGCTGAGAATCTTGATCTCTGGAATTTACTCTCAAATAGTCCAGCAAACCAAAAGAGGTGATTATAAACAAACCACACACACACACACACACACACACACACACACACACAGGAGAAAGAGAAAAGCGACAAAGCAAATATGCCAATATGTTAGTGAAGGATATATGAAGTCATGGTACTACAACATTGCGAATGTAATTAACACAACGGAATTGTATACTTGAAAGTGGTTAAAATAGGAAACGTTATGTCGCGTATATGTTATAATAATAAACATTAGAAAGAAGTCCTCATTTATGCCAGTAAATTGCCAGAGTATAGAGAAGGACTGGGAAAGATAACAGATGCCATGTCATAGTCTCTTTTAGCTCTATTCTGAAACCAATACCAGGGAAATGAAACTCAGAGTTCTTTTTGATTGCTTCAACTTGCCTCCACCCTTTCCTACTTAGGAGAAAGTATTTACCCCAAAGAGCACTGTGATGGTGATTCAGTCTACATAACTGAAAAGCAAATTTATTATTCTTTGGCAACATGAAACAGTAATGTAGAATTTAAAATAAGAAAAAAAACCCCATATCTTGACAAAACGCAGAGAGGAAAAGGGGCAGGAGAATGAGTTGTGGAGAAGGAATGAGTAAAGAAGTCATATGAAACCACGGGTTTCTAGAGAAATAAGCTTTGTAAGTAGAAATATTTCATTAGTTTTTAATTCTCTTCTTTTCTTCTCCTAACATCACTTGCCCTTAAAACTTAATCCATGCAACAAAACCTGCCCTTTTCCCAGAACAAAAATTAACCCCAGTTCCTATAAATTCTTCCTCACCTTGGCAAAAACCTATATTTAAGAGTAGCTTTCCACTGTGAAGGAGAACGGATTATTTCATAAAAGGAGTCAGCAGCTTTTTCACAGATTAAGTTTATTGGCAGAATTTTTAAGTGAGGCAGTCAGATGTGGCTTCTTGCCCCACCTTTAAATTAAAAAAAAGGAAAAAGAAAAATAATAAGAAGTTCAGCTGATGAGAATTTCGTGTCCCTGAAATTATCCCAAAGAAGCTGAAATATTGTATAAGCTGCAGAAAATGCTTCTCAGGGCCCAAACTTTCTTCTGAGACAAGTATTCTGCAGTTTCAGTTTAAACTCTGTGGCACGGTTTAGAAGAATCTTTCAAAGAGCAGTCTTGTAAACAACCCATACCTTTTTTTTTTTTTTTAACATTTTTAAATTTTGAAAATATCAAAAACTTACAGAATAGTTACAAGTACAGTACAAAGAACTTTTTTTTTTTTTCTTGAACTATTTGAGAGTAGGTTTCTGAATGCTACTTCTTACTCCCTAATACTTTAGGATTAAAATGCTGCATGTAAACCTTTGACCTCATTTGGGTTTTGCCACTTGTTTCACTATTGCTCTTTACAGAAAAAGGATGCAGTGTAGGATCTCTTGTTCCAATTAGTTGTGATTATTTCTCTGGTCTCCATCAGTTTGGAACAATTCCTCAACCTTTCTTTGACTTTTGTGACCTTGACACTTTTTTTTTACATTTTTGTATTTATGAAATATAACATACATACTGAAAAGTGATAACTTTCAAAGTACAACTTAACAAGTAGAGAGCAAATTTCAAAGAATGTTATGGGTTACAGTTCCACAATTTCAGTTATTTCCTTATTGTGAAATATAACATATATACAGAAATGTGATAACTTTCAAAGTACAATTAAAAAGTAGCTGTAAAGCAAATTTCGAAGCATATGTTATAGTTCTACCATGTCAGTTATTTCCCTCTAGCTATTTTAGCACCCTAGAAACTAAACAAAAATAATTACTTATATAAAGACTCAGTATTCATAATTCTTTGATAAATTCTATCTTGTCAGTGTTATCCCTCTCTCTCATTTGATCACTGCCTCAATCTTTAAGAATATCTGGGCAGTGACCACCCTAACTTGTTCATATTGAAAAGGAGTGTCGACATTATGGGGAAGGGGGATACACCTGATTGATGTTCTTGGAGAGGCTGTTGCCTCTGGGTTTTGGGACTTACCTGGCATAGGAACACTCTGGATTAGTCAGATGTTTGGGTTAGTGAAATGTTTCTTCATGACTGGACTTGGGTTATGAATCTTTGACAGGAATCTCACAAAATTAAAGCTGTGTTCTTTTCATCGTGACCTATCAGGAGGCAATGAGTTTGGTTTATCCCATCACTGATGATTTCCATTTTGATCACCTGGTTAAGGTGGTGTCTGCCACTGAAGGTACTCCAGCTCGGGCTCTGACACCCTCTGCATGCACACCCCCTTTGTGGCCCCCCACCTCCCCCCAATGGCTTCAGCACTGGACTGTTTGGGAAGGTGAGGTAAGGCACAGGAAGGGCCTCCACTATCACTGCAATGGACCCTCACATTATGTTGTCCAGGCTCAAACCCAAGATCGACCCTTGTCTTTTCTTCACTGGGGACCAATGCCAATTAATGTGCCCCACTGCACCACCAAGACTCAAACAGGATGAATCACTTGAGTAGAAATAGCTGACTCTTAATAATCACCAGGTTCCCTAAAATTCTACAGTCTTGAAATGTTTAGCAAACTGTATCAAAATTTGCAATATCTCCCCATTTCCCTCATCCCAGAGGTCTTTTTTGAAAAACAATTTTTAAAGCAGTTTAATTCAGCTATATCTACATACCATACAATCCATCCAAAGTGTATAATCAACAGTGCTACATTGGTAGCACAATGTTGTAAGTACACTGAACAAAGATGAGTGTGAGTCAAGTTGAAAGAGGAAGGCTAGGAGCATATGTGACACCAGAACTTATTTCACAATAAGTTCCCAGAGTTTCTGAGATTCCTCAAGGTTAACAGATATATTAAGGTGGTTATAGTAATTGATTGGTCAGCAAATATACTGAGGACTCATCATTGCGTACTGTGTAAACACACATTGTTTATAGTCAACCAGTGTTCCAGAGAGGATATGCTGTGCTGGCACTATTTTGGAGGAAGGCGGAGCCTTCACTTGGGTGAGAGGTGATACACAGGTACCATCTCATGGACCTACATGTATAGCATGTGTGTGTCTGTGTTCACGCTTTGAACACACACACATCTGCTCATGTATGACATTCTGAACTGAGCACTTACACCAGACTCTGCCTCAGGGAGATCCCATCATCCCTGGAGTCCTCCTTGCATCCTCGCATTTGGCCAGTGCCACATGGATGGATTTCAGAGAGGATGAGCCCTTGTGAGAAGATTTCTCTCCGCTTCCCTGCATGAAGTTACCATTGTCCAGCAGCCTGAATCTGAGGCCTGCTGACCTCGAGGCCATTGGCAGATAACCCTAATAGGGCTCCCCTCCCCATCATCTCTGAAGAGGTAGCAAGTATTTTATGTATTCATGTCATGGATCCTTTGACCTTATGTATACATATCTGTATGCCCACCAGGAGAGCACAGGGTGCACTGACCCCTTATTTTCCATTAAGGAGTGAAATTAAAGCCAGAGGTGGAGGCAGGGGTTCTAGAGTCAGCTCCCCCTTGGACTCTTGGCTCCACCACGTCCAATCTTGATTGACCTTGGGCAAGTCACTTAGGTCTTTGAAATGTAATATTCCTCATGTAAAGTTGGAATGAAAATATGTCTGCATCTGAAGTATAGAATGTTAACAGGAATGATTGCATAGATTTGGAGATGGATAGCACAATACTGTATGATGGTAGCACAATGTTGTAAGTACACTGAACAAAGATGAGTGTGAGTAAAGTTGAAAGAGGAAGGCTAGGGGCATATGTGACACCAGAAGGAAAGATAGAAGATAAAGGCTTGGAGTGTATAACTTAGTGAAACCTAGAGTTGTCAATGATGGTGACTAAATGTACAAATATAAAAATGTTTTTACCTGTAGAACAAATGAATGTCAACCTTGCAAGGTGTTGAAAAAGGGATGGTATTGGGGAAAAAATATGATCAATGCAAACTAGCATCTATAGTTAACAGCAACATTGAAATATGCTTCCATTAAATGTAACAAAGGCAACATACCAAAGCTAAGTGTCTATAAGAGGGGGATATAAGGGAGGGTTCTTGTATTCTGACCTTATTATTATTATTTTTTTATCTTCATTTTATTGAGATATATTCACATACCACGCAGTCATACAAAACAAATCGTACTTTCGATTGTTTACAGTACCATTACATAGTTGTACATTCATCACCTAAATCAATCCCTGACCCCTTCATTAGCACACACACAAAAATAACAAGAATAATAATTAGAGTGAAAAAGAGCAATTGAAGTAAAAAAGAACACTGGGTACCTTTGTCTGTTTGTTTCCTTCCCCTATTTTTCTACTCATCCATCCATAAACTAGACAAAGTGGAGTGTGGGCCTTATGGCTTTCCCAATCCCATTGTCACCCCTCATAAGCTACATTTTTATACAACTGTCTTCGAGATTCATGGGTTCTGGGTTGTAGTTTGATAGTTTCAGGTATCCACCACCAGCTACCCCAATTCTTTAGAACCTAAAAAGGGTTGTCTGACCTTATTATTGTATTTTTATTTTTTTTTTAATTTTTTATTGTAGAACATAATATGTATACATGAAATTGATAATTTTAACATTATATTTAAAAAAATTTTTTTTGGAGTAATGAATATGTCAAAAAATGGACTGTGGTGATGAATGCACAACTATACAATGATACTGTGAACAACTGATTGTACACTGTGGAAGACTGTATGGTATGTGACTCTATCTCAATAAAACTGAATTAAAAAATAGGTCTGTATCAAGGGGCCATTGTATAGATTAAATTAGTTTTAGAGTTTAGTAGAGAGCCTGGCATAACACATGGGCCCAATAAATGTCAGGTCTTAATGTTCCTTCTTATCTTTACAAGTTCTAATGGGAAGGAAATGGTTCATTTTTTCCCACTTCTGGTCCATCCACCATTTCACCACGTGGGTCCTGCTTGCTGGCTCTGCAGAGCAGCTGAACAGCAGAATAAAGACTTTATATATATGTGCCGCATTTCAATGAATCTACAAACCATCGATTTTAAGATGCACCATTTAAAAATTGTATAGCATTAAGAAGAAAATAAGTGCTGCCATTTAGACTAAGCAACACCAAACGGCTGTAAGACGCATTCTAATTGTAGAGCTCTTAAAACGTAAAATAAAAGGAGTCATGCATCCTTGGAATTGCTAATAAAAGGCACATGGTTAAAACAAATTATACATCTTTCAATTCTCAAATGCACACTACTTAGGCACTAGACAAGCACAGATGACTCGTCTGGGCGCCCTCACCTGCCAGCGCCGCGCTCGCCCCTCCTCCTTCCCCTCAAGCCCGCGCTCCCGCTTAGTTTCACTTTCCATTCGGGGGAAACGAAAGCCCAGGGCTGCGGATGCAAGTGACAGCTGACGCCGCCCAGAGTTCCCCGCCCCTGCCCTCCCTCCACGGTCCTCTACCAGATCTCTTCTGGGTCCCGGCAAGAACTGACGATCCTTTTCTGAGCTCTCTGAGCATCGAACTGAGCCGCGGAGGCTTGACATTTTCGTGGCGCTCAAGGCAAGTTTGATGATAAGCCTTCTTTCCAGAAAAGCCATTCCATGGGGCTCTGTGCGTATGCCACGTGGATAAGTAAGGAATTTATCTGGGCTCTGCAAATTGTAACAATGGTCTGTATTCATTACATGGGTATATTGGACTAATGAATTTTTTTTTTTTCCAGGCTGATGTATTTAGTTGGACTTTTTGCATGACCGTAAGTTTAATTTTAAAATTATGAAGGGGTTTCACGCCTGTTAAAATAGTCGAACAATGCAGACAGAAGTATGAAGAAGAAACAAAAGTTTCTCTCAATCTTGAGCTCTGTATCATTTGTGTGTACCTTACCAGACATTTTCCCATGGACTAGTCTTTAAAATTGTTACTTGCTTTTCTCGTTTAACAGGCTCTTACGGGCATTTTTTCATTGAAGGATATCTAGATAGGTCAACTTTATTTTTTTTTAAACTGGTGTATAATATGGGAAGTACCTCAGTACTTGAAAGGACTTTTAGGTTGTTTCCAGTTTATATTGGCATAAATGATGTGGCACCGAATATCATTTTATGTACATATTTATACCAAGCTACAAATATATGTGTGGGAAATTCCTAGAGGTGGAATTGCTGGGTCAACGGACATACATACTGAGAAATTTGAAAGATTCTGCCAAATTGTGCAAATCGGACTACTTTAGTCTTAATCTCTTTTCTTCTCACTCCTCTTCCCCATTTTTTTTTTTCCCCTGGAAGAAAGCTAAACAGACCCTTACACAAACATGAAATTCTGTGCTATGACCCCTGTCTGGAGTTCAAATTGTTTAAAAATTATAAGAGAGGCTTTAACTGCGTACTGAATGGTATTGAGGTAGTTAGATTTTAAGATTGTTCCAGAAAACAGGGCAAATATTTTAAAACATTTAAAGTATTTCACGCAAAGCTTTCTTTTTGGTGTTGAATTGTGCAAACTGAGACAGCGAATTAAGTTGGTTATCCAGGTACACGAAACATAACTCCCCCACTGCACATTGCTTCCATTTCTGGGAAAAAATAGTTTTGGGTAATTGAATTATTTGAATAATGTATCACATTTTTCCACTTTAATTTTAGTGTGTCATATGAACCTCTAAGTAATTAACATGTTTAAAATTTGATGTTTTCAGCAGTCTGAGCTAACTTTTAATTGTTGAAAATAGAACCAGATTATGTTTTCTAATTTCTCCAAAGTAATTGGGTATTGAATAATGGTACAAGTGAATAATACTAGTAAATACAGAATAAATCCAGATTGTGATACCAGATGTTTATCTTCTTTCCAGAGTTTTTTTCCTCTACTATTTAAGTAGGAAAAAATTTAAAGAAATCATCAGAGGCTGTGGTAATATTGTAACAAGGATTCCTTAAACAGTAAGTGGAATTTTAGAAATGGGAAGCTCAATCCCTTTATTTAAAATGTCATAATAAATTGCTAATGTGGTGAAGGAAACAGACAAATATGTAACATATCTCTGATGATGAGTGAGAGTTCTCTGAATTGGGCACTTTTCTGATAAGCTGATGTGTTCATAGGGACTAAATGGATAGGAGAATAACGCAGGATTTACACCTTCATCTGGATTTATAGGTGCTATCAAATAACCGAAAAAAGCAATTTTTTTTTTTTGGTTTTTCTTTCTCACTCTTAGAAAGTATGTTGCACAGTTTTGCACTTTTGCACAGTGATGGACTTACTGAGGGAAAAATGTTCAGTATAAACACAGCCTCTAAGAAGCTAAGTCCCAACCCCTTCCAAATGTGCTGTTCTTTTGGAGAGAGTAGCTCCAGAATTCCCTACTGTGTAAGTTTCTTCTGGAATGTTCTAATCTGTGTGCCTGGCACATTACCATTACTGAAGAAATGCAAAATGTGAACACATGATTAAGGTCTAAATTCATTGTTGCCATGATGGGTTGGGTTTGGAAGACAGTGAGGCTACTTACATCATATTTCTGGCATGTTGATTTTGTTCCTCTTAGGACATTTAAGGTCAGAGTCAGATTTCCTTGCAACGTGTCTATAGGACATTTAAGGTCGGAGTCAGATTTCCTTGCAACATGTTTAGTTGCGAGTGGACCGTCCAGTTAGGGGCTGGGACCACTTTGGTTTTCTTGCATCCCTGATTTTTTGCTGTCGCCTGCTCTTTTTCTGTTTCTCGCAAGACCTTGATTGATTTCGTGGCTATGATGGTGTTGGTGGTGAGGGTCTAAGCTGGTTGCTTCCTTTATTTAAATTCCCCCTTAATTTTAAGGGTAAAAACTTCAGAAAGAGTGGGAGCGAAGTTGGTTTCATACTTTGGGGCAATTTTTTTTTTTTTTTTATTAAATTCAGTTTTATTGAAATACATTCACACACCATACAATCATCCATGGTATACAATCCACTGTCCACAGTGTGATAACATAGTTATGCGTTCATTACCACAATCTATCTCTGAACATTTTCCTTACATCAGAAAGAACCAAACAAGAATAAAAAATAAAAGTGAAAAAAGAATACCCAAATCATCCCCCCATCCCACCCCATTTGTCCTTTAGTTTTTATCTCCATTTTTATACACCAGATAAAGGGGGTGTGATCCACAAGGTCTTCACAATCACACTGTCACCTCTTGTAAGCTACATTGTTATATAATCATCTTCAGGAGTCCAGACTACTGGGTTGGAGTTTGGTAGTCTCAGGTATTTACTTCTAGCTATTCCAATACATTAAAACCTAAGAGGTGTTATCTATATAGTGCATAAGAATGTCCACCAGAGTAACTTCTCGACTCCATTTGAAATCTCTCAGTTGGGGCAATTTTTTAAGGCAGGGGCTGAGTTTGGAAATTCGACGTCCTTGGAATATATCCATCCTCCTTTCTCTGATGGGTGCTCATTCCACTTGCTTAGCTTAATTGCATTCTTTACCACCTTGGCCTTCCTCCCTTCTTCTCAGATCTTTAAGTTTCACTTTCCTTGCCTTTGTTGCCCACCAACTCCACCGCGAACAGGCCTGTAGGTTGCTGTGTTCTCTGTTCTCCCTTTGGGATCTGGCCTACCAACCTGCCCCAAAGGATACACTCCACTGGGTTTTCCTGGCAGATTTTGCAAGTTTTTGTGAGATCTTGTCCCAGCACAGGACAGTATCTCTGGGTAGCCCAGGCTGGGTCTCTCTCTCCTGTGTTTCTTCAGATTTCCCCCTGTTATGGTCTCAAAATCCTATTTCCTGCTGATGGAATTGTCTACTATCACAGTTTTCTCTTTCAGCTTAACACTGCTAGGTTGAGCCTTATAAGAGGCAAAACTGCTTCTGTAACTATTGAAAATAAATATCTACTAGGGACAGGAAAGACCTTACTTGTTATCTTAGCCATTTAACATGGTTTTAGTGATACATGCTACCTAAATTTAGTTGTTTCCCAATTTCTGAAGTTTTTCTTTTCCTCCACATTTTGCAAAAGAATTCAGAAAACAAAATTTTTACACTCCTTCTCATTTCTAATGCGGTAAGGTTTTTTTTCAGTCCTGGAACAAGAATACTATTGCCAAAAAGGCTTCCTTACAGTATATTAATCTGTCTCCTAAGTGAATAACTGCTTATTTTTGAGTTGCATATTAATCACAGGAAATTTGGAAATTGAGAAATATCAAGAAAAAAGATAAAAATGATTTGTAATCCCACCACTGAGAGTTAGTCATTTTTCTCTGTGAGTAGGTGTAGTTATACTTACTTTTTACAAAGGTGAGTTCATACTATATAAATTATTTTTTTCTTCAGTGGCATATCATAGTCATTTTCTCTACCTGTATTAAACAACGTAAAATGATTTTAATGTCACTATAGTATCCCCTTTTATGAGTGTGTCGTAAATTACTTACCTCTTCTTGTTACATTTCCATTTTGGGGGGTCATTACAGATAGTGCTGTAGTTGAATTTGAAGGGATACTTTCATTTTTTTTTTGGCAGTTGACAACAACAGAAAATCCGCTTTAAAAAATCATTTAGTGTTAATTGGAGGAACAAAATCTCTTAAAAAGAATGTACATTTTTATATACAGTACCAGAATTAGTTCACCACAATCTGCTAACTGCTATAATTTTTCTTATCAACACTCTGTTTTGCATTATTATCAGTTATAACCAAAAAGAAAAAAAAAACAAACAAAAAAATGAACACCCCACCAGACTTTGACAAACGGTGTCTTACATAGATCTTTGTATGTATCTCTGATTATTTCCTTAAGATAGAGTCTTAGGAGCAGACTTGGTGTTAGTCAGGGTTCCTTCAGCTACAAGTGACAGTGACTCATTTCAAACTAGTTAAAAAACCAGGGGTCGGGGACTCGGAATGGAGAACTCTGGCGGGCAGGAGGCTCAAGGCGTGCAAGTGGCTGGCAGCAGAGTTCTGTCCCTCTGTCTTTGTCCATCTCTTTGCTCTGTTTCCTTTGGCTGGCTTTATTATCTGGTGGGTTTTCCCCACGTGGGTTGCATTTACATCCTTCAGCTTACAACCCCAGGCGACCCCTCCAGCCAGGAAGTAGGTGTGAACCCCATCCTATCTTCACAGCGGGAAAATGGAGAAGAGGAGGTTTTTATAAAAGAAAGGGTGAGTCTGCTACCAAAAGGAGGGGTGCTGGGCTGGCAGAGATGACCACCGTATACCAGGACCATTTTCAAGGTTGTGAATCTTGTCGCCAAATTGGCGTCCAGCCTGGCTAGTACAGAGGCGGTGTTTGGGGAGGCTCGGGCAGTGGCGTATTGATATGAAAAGTTGGCACCGTGGGACAAGAGAGTTCTGTATTTCTATAGCTCTTTATCTTCTATATCTACCCAAAGGGAAAAAACGCAGCAGATTTTTTCTTTCATGACTTTCTTAAATGTAAAAAAAAAAAAGTGACTAGGAAATCATGCAGTTTTAGGAAGATGCACACTGAAAACAATTAAAATGATATACTTTCTATAAAAAAAAATGAAAATAATTGAAGGTAGTTGCTCTCCTTCACATTGGTCAACTCTGCAACCAGGGCTGCTTCAGTCTTTGTTGTGAGCGGTGGAGTTTCCCAAACTTAAATGCAAGTGTGAATTACCCTGGAATCTTGTCAAAATGCAGATTCTGATTCCTACTTTCTGCGCGGGTAGGGGGTGGGGCGGGTCCCAGTATTCTGCATTTTTTACAAGCTCCCAGGGGTTGCTGACACTCCCAGTGCAGGTCCTGCCCTCCAGTAGCAAGATTGCAGACTCTTGCTCTCAATCTTTTAATAAAACAAAGCGAAACAGAATTCAGGACCCCACCCTGCTCAAGATAACAATTGTCTTTTTAGTATTTGAGAAAACACACAGAAAAATTACTATGAATTCAGAAAAGCTTTTACATGAATTTACGTTTTAATATTCACGATAGCGTTTACCCACACTGTGGCATCTTTGGCTGATTACTGAGGGTCTGAGTGTTAAAATCATCATTTAGTCATGTTCGAGGCCATCTGCCTCTCACCTCGTCTTCAGAGCACATCCATTTCAGCATTGCCACAGGACGTGACGGGTGGGAGTATCTTTACAAGTATCACATAAGAAATCTTGGGGTTCTCAAGGCAACCTTCAGTTTGATTACTTCTTTAGTGGGTTCCAGCCAACCAGCTGCAGACACTAAGCTCTGCAAAGATAGTGGTGAGCCTTTTTTTTTTTTTGTGGTTGTTGATCGAGAAGGCTTTTAAGCAGATCATGTGTGTGTGTATTTCATTGTGTTTGAACTTCTTGTGTAAGTACCGCAAAGCAATCCTAGAATCTCTTTGGGCAACATGTGGCGTGCTCTTGCCTGATGAAGAACGACGAAGCTGGCCCACTAACTTTCTCCTCTGGCCACATACTTGAAAGATGTGAACAAATCACTACAGGCAGGACAGGCTCCATCATTTGTGGGTCCCACGGCAAAATAAAAATGTGGGGCCCCTTATTAAAAAATGATTAAGAATTTCAAGACAGCCACAGGAGAGCATTGGACCATGCACGGACACTTCTGAGCTCAGGTCCCTTTGCTACTGCACGGGTTGCATGTTCCCGGAGCTGGTCCTGATTGTATGTTTGCAGTTCCTAACCCGCTGATAGCCTGCAGTTTGTTTGTTCCACGGTTGATGGCTACTGCACAACCCTGACGTTTTAGGAACTGGTTTTCCACTCTAAATATTTCTTCAATCACATTTGCTCAGTAAAAAGGCAAGCACAGAAGCCTGGCTGAATTCCTCGTTAATCCACCATGCTGTTAAATTGAAGAGACTCATTGTTTCTGCCCCATGTTCATGATATAGAGGTAGCAGGTCTTAGTTTGCCAGTGCTGCTATGACAGATACCACACACTCGTTGCTTAAACAACAGGAATTTATTGGCTTGTTATTTTGGGGGCTAGAAGTCCAAAATCAAGGCCTCAAGAGGGCATATTTTCTCCCCTTGTCTGTAGCGTTCTGGGGTTGGCTTGCTGCAGTCCTTGGGGTTTCCCTGTTGTGTGGGGATCTGCCCCATTCTCTGGCTTTTTAATTCTGGATTCCACTGACTACATCTGAACTTCCTCTCCTTGTAATGAGGACTCCAGTATTAGGGATGGAGGCCCACCCTGATTCAATTTGGCGTCATCTAAATAGGATATTCCGTGAGTCTGCATCTTAATTAATAACATCTTCAACGGTTTTATTTACAGATGGGCTCACACCTGCAGGACTGGAGGTGCGGGCTTGGACATGTCTTTTTGGGGAACATGACTCAGTCCCCAGTGTAGCACATTTGAAACCACCACTCTTGTTTTTGTGCACAGCAGAATGTAATTCAGGAATTTTTTTTCAGAACATGGTTTCCAGAAGCAGTGCTGTCCCCAGAATTCATAGCTTGGGCTCCTTGTGAAAGTCCTTCATCTTCAACTGTTGACTAGAGTGATGATCCTAAACAATTGTTTGGACATTGGTTTTTAGCCTCTGTAAATAGACTAACCACTGCAAGGAGATGTGTGCTTGATTCATTTGCGCTGTCAGTGATTTTGAAGATCAATTACAGAGAATAAATTGTGTTTTGAGTACCTTGCTTTTCTCTAAAACTTTTCTTCATTTTTTCAGATTCTTTCTATTCTTTATTATATCTGGATTGAATGCTGAGTCATTGTGGATTTTTGTAGTATATATGTTTGGAGTTTTTCCTTTTCATGATAATTTATGATGGTAGAGATGACATTCTGCTTTAATTCATCCTTATAAGATGCTAGGAATTCCCAAATAGGGCTTTTTCTTGAAAGTCTCATAGCCTAGTTGGAATTAAATAATTACAATTTAAATATAATTCTTAAAGATTATTTTGCTAATGTTATAAATGCTGATGTACCAAACAATTTTACAAGGACTAGAACCAATACAATCTTAACTCTTTTTTTTCTGCCCAGAATTATTAAGTATGATAAACAGTCTTTAGCCCCAAAAGGATGTAATATTCTTTGTAAAGGTACCTAGCTAACTTATTGTCTTTTTAATATATATATTACATTTCAATTTTTTTCCTTTTTGAGTTTTAAAATAATAGTTCTGTACATAAAATCAATGGCTTTCATGGCCAGTAATTATTGCAGCATCTTTTGCAGTAAAAAAGTGTTCTTTTATACCTCAACATATAGAGTATATGGTATTTTCTACCTTAAGTTACATGTGTATTATTTGAAACTGGATACTTACATATTAATAATTAATCCAAATAACCTTCCTTTATGTTATGCTGATTAGATATGGTGGGAACCAAAGTGATTGCTTGGTTATGCACAAGTTTAGGGACACCAGAAATGACCTCAAAGTGGGCATGTGAATACTTGGCTTTAAAAGGCAGAGGCCAAAGCTGAAGCCGAGTAGCAGACCTTGGCTGAATAAATGATGTCGAAGCTATAGTTTGAGGCTCTCCTACTTCGTCTGGACAATTTAAGCCTTCTCACAATGCTTGGAATGCATTTAGATCCAGCACCACTTTCAGTAAGTGCCCCAGCCACAGATGGGAACCATTTATCTATCCATACGGTTTAAGGTCTTCTATGTTGTGTCTTTTATTATTTGCTGTTGTTTAATTTGTGTTCATTTTTATTTACTTGGTACACTGCCTGGCCATGTTTTCTACCTGGATATTCCTCATGTAGTCCACTAGGGGGCAGTGCCCACACATACTAACAGCCTGCGCGCTTGGTTTGGTTTTAGCTTTTTACCACCAGAAGAATTTACAGTGGGAGCTTTGTGATGGCACTTCAGCCTTTAAGGACTTCCCATCACAGTCAATCAAACTGAGTGCTGTTGGGGAGAATCCAGGCTGAAGTGATTTGTAATTCAAATTTGTTATGTGTTTTGTTAGCTCTGCCTTAACTGCTTTCAGCTGTGCCAGCGCTGTACACCGAAGAAAGATGTTTCAGTTTGCTAAAGCCAATGAAATGCAATATACCAGAAATGGACTGGCTTTTAACAATGGGGATTTATTAGCCTACAAGTTCACAGTTCTAAGGCCGTGATAATGTTTTCAAATAAAGGCATCAACAGGACTAAAGTTCGGCTCCTGGCGATCCTCAGCACCTTGCGATCCTCAGCTCCTCTGTCACATGAACAGGCTGCACATGGCGGCGTCTGCTGGTTTTTCCTTCTCTTCCGGGTTTCATTGCTTCCAGCTTCTGGCTTCAGTGGCTTCCTCTCTTGTTTTTCTCTGTGTCCTCTCTTTTAGCTTCTCCCTCTCTTAGCTTCTCTGGGGTCTTTTTCTGTGTTTTTATCCTCTTATAAAGGACTCCAGTAAGAGGATTAAGGCTAACTTGAATGACGTGGATAATATCTCAATTGAAATAACCTAACCAAAAGGTCCCACCCACAATAGGTCTACAACCACAGAATGGATTAAAGAAATATGATCTTTTCTGGGGTACATACAGCTTCAAACTGTGACAAAAGATAAAGATTCCCTTGGGCCTAAGTTAGACCACCGTTGTTTTCCTCACACTCTTAGCCTTGACTCCAAATTCCTTATAATTAATTACTTAATAACAAAATAAATACCCGAAACCCCTTAACCCCCACGTGAGAACAGTACTAGCAGAGATTTGCTTTCTGCCTATCTCACCCATTGCCTTTCTTAAGAAGTAATTGCCTGAACTTTGCGGTTTTCATGACTATTTTGAAAGTTTTATCATACACGCATTGATGCCTAAACGATGTGCCAGTTTGAGTGTATTATATCCCCCAAAATGCCATTATCTTTGATGCAGTCTTGTGTGGGCAGATGTACTAGTGTTGATTAGGTTGTAATTCTTTGAGTGTTTCCATAGAGATGCTACCCACCCAACTGTAGGGGATGACTCTGATTGGATAATTTCCATGGGGGTGTGGCCCTGCCCATTCAGAATGGGCCTTGATTAATTTACTAGAGCACTATATAAGCTCAGACAGAAGGAGTGAGCTTGCTACAGCCAAGAGGGACACTTTGAAGAATGCACAGGAGCTGAGAGAGAAGCTGCAGCTTATAGAGACATTTTGGAGATGGCCTTTGAAAGCAGACTGTTGCTCCAGGGAAGCTAAGAGAGGACAAACGCCCCAAGAGGAACTGCAACCTAGAGAGGAATGTCCTGGGAGAAAGCCATTTTGAAACCAGACCTCCAGATCAGACGCCAGCCATGTGCCTTCCCAGCTAACAGAGGTTTTCCGGGCACCATTGACCATCCTTCAGTGAAGGTACCTGATTGTTGATGTGTTATCTTGGACACTTTATGGCCTCAAGACTGTAACTGTGTAACCAAACAAACCCCTTTTTAATAAAAGCCAATCCATTTCTGGCGTTTTGCATTCTGGAAGTATTAGCAAACTGGAACAAATGTGTTCTGTTTTTCTTGAGTTTGAATTTATATAAAAAGGTATATGCAGTCTTCTGAGAATTGCTTTTCTGACTCAATGTTATATTTCTAGGATATACCATATTGTGACATGTGACTGTAGTTCCATCACACTCGCTGAAGGATATTGTTCTATTGTACAAATATACCCCAGCGTATGCACCCATTCTTCCATCAGTTGGGTGTGGATTGTTTTCAGGTTTTTGCTGTCAAACTGCTGTTATGAACATTCTTGTTTATGTTTCCAGAAATGCGTGTGGGAGAATTTCTCTCAGAATTTTTGGGTTGCAGTTAAGTGAATGTTCAACTTTACAAGATGTTGCCAAATTGTTTTCCCAAGCAATTGTACCATTTACATTTCTTCCCTAGTAGTATATAAAAGATCGGCTTTATCCACATCCTCTCTAATACTTGTTTTAATCAGAATTCTTAACTGTTGCCAGTTGAGTAGTGAAGATGGTATTTCGTTTTGGGCTTGATTTGAATTTCCCTGATTACTAGTGACCAGTTACATTTTATAAAATAAAAATTCTGAACTTCTACATTTCCCTCCAGTTCTAGTTTGTACTTGCTATGCAAATCTACCCACTGTCCTATGCACACCCTTCTCTGAATCCTCCTTCCCCAACCACCGATCTTTTGTGTATCACCTGCTCCGCCTTAAAACACCCCTTTATTTGGAACCATCCCTCTCTCCTCTTTAATCACTTCAGTCCCTGACTCACCTCTTCCATGCAACCCGCCTTTCATGAAACATCGATGAACTTGACGTTACTTCATTTCACCACTGAGTCCCGACTGGCCTCTCACACCCCACCAATTAGAGTGTAAAGCGGTACAAGCTATTTGGTAACATGGATCAAGAAGCTGAAACCTTGTACACTTCGACCTGGTATTTATATTTATGAGACTTTCTCCTAAGGGTGGTGAGAGGATCTGAGCTGAACCGAAAGCATCTGGTTGTTTCTGCTGGACAGAAAGCCTAGAGGGCAGCAGACATGGATTGGCATTGGTTGATTTGCATGGGGAAAGGGGAGCTTGGAGGAAGTCTGTGTGGGTGCCCCTGGTGGAGAGAAGGAGGAAATGGGAAGACATGAGGGTTTACATTCCATGGTTGAGCCCTGTGGACAGGTCTGAGGCCCCTGGAGAGAGACTGGCTGCAGGCAGAAGTTGCAGAAGCCCTTTCAGGAGGAACTTAGTGAAATCAAAAGGCACTAGGCATTGGGAGGAGCTGGGCAGTTTTCCCACTTCCACACTGAGCCCCTCCTTGGAGATGCGAGGGAACTTCTTGCATTGATTGCTGAATTGGGCAGTGCTCTGGCCACTGAGGCCACCCCTTGGACACCCAAGGGGAGTGCAGGGTACGGTGGGTGTGACTTTTTCTAAAA